>NC_061513.1:135361130-135382798 GCF_022539505.1 Lolium rigidum | reverse complement strand
AATCATCACAACTTGGTATTAATTATAAACCCTAAGAATCTAGGATGAGTGTGATGAGAGGAATATTAAAGAGGGATTAGTGAGGAATGAGTGGATCTTGTCTAATGCATGATCATAACTTGTAGATATAAATGATAAGTTAAATCATATGATCACTAGATCTCATCTATCACATAAAATAATAAGTATATCACTAGTAGTTAAACCCTGCCATGCCTCATGCCTATTTAATACTTCAATTAGTGAAGCCTCACCAAAACTCTAAACCTTTCACATAGGATCCACTTCACATAAAATGATATGCCCTACCTTGTGTATCATGGATCACAAGTATAATCCAAGCTAGAAGTTTCTAAGCAAGATTAGTAATTATAGAGTTTAATCAACAATTTTCTCAAACCTTAAGAACTATCATTCACATAAAATCATGAACCAATTCCATTTCCTTTACCATTTGTTAAACCCTAGCCATAATTAATTTATATGTGAGTAATCAATATGGTTAAACACTTGCAAAATATAATATGTTCACCATGCACATGTTCTCAATTTCAGATCTTTTAAAATAGAATTGATTCTTAAATTTAAAGTAATGGAATTGAACCCTAAAATTCATATCTATTTGCACTTTTAACTTGTGCCTCATGAGAACAAAAATTTATCAATTATAAAACTAGTCGACAACCCGTGCCCTGCACGGGCTAGATATTTTTAAAACACACAAAATATTATTTACTAATAACACTTTCATATGGTTGGAAATGTTTATTGAATATTTAAACATGCACATGGCGATCTACTGTGCTTCTATGATTCCATTATTGTTATATCCCGGCCTAGTAATTGGTCGATTATCTATATTCCAATGGACATAATTAATTGTATAATATTTCATCCACGCCTGGAGAAATGTTCATTATTTGTCTGAAGGCCCCTAGTAAGATTAAATTAGGGCAACATATTTGACGCAAACTAAAGATATAATAAAATCAAAATTCATGTATATAATCAAATTTAGAGTTAAGTACACCCACGTGCATTAAATAATTTATTTTAAAAGTGTCATATATCTGCTAGAACCTTAAACCCGTCATCTATGTTAGAAAATCGAGCCAATATTGTCCGGATAACTCAATTTTTTTACAACTATCCTAGTTGGATCTTGATGAAAATTTTATGTGTTCCAGATCAGTAGGGCATCCTGGAAATAATTTAGGAATCCTTAATGCACCTACCTCTTAAATGTAATACATGTGCATTATTTTACTTGTAACATGTAAATGTATATGAAACTAAGACATGGATAGTACGTGTATTTTTCTGATGGTTAGCTTGACCAATATATATATATCCTCGACCCCAGATAAATGGCTAGCATTATTGGCGATCAACACGTGTGGTGTCTTGAAATTTTGTTTTTCTTCATGTTGGAATCCATCTATTTTTAGTTAAGAATACACATAAATTGATATGTCTTAAAAATTCTTTATTTACTATTGAGAAATGCATACATATTATTAGAAGAAATTGATTTATGCGAGAATTATAAATAAGCATTTAGATACACAAATATCATGCTTGCAATGATAGGACCAACCAAAGATATATACAGAATTAAGAACCATGCGAGATAATATCCATGGAGGCTCCGTAAAATTAATGAGTAGATGAAGCTACCTGTGAACAGCATGCGGTGCTTCCTCTCGCTTGCTCTCTGTCCATCCGGACTTCTACGATGTGGCTCTTCCGTGTTTTCTATTTAGTTTATCGCTGCTGGAACTCACCTGTTGCACATGGTACCCCACCATCATGCATTCATCCCAACTCCGTAGCTATGTTTCTTCTAGCCACATCACTACTCGTATCCTGTTGAGAGAGAGTTCCATCTAGCGCTATTTTTCCTGGTACCAAGAACTCCACACTTTGCGCCACAGTAGCTATTGCCACCTCTGTTCCGCTTTATCCATCTCACCATCTGCGTGAACTGTTGGCAACATGTCTTATTATGTTTCCTTTGGTTATTTGATACAAATTGAACGAATAACAATTGCAGCACATGAATAGTCAGTAAATCATGTTGGTGCATGTAGAGCAGTACATACAACGATTCGACCATAAACTTGTACTATCTTTCGCACTTCGCTATCTTTCCTTGCTACCATTGCTTGAACGGTGTTTCCTCTCTCAAAACAAACCTTCATGCTAATTACTTATTACAAATCCATGTTTCCACATAATCAGTGCAACATCAATGAATTTGAGACTCTAACCCATATGTCAGTAATATTTAATTTAGCAGAGTCCCTGCAGAAAAAGAGAGATTCAAAACGAACTGTTTGATATTCAATACGAACTGAATTAGCAATCCAATAGTGAAAGTAAGACAACGCTGCACAAACCTCCAGCAGTAAAAATAAGATAAGACTGAACAAACCTGGCATAGATGCATGATATCCCTATTGGATAATCCAACATCGAACTGGAACTGACTGAAATAGTACCAACGGTATCGCATGAGGACCGGCGCTTCTCCTTTGGGGAAATTCAAGAATCTTAGAAGTGAGAAGTGAGAAGGATGCATGTCTCCTTCGTTGCAGAAGTGGTACTGAAGTATATCAACTTGGACGCGGCCACGATAAACAGCCCGAGTGCAACCACGGCGACCCGTCATGAAGTTGAAGGTTACCAGCCTGCGGCCGCCGTGCATGAGAGCATCATCTCGACCCTAGAATTTTTATGTGTATGCGGTGCTATTCTGGCCATACGCCACACCGCGGCAGCTGAGGCTTGACAGGGCAGTGCACCAGCGATGATTTTATCGTGCGCCTCATCCCAGTTGCTGTGTGGGAGGATCGTTTGAATTCCAAGGAATGGTGTAGATCCAATTCATGAAAAAGGATTGAGACATGCGGATGGCACCAAGATGCATGCATGACGGCCGCATCGGGCGAAGATGTGAGAGCCAGGAACCGTAATACTCCAATCGTAGATCTTTTCTATGACCTAGACCTAGACGTGATTGATCTAAACATATATAGGATACGTCTTTTCTTGTTATGCAAAATAAACATAGAGAATCGGTAAGAGACCACGAATACTACGACTCACATTCGTGGGACAGCATGTCTGCAGTCTCATGATTGATCTGGTGGTTGCGAAGGCGTTATATTTTAAGATGTTACTCTTATTCTTTTTTATTTTCTAGGATTAATGTGACATAACGTGTCAGCGTAACTTTTTACGGTACATTATAAATCACACTTTTCTCGATTAATCCTAACCGTAAATTTTAGATCTAATTGTCTTAATTATTCTAATGATGTGGATTAACGTGGAGGCTTTTACGGTGCCTCCAATTAGTAAATATAAGATGGTTATTTAACAACAAAACAATACAGCAAGCATCATTATCAAAATATATGAATGTTCAAATATTTTAGAACCTGTAAAACAAAACAGAATTCAATTTGAATTCAAACCAGTAAATAAAAATAGAAAAAGGAAATGAAAATTTGAAATAAAAAGTGGAGGGAAACTTACCTGGCCGTGCAGCCCAGCAGCTGAGCCCAGGACTAACCCACCACCACAGCCCAGGTCCAGCCCAGCCCATAAACGAAACAGCCCAGATACCGTTTCGGCTCGCTTTAAAATTCGTGCGAGGCAAGTCATCGTCTCCTTCTTCTTCTCCGGAGACGACAGCACAGAGGAGGAGCCCGGCCACCTCACCGTTGGCGATAGGGACGGCCTCGGACGCCGCAGAAGCTTCCAGAACCCTTCCCTATATCTCTCGCGTCCGAGCCTATCCAAAGACGTCAAGATTCGTGCCCAAATGCAACTCACTGTCACCGTCGCATCTCCACCCCTGCCGCCGGCGAGATGACGCTTCTGACCACCTCGAGCTCTATAAATAGGTCTGGAGCACCGCAATGTAACCCTAATCCATCTCCATCCATCCATTTTTCCCTAGCACATCTCTAGCTCTCGATTTCATCTGCGCCAGGTCGCCGGTGTCGAGCACGACGCCGTCGATTGAGGCCACCCCGGCGTCTATTGAGTGGTCAAGGTGAATCGCGGGAGCACGCAGAGCACCCTGGAGGATCAGAGCGTCAAGGGGAGCTCGGGATCAATCCAATTTCGTCGTTCCTTTTCTCAGTACATCACCGGCAATGGTCAAATCAAGCTCAACTCCGGCAGTCATCGTCGTCGCTGACCACACCTTGAGCTTCACGGTGAGATTCCGCATCTTTAGAACCCACTTTCGTTTCCTGGCATCAACCGTAGCCGTATTTCGATATTTCGCCGGAGTTCATGGCCGCGGTAGTCCTCGTCGGAGCTAGCTCCGGTGGTCATTTCGGAAAGGCATCATCACCATCGAGTTTAGAATGTCGAGGAGGTCCAGAAAAACCTATTGGAGCGTCCCGGGGAACCCTAAATCGGCGGCGCCACCGTGCTCTGGCCGCCGGCGGTTAAACGCCGGTACGGTCAACAGCCCCAGTCCACTTTGACTAGTCGTTGCCTGCGTGGCATCCGACGTGGAGACATGGCCCACCAGTCAGTCTCTGCGGGTTAGGACCGAACGAGTATGTTTAGTGTTTTCGTTTTATTTCAAATTCCAGTAAAATACTAAAACTTCGAAAAATTATATCAAATCCATTTCAACTCAGAAAATTATGAATAATATATCAAAATGCTCACAAAAATAAACTCTACCCAAATAAAATATAAAACAAAAATGTGTGTCAAAATAAAAATTCACTTATTTTTATCTTTATTAATTATGTCTTTCTAATTGTTTAAAATGCAAATTGAATTCAATAATTAGTGAAGTTTCAAAATTAAATTTTAACTATTCAGTAACTAAGTAAAATGTTAAGATCAATTTTATTTATCATATTTACATTTACTTAAATATTAGTGGTAATTCATAAACCCTAACTAGTAATTATTTTAATTCTTAAACCCTCTAAAAAATTAATAGCATGTTAAAATTATTAATAACTTTATTCCAAGTACTTAATCACATTAATTCTAGTACCAAGTATTACTTTAAGAATTGAGTCATAATTTAGAAACCCTAATTTTATTATAAGTTAGAATCTGGATCCCATTATTGTATGTGATCATTTGAAATTGCTTTAACCCATGTGATATTTACACTTTAGTAGTAACTCTAAAACCCTAGTTGCTTATCACATGTGATCATGTGAGGTTCATCTATACCTATAGAACCCTAGTAAGAAACCAATGAATGCATGCTTATGATCCATTAGCATAAACCAAGTCACATGAGATTATCATTTCATGTTCCTATTCTTAATTAAAACCTATATGATTCACTAGTATCACCTAGGTATAAACCCTAGCTTGCTACCACATATTAGCACCATTGATCACCAATCCTATATACCACACCATTAGGATCAACCTCAACCATCAAACCCTAGTTAAACCATGATGATAAACCCTAATACCAACCTTGTGTAGCAAATCACATCACATGTTCCTATCCAACTAAACCTTACTTAGGAAATGATAAACCACTTAGCTTAGAAACAATTAGAGATTATTTAGTAAAGCAATTGTGAAACCATAGTAAACCCTAATAGCTAATTTATAGAACCATCTTAAATAACCATCCTTTGATATAATGCTTAGAAGAAACCATAGCAATAAACCTACCAATACTTGCTATATAGAAATCCATTCCAAGTTAAGAACCAACTAGTTCCTATTAATGAAACTAAATGAACCCAATAGTAAACCCTAGAGTTACATAGCTCCTATGCATAGTAGTTCCTATTCTTATTTAACCTGTTCTTCAAAAGTTATTCTTTTGAAGTACAAATGTCAATCAAACCTTAAAAGCCCTATCCTTCTTTGAAATACTTATTATCACTTAAACAACATGTTCTTCAAAAGTTATTCTTTTGAAGTATAATATAAGTAATCATCAACCATGTTCTGTAGAACTTAAAAATGGACAACTGTTCTTTACATATTATTCCACCAATATTCTTTATATGTATGATTGTTATGATGTCATATATCACTTGATTATGATGCTAATATAACCAAACCCTAATAAGAACCTTGTTTGAGAACCATTCTAAAAGTGCAACCAACCCTAAAGAAATCTTTAAAACTCATACATCCTAAATCATCAAGGTTAGGTTACGCTCGGGACGATTGCATCTCATATTATGCATTATAGCATCTTTGCCAGTTCTTTAAACATTGTCCTTACCGGACGATGATGGTATTTCAGCATTTGGAGATCTCACGTATCGAAGCTTTTGCCTGCATAATCTTGCAGTCAAGAAAGGCAAGTTCATCGCTTGCTCATGTCATTTGATTATTTGTATCAAACTATATGCAAAGTACTATACTTATCACTCATGCATTGAAAAGCAAAGTATTATTTTACAATTATGAATATGACTATGTGGTGGGCAATGGAACCATGGTATGTGTTGATATGGTGGAGGTTCCATTGCATGGGTACTACTCATCTAGGACTAAGTACCAATGCCGTCCAGTGATTCTAGCGCCGTACATATCGCGTTATCCATAAGATCTATAATGGCTCTGGGGAAGTCAACTGTATCTTTTCCCTTCTACACGCCAACGGATCTGTAGAGCCGGTGGGGTGTTGGAGGCACCGCCGCAATAGGTTGGGATAGCCTTTTAAATCCCCATCCATTAGTGATGATAAGCTCTACGATCTATGATGGATTGTCCGGAGTACACCGTGAGTAAAGCCGTATTATCGGGAGAAGTCTACCGGGGGTGTACGGTCGGACAAAAGGGTGGGTTTGCGGTGGTCGCGGAGAAGGCGGTGATTGGCTTGGATCTTATACTCGGGCCTCACACCAAAGGAAGTGTGGACGGGGACATACTCTCGGCCGGCAACATGGTTAAGATCTCTTGTGGGGTAAAGTAACGCACCTCTGCAGAGGGTATCAAGAATTGTGATCTGTCACTCCCGGTTCCGGGAAGGGAACTGCGAACGCGGGCAGAAAGGAACTCCACGAAGTTCTAGTCAACTCCGTGAAGACCGACGGGCATAGTTTTCGAATAAAATAAACCTTTTGAAGAAATGTTTATGAAAACTTGCATTGGCCTATGACTTTCTGGTCTATGGCTGTAGCTAGTGCATGATACACATATTTCCTAATATGAACTTGCTGAGTACGCTCGTACTCATTCTATCCCATTTGAACCCCCTTCTTAGATCAAGGCACCGAAGGAGAAACTACCGTGGAACTCGAAGACAAAGGAGTCAACTGCAACAAGATGAAGAATCCAATCAAAGAAGACAATGGAGTCAACTTCTGCATCAGCTAGAGTGGAAACCTAGACTAGTAATAAAAGGGAACCTTTCCCTAATCCTAGCACCTAAGTAGCTAGATTTCTATAGCAAGCCAAGTAGCTCTTAAACTTGAGTTAGCAATAAGATAGACTACGAGTCGTTCTTCTGGAGCTTTATTTGAAGTTTTACCTCACCGTAAAGTAGG
Source organism: Lolium rigidum (assembly GCF_022539505.1). NCBI lineage: Eukaryota > Viridiplantae > Streptophyta > Magnoliopsida > Poales > Poaceae > Lolium > Lolium rigidum. Next base: position 135,375,284 of record NC_061513.1, on the reverse strand, counting down.
AGGTTGTGTTGATCTTATGTAAACAGCTCGTGTGTACTTCTATAGACATACCTTGGACTCGCATATGTTTCTGTTGTACCACTCTGAGAGATGTAATATGAGTGGAACGGTGTTTCACTTGTGAAATGTCAACGACTTGTGTACTACACCATGCAGTGGTACGCTGGGTCACCACAATAACTGCTCTTATCTTGATGTCTTCTCTGCTCAAAGTCTCACATGGTTCAGTGCATTGGTGCCATTGACTAATTTTTGGTGGTATCTCTTGCTTTGAATCAGAAATTGCCTAAAAGTATCGCCAATGATCTCAATGCTGGCCGAAGGGGCAAGATTTCCCTCGTCATGGAGAGTGAAGGTCTCACCGTGGAGGGACGGTACTCCGTCAGTCCCACAGATGGCCGCTTGGCTGTTACTTCCGGGTGGAAAAAGTTCATTGACGGTGCCAAACTTCGCATTGGATCAAAGTTGAAGGTCAAGATCTTTCGATGCCGCTGTGACATGCTTGGTCATAAAGTTCGCGGTTGTCTAGTTCTGTTGCCCCATGAGCCCTTAGCAAATGCATTTGTAGTTATACTTATATAAGGTTATCTTATCTGAACTGCTAATTAATTGTATGGGTGGTAAAACTTTGGCAAGCTTTTGCTCTTAGCAAGTATGTATGTATGATCAGCTATTATGATAACTAATGTTTGTGTTCATCTTAATTTGCATTTCCGTTTTAGAAAAAAACTTAATTTCTATTTTGGCTGACTCGTTAGAGAACTATCGGATTGAACCCACAACATGATTCAAATAGATTCATTACACCGAGCCACATGTCTTGACCTTGCTATACACTACTTCCATTAATCGATGCAAGAAGGCTTACCCGAGCTGCTCGAACCATGGCGGATTCGAATCCACCTTATCTATCTAGAAATACAACCTTTGCGGAAAGAGGATTTGCGAGTATGGGGAGGCCGACATTGGGGACCCATGAGCCGACGAGCGTCGTCAACGTTTTAAAGGTGGCAGGAGATCGAAAGAAAAATAAGCCAAAAATCAGCTTGGTAAACAAATTCAAGAAAAGAAACATTTACCTTTTCGAGAGGATGACATGCGGGACCCATGAGGCAGCGAGCATCCTCAACTATTTCAAGGCGGCAGGGGATCAAAAGAAAAAAAGGAAATAGCCAGAATTAATTAGGGTCAAAAATAAATCCATCAAAGGAAACTTTTATTGTTCATAGAGGATGACATGTGGGACCGACTTGCCAGCTGCGTCGTCATCGTTTCAAAGGGGGCAGGGATCAAAAGAAAAAGGCAAATAACCGGAAATTAGGGGAAAAAAATAAATCCAACAAAGGAAACTTTTATTGTTCATAGAGGATGACATGCGGGACCCATGAGCCAGCAGCTTCCTCAACGTTTCAAAGTCGGCATGAGATTGAAAGAAAAAGGCAAGTGACATAATATCAGGAGCCAAAAATAATCCAAGAAAGAAACTTTATCGTACATAGAGGATGACATGCGGGTCCCATTTTATAGCAGCGGTCTCAACGCTTCCAAGGCGGCACAGGACCGAAAGAAAAATGAAGTAGCCGAAATCAGGGTGTGAAAAAAATCCAAGAAAAGAAAGATTTCAATTGGGCTGTATCTGGACATCTGGGCCTTCGAACTATCCTGCTGGGCCTTTTGACTCGTACAATTTCAGCCCACTCCAAAACAGGAAAGGTCGAATTTTTCTAAAAAAAAACAGGAAAGTCCTATGCTTCGCAAAAACAAAAAACAAGGAGATTCAACATATAAGTTTGTTTATGTAGATATAAAGATTTAATTTATCCGTTTGCAATAGCTCAGAGCGAAATACAACGTTTATTGTCTGCAAAATAAAATATCACATGTTTCTTGTACGGGGAGGTCGACATCGGGGACCCAAGAGCCAGCGGCGTCGTCAACGTTTCAAAGGCGGCAGGGGATCGAAAATAAAAAAAAGCCAAAAATCAGTTGGTAAAAAAATACAAGAAAAGAAAACATTTATCGTTCTGAGAGGATGACATGCGGGACCCATGAGGCAGCAGCAGCATCCTCAACGTTTCAAAGTCGGCATGAGATCGAAAGAAAAAGCCAAGTGACATAATATCAGGAGCCAAAAATAATCCAAGAAAAGAAACTTTATTGTACATAGAGGATGACATGCGGGTCCCATTTTGTAGCTGCGGTCTCAACGTTTCCAAGGCGGCACAGGAATAAAAGAAAATGAGGCAACGAGCATTCTCAACAATTCCAAGGCGGCGGGGATCAAAAGAAAAAAAAGGAAATAGCCGAGAAATTAATTAGGGGTCAAAAATAAATCCACCGAAGGAAACTTTTATTGTTCATAGAGGATGACATGTGGGACCGACCTGCCAACGACGTCCTCATCGTTTCAAAGGGGGCAGGGGATCAAAAGAAAAAGGCAAATAGCCATAAATTAGGGGTCAAAAATAACTCCAAGAAAGGAAACTTTTATTGTTCGTAGAGGATGACATGCGGGACCCATGAGCCAGCAGCTTACTCAACGTTTCAAAGGTGGCATGAGATCGAAAGAAAAAGGCAAGTGACCAAATATCGGGAGCCAAAAATAATCCAAGATTTATTGTACATAGAGGATGACATGTGGGTCCCATTTTGCAGCAGCGGTCTCAATGTTTGTAATGCGGCTTGAGATCAAAAGAAAAAGAAAGTAGCTAGTAATTAGGGGGTGAAAAAAACTCCAAGAAAAGAAAGTTGATGGACATAGAGGATGACATGCGGGTCCCTTGAGCCAACAGCTTACTCAACGTTTCAAAGGGGGCAGGGGATCAAAAGAAAAAGGCAAGCCAAAAATCGGAGGGTGAAAAAAATCCAACAAAGGAAACTTTTATAGCACATAGAGGATGACATGCGGGTCCCATGAGCCAGCAGGTCTCTCAACGTTTCAAACGTCGCATGAGATCGAAAGAAAAAGGCAAGTGAAAAAATATCAGGAGCCAAAAATAATTCAAGAAAAGAAAGTTTTATAGTACATAGAGGATGACATGCGGGTCCCATTTAGCAGCAGCGGTATCACCGTTTGAGAGGCGGCAGGGGATCGAAAGAAAAAGGCAAGTGAAAAAATATGAGCAGCCAAAAATAATTCAAGAAAAGAAAGTTTTATAGTACATAGAGGATGACATGCGGGTCCGATTTAGCAGACAGCGGTATCACCGTTTGAGAGGCGGCAGGGGATCAAAAGAAAAAAGAAATTGCCAAAAATCGGAGGGTGAAAAAAAACCAAGAAAATGAACTTTTATAGTACATAGAGGATGACATGCGGGTCCCATGAGCCTGCAGGTTCCTCAACGTTTCAAACGTGGCATGAGATCGAAAGAAAAAGGTAAGTGACCAAATATGAGGTGCCAAAAATAATTCAAGAAAAGAAAGTTTTATAGTACATAGAGGATGACATGCGGGTCCCGGTTAGCAGCAGCGGTATCACCGTTTGAGAGGCGGCAGTGGATCGAAAGAAAAAGGCAAGTGACCAAATTTGAGGTGCCAAAAAAACTCCAAGAAAAGAAAGTTTTATAGTACATAGAGGATGACATGCGGGTCCCATTTAGCAGCAGCGGTATCACCGTTTGAGAGGCGGCGGGGATCGAAAGAAAAAGGTAAGTGACCAAATTTGAGGTGCCAAAAAAAACTCCAAGAAAAGAAAGTTTTATAGTACATAGAGGATGACATGCGGGTCCCATTTAGCAACAGCGGTATCACCGTTTGAGAGGCGGCAGGGGATCGAAAGAAAAAGGCAAGTGACCAAATTTGAGGTGCCAAAAAAAACTCCAAGAAAAGAAAGTTTTATAGTACATAGAGGATGACATGCGGGTCCCATTTAGCAGCAGCGGTATCACCGTTTGAGAGGCGGCGGGGATCGAAAGAAAAAGGCAAGTGACCAAATATGAGGTGCCAAAAATAATTCAAGAAAAGAAAGTTTTATAGTGCATAGAGGATGACATGCGGGTCCCGAGTTAGCAGCAGCGGTATCACCGTTTGAGAGGCGGCAGGGGATCGAAAGAAAAAGGCAAGTGACCAAATTTGAGGTGCCAAAAAAAACTCCAAGAAAAGAAAGTTTTATAGTACATAGAGGATGACATGCGGGTCCCATTTAGCAGCAGCGGTATCACCGTTTGAGAGGCGGCGGGGATCGAAAGAAAAAGGCAAGTGACCAAATATGAGGTGCCAAAAATAATTCAAGAAAAGAAAGTTTTATAGTGCATAGAGGATGACATGCGGGTCCCAGGTTAGCAGCAGCGGTATCACCGTTTGAGAGGCGGCAGGGGATCGAAAGAAAAAGGCAAGTGACCAAATTTGAGGTGCCAAAAAAAACTCCAAGAAAAGAAAGTTTTATAGTACATAGAGGATGACATGTGGGTCCCATTTAGCAGCAGCGGTATCACCGTTTGAGAGGCGGCAGGGGATCGAAAGAAAAAGATAAGTGACCAAATATGAGGTGCCAAAAATAATTCAAGAAAAGAAAGTTTTATAGTACATAGAGGATGACATGCGGGTCCCGAGTTAGCGACAGCGGTATCACCGTTTGAGAGGCGGCAGGGGATCGAAAGAAAAAGGCAAGTGACCAAATTTGAGGTGCCAAAAAAACTCCAAGAAAAGAAAGTTTTATAGTACATAGAGGATGACATGCGGGTCCCATTTAGCAGCAGCGGTATCACCGTTTGAGAGGCGGCAGGGATCGAAAGAAAAAGGCAAGTGACCAAATTTGAGGTGCCAAAAAAAACTCCAAGAAAAGAAAGTTGATTGCACATAGAGGATGACATGCGGGTCCCATTTAGCAACGAGCGGTCTCAACGTTTCCAAGGCGGCAAGGGATCAAAAGAAAAAGGAAGTAGCCGGAAATCGGGGGTCAAAAAAATCCAAGAATAGAAAGAATTTTGGTTCATAGAGGATGACATGCGGGACCCATGATCCTGCATCGTAAACGGCTCGATCGGAGAACGTTGAACGAGATGGCGCGATCGAGAAAAAAAACAATGCCACAGAGGCTGCCATCCGGGCCCTACATCCCTCGGCGGTGCGGATTTGCGTTGACTCGGCCGGCGAACCCGAGAATTCGCGATGCACCACGTCCCGGGCCACCATACGCGACGTTTTGGCCGCTTTCGTCGGGCTAGGTGGCCTCAAAAACGAGAAAAAAAAGTTTTGACATGCACCACGGAGGGACCAAAATCGTCGGCCATGGTACACCAGCAACCACGGCGCGACTTCAACTTCGTCGGCCATGGCAACTTTTCTTGTAGTGGAATCCCCGGAAGCATCCAGAACACCCGAGAGCCGCCAGAGAGGGGACACAGGCCCCCCAGGTGATAGGCCGGCGCGGCCCAGGGGTGGCCCGCGCCCCCCTGTGGTGTCGTCGCCCCGGTGACCTTCTGACGCCGCCTCTTCGCCTATATAAAGGTCCCAGACCTAAAACCTCGAGATGAAAAAGCCACGGTACAAGAAACCTTCCAGAGCCGCCGCCATCGCGAAGCCAAGATCTGGGGGACAGGAGTCTCTGTTCCGGCACGCCGCCGGGACGGGGAAGTGCCCCCAGAAGGCTCCTCCATCGACACCACCGCCATCTTCATCAACGCTGCTGTCTCCCATGAGGACGGAGTAGTTCTCCATCGAGGCTCGGGGCTGTACCAGTAGCTATGTGGTTAATCTCTCTCCTATGTGCTTCAATACAATAATCTCATGAGCTGCCTTACATGATTGAGATTCATATGATGATGCTTGTAATCTAGATGTCATTATGCTAGTCAAGTGGGTTTTACTTATGTGATCTCCGGAGACTCCTTGTCCCACGTGTGTAAAGGTGACAAGTGTGTGCACCGTGTGGGTCTCTCAGGCTATATTTCACAGAATACTTATTCACCGTTATGAATGGCGTAGTGAAGTGCTTATTTATATCTCTTTATGATTGCAATGTGTTTTGTATCACAATTTATCTATGTGCTACTCTAGTGATGTTATTAAAGTAGTTTATTCCTCCCGCACGGTGTAATGGTGACAGTGTGTGCATCCGTGTTAGTACTTGGCGTAGGCTATGATTGTGATCTCTTGTAGATTATGAAGTTAACTATTGCTATGATGGTATTGATGTGATCTATTCCTCCTACATAGTGTGAAGGTGACGAGTGTGCATGCTATGTTAGTACTTGGTTTAGTTGTGTTGATCTGTCATGCACTCTAAGGTTATTTAAATATGAACATTGAATATTGTGGAGCTTGTTAACTCCGGCATTGAGGGTTCGTGTAATCCTACGCAATTAGTGGTGTTCATCATCCAACAAGAGAGTGTAGAGTATGCATTTATCTATTCTGTTATGTGATCGAAGTTGAGAGTGTCCACTAGTGAAAGTCTAATCCCTAGGCCTTGTTCCTAAATACTGCTATCGCTGCTTGTTTACTGTTTTACTGCGTTACTACTGCTCCGTTACTACTGCTCATATTTATTCATACCACCTGTATTTCACTATCTCTTCGCCGAACTAGTGCACCTATTAGGTGTGTTGGGGACACAAGAGACTTCTTGCTTTGTGGTTGCAGGGTTGCATGAGAGGGATATCTTTGACCTCTTCCTCCCTGAGTTCGATAAACCTTGGGTGATCCACTTAAGGGAAACTTGCTGCTGTTCTACAAACCTCTACTCTTGGAGGCCCAACACTGTCTACAAGAATAGAAGCTCCCGTAGACATCAATGACGTGGCCGGAAAATGGTGGTGGGAGGCGGAAAAAGAAGGAAGTGCGGAAGCTAGAGCGGGGTGGGAAAATTTCAGCGCACCAACTTCTTCTGCATAGACTAGTATAAATGCCCGTGCGTTGCCACGGGTAATTAATCTTTTTTCAATGCACATATATAGTTTACAACTCAATATGACAATTCAAAAGACAGTGAAACGACGAAAAGGGCGTGCCACTATTTTTCCTCGTAACATTTCACATGCAAAACATCACATTTGAAAAAAGCCACAATATATTCTACAAATCAATAAGATTATATCTCGTCTAAAGTATATTTTAACTACCGATACAGTTGACATTATTTAAATATAAAATAAGCACTCTACTAATACATTTGTATCAATAAATAGTTAAATGTCCATGCTTTGCCACGAGAAAACAAGAAATGTAAATGTAATTTGATTTTTTGGTACCCTTCATCTATGACGACTTATAGTTTGCTATCCCTTTTCATAACGTCATGTGTCTCATTTGCAAATATCACGACTTGACATCATGTTAGCCATCATTGCATAAAATAATTAGCAACACATGTGATTTGGACTCGGTTCTTAGAAGGACATGAGTACTCTAAATATATATTTAACAAATTATGAAATATATGATTTATTTTTTCAAGAACCCATAGCCTCATAGAAGGCAAAGATAATTACAAGATCATACCATATCACCAACAATATGGGGTAGAGAACACAGACAAGTCAGTGTACAAGCTATTGCACTATTATCTACAACAAAGTAAGGTATGGTATGTCTTCCCTTCCTACTACCTCTACTACACGTCCTATTGCATTATCTATGGAGAGATCAATCCATAAAATTATCTGCAAACAGGACAAACTAATGTTGTTCTAGAGAAGATATAATGCTTCTCAGTGGCTACTCCTTTTGTCTAACTTACTGAACAAATTTCCAGAAAATAAAAATAATTAAATTTAGAAAGAAATTTGAACCAAAATATATAGAAAAAGAAAGGTGTACTTCTCTGATAGAGAAAATCTTCTACCAGCATTCAACCCCAGATGATGATCAAACACATGCGGTTCCTTTGCATGGGGGCAGAGGGATCAGACTTCCAAAGGCAAACACGCCACTACAGGCACCTTTCGGTGCAAAACATCACTGCTTCAATAATGTGCACAGTGCACTACATTCCGAATGTGCAAAAGTGAAACCTGGATTCTTTTCATTTCAATGGAAAAGAGATGTATTGTATATGGTCGATCCTACAACAACGCTCGACCCAAATCTTATTGGGGACATACGTCAAATGTTCCAAGTCACCATGTAACACCACAAGGCATCCCTACAGGGGCATGACAAGAGAAAAACGTTCAATGAGCAACGACAGCCGCCTTAGATTTATCTGGGAGGATTGTCAGTACGGATGAGCTGCGGAGGTATCTCACGGACCACTCCAAGCATCGAGTCGTACTCCTCGTCTTTGTGATCAAACTTCTTCCTCAGCTTCTTCTCAAGCTCAATCTCATTGAAGCTCTTCATTCTCGGCTGCATGAACTTGAGCTAAGTTGAAGTAGTTGGTTGCTGATTGGGAGATGAAGGCAATCTCCTCCTCCGTAAGCTTTCTTAGGAACTTGGCAGGATTACCAACCCAGTAGGGTCAAACAAGATAGGATTTTTTTTAAAATTGAAAGCTAAACATATCTGTGTCTTGCAGCAGTTAAATAACCAGTTCAACTAATTATTGAATCCAGAATATGAGTATATGAGCTTCTAGCTTCCAAACATAAAATAGAGCTTATAATATAGACACCAATATACGCTTGGTTCGCTTGTTCTCGAGAAGAAATGCTCCTAAACGCCAGACAGATTTATTTAACTATATTGCATAGGAATAAAGCATTTAAATTGTATAATCAACCTTTGCGGAAACATGGCTACATTCTTAACCCGAGCGCATAGATTGAATTATTTAAACTGCGCAAGGCATTTGTTTGGAGCGAGGAGAATGACAATCTTCTAAACAACATGTCGAGTATGTCACTGCAGAATGCAATCTTATAATGTACGAAGGTTGAATGTGGAATACTATTAAGTAACATAATGATGATAGTTGAATGCATAGTGCCCATCTACCAAGTACTCGTAAGATTATCAAACTTAAGAGAGCAAGAAAGTAACCTCTCCAGAAGTCATGCATAGAAGTGAGAATAGTTGATCTTTACCACTTCACACCTCATAATGGACCAAAATAAAAGTAAATCATCTAAAACTTGCACAAAGTTGCATCCCATATTGTAAAATGGTTAAGCGTAAATCGTTACTAAGTCATTACTAACAGCACTCCAAGAGACATACATGACTGGCTTCAAAATACAGTAGAACTTAAATACATAGATAATTACCTCTGCTCACAAGGTTATTATAGATTACCTCCTTTTATTGATTTGAAATCGGTGCATCACAGCCAACACTCTCAGAAACTTACATCATAATTAGCAAAAAAAAGAGAAAATTTGAACTGAGATACAAAAATCAGAGGTGATTCAATAAATTGGATAAACATCAAGTGTTAAATACATGGAAAATAAGAAATGAGGGAACATCTTGTCGAATAGCATATCGGTCCATGAGGCAATTGGCCTACATAACAACTATTAAGTGCAGCCATAGATATTGCCAATTCATTGGCAAAAGGTTGATAAGCCCCCAGGAAATAAATACATGGAAAGTAAGAAATCAGGGCACATCATGTAGAATAACTCCGCATGTATTTCCGATCGAACAGAGCATAAGTCACAACAAATACCTCACCATGTATTTATGACTGAAGTTGATAAAGAAAGGGAGAAAAGGGAACTGAATAGTAGCTAAAGCAATTCATACGCAATTAGTGGTTTCATCTCTACACATCACAAATTAATATTCCTAGTATTGCAGTAGATCATATATAGTGAAGCAATTATAGAATGGAGTAAGGGAAACTTGACTTTGTACCTCTGATTTAAGTGGGAAAAATCCTGTCCCTAGTTGACTTTCTGCTTCCTTTCTTGGTCACCTTGTACAACACCTCTCTTGTTATTTTCTCAAGACTTCTACGTTGCCAGATTCATGTCTCTGGTCGTCTTCTCTTCGGCTCCGAAAAGTGAAATATTATGCTTGACGCTTGCTCTCCTGCATTCACAGTAGTACATACACCTATGTTAGTCTACAAGAAAGAGAGGAACACTTCTGAGTAAACTTAGTTATTAGTAGGAATGATGTAAACTTCAAACGCCATACAAATATTGACCAGCCTTAGGTAACAAAAGAAAATCTATGGTTGCTATCGAGGATTAGACTACTTGAGAGGCCAAACTTCACAACTAACCGGCTATTAATGCAGCAAGAACATCCATGTAAGTATCTTCCTGCTACGGCCCCAAACTTTTTCTTCTTGGCATTATGGATGCCCGCCATGGAAAAAGATCAGATTAATAAATGATATAAACGTCCACATTAGTTCATATTTAACATATACTCAAACTTAAAAAGTAGTAGAATCCTAAAAAAACAAAGACACGAAAGCCTGAAAAGATTAACCTATGCTCAAACTTAAAAAGTACTATTTGACCTATACTGAAACTTAAAAAGTAGTAGCATCATAACCTGCAATATTAATAGAATAAAATAGTATTTGACAACTTACGTGGAATTGTTGTTGCTAGAAGAATTTATTTTCTTGGTCCGGAGAAACTTACCAGCAGAGCATCTATCATAAGTAATCAAAGTCATTCTCCTTAAAAAGTGCAAACAATTGGAAAATAATTCCTTAACCATACAAAGTTGTCAATAGTGTGGAATTTTGAACCTGCAACGATTAACACCCGACAACTATTTTATTTACAAGTGCTCTAGAAGATTATATGTCACAGTCTTCTGTTATAATAGGTGCATGATCAGAATTCATGTGCACTTCACCATACCGTTTACAGTTTCTTAGGAAAGAGAAGTCTGAAATATGGTTGGTGTAAGTCAAGTCGAATTGGGATCATAGGCGCAACTTTTAATACTCCGGTCTCTAATTTCCTGAATTGAAGAATAGCTTGTTGTTTTATTAGCCGAGAAGCAACCCGAAGGTTCAGATGCCTATGCTTCCCACCTGCAATCAATATGGCAGCAGACACATCACACAATCAAGCAAACATAGAGATTATTGGACATATACGTGCCTCAAAATAAAGTGCCATCTGGCAAAGTTGGCTAAAGATGAAATTGTAATAACTCATATGCGAAAGATACTCCGTGGTCTCGTGGATAATGGGTCATGGAGAAAATAAAGCAATTGAACTCCCGTGTCCTGATGAGACTTTGAACAGTCACATGGTTCAACAATATTAGCAACAGAGTGAGACGAAACTTAACTATGGAATATGGTCTATTTATTGCACAACATTCTAAAGAACAAATTTTGGGCACAACCTGCATCCTAGTAATAGGCATCAGGTTGTCATTACCTTTTTTCTACTCGACAATGCCATCAATGTCAAAATGTGTTGCATTTTACACGCTACCCACATAAACATAATGTCATTCTCCCTTGCCTCATTGATCCCTACATACATTCCAATCGAGAGCTTACTAATGCATTTCGACAAGCACTTGCCCAGCACAGATTAAGAATTCAACTAACTGATGGGGCTATTCAACTAACTGATGGCACAAACCTACTTCGTGATCCTACATGTAAGGATCTCAAGGATGTGTGGTAGCAATCCTCAAGAAGGCGTACACTGCTACTAACTCAATCCCGGACTACGAATGTTCTAGCACACCAAAGAGTCCAACCATCCAAGTTGTGATTGTGCATCATCCGTATAGTACCCCGGGAGCGAGGACCGCTCGGGAGATTAAGGTAGAAAAATACCTGAAACTTGGAAGGGACGCAATAACTTTGCTGACGGATCATCACAACCATTCGTGGGCGTTGGTCCTGATATAGTCGCATATCCTTCCTAGTTAATACCGCCGGCGAGGTGCATTGGCGTGGGCGGGTCTTCCCGGCTCGGAGGACGACGGAGTCATTTTTCGAGCAGTCCAGTCTAGGAGGGATTCCCTACATCCTGGAGGCTGCAGATCAGCCTCGGCACAGGCGGATTTTTCTACGAAGGTGCGGTGGAGGACAGAGACAATTGATGACCCACAAGTATAGGGGGTGTATCGTAGTATCTTCGATAAGTAAGAATGTCGATCCCAACGAGGAGCAGAAGGTGTTGACCAGCAGTTTCGATGAAGGATTCACTGTAAATGCTCACAGACAAGTATTCAGGGGGTTTTGATGTAACGGATGAATAAAGTACAAGTAAGTAAAATGCGAGAGAAATAATTGCAGCGAGTGGCCCAATCCTTTTTAGCACAAAGGACAAGCCGGTTTGTTTACTTATAATGACCAAACGTTCTCGAGGACACACGGGATTTTAGTCTAGTGCTTTCGCTACATACAGCTGATTAATCTTCATTGTTTTGATAAGTGTTGTGTGGGTGAACCTATGCTAATATAACGCCCTTCCTAGGACTAATACGTACTTGTGATTATACCCCTTGCAAGCATCCGCAACTACAAGAAAGTAATTAAGATAAATCTAACCACAGCCTTAAACTCTGAGATCCTGCGATCCCTCCCCGCATCGATATACCAACGGGGCTTAGGTTTCGTCACTCCGGCAACCCCGCAATTGGCAAACGAGTACAAGATGCATTCCCCTAGGCCCATAAATGGTGAAGTATCGTGTAGTCGACGTTCACACGACACCACTAGAAGAATGACACCACAACTTAAATATCATAACATTGAATATTACTCAACCACAATTCACTACTAACATTTAGACTTCACCCATGTCCTCAAGAACTAAGCGAACTACTCACGGGACATCATATGGAACATGATCGAGGTGATATAATGATGAATAACAATCTGAACATAAACCTTGGTTCAATGGTTTCACTCAATAGCATCAATAACAAGTAGAAATCAACACCGGGAGAGTTTCCCCTATCAAACAATCAAGATCAAACCCAAATTGTTACAGCGGCGACGAGGTGCTGCGGTGGAGATGGCGGTGATGATGATGAAGATGATGGTGATGGCGATGGAGATGATGTCCAGCTCGACGGCGGTGACGATGACGTCGATTTCCCCCTCCGGGAGGGAATTTCCCTGGCGGATTCCTGCCCGGCGGAGAGCTCTTTTCTCTCTGGTGTTCTCCGCCCTGCAGAGGCAGATGTGGCTCTTCGCGACGTACCCTCTGGAGCTTAGGTTTTCGGGACGAAGGGTTTCGCGAAGAAAAGGAGGCGAAAGGGGCTGTGGGGCCCCCACACCACAAGGTGGCGCGGCCGGAGCCATGGGCCGCGCCGGCCCGTGGTCCGGCCCCACCTTGGGTCTTCTCGGCTCCCCCTTCCGGCCTTCTCCGTCATCCGGAAAAATAGGATTTTTGGTGTAATTTCCTTCCACAGCTTGATCTTCCGAAATATTGCATCCCGACGGTGCTTTTTCCAGCAGAATCCCGGCTCCGGTGCGCGATCTCCAAATAATCATGAAACATGCAAAATAGATGAAATAACATAAGTATTGTGTCCCAATATGAAATATATCAATGAATAACAGCAAATTATGATATAAAATAGTGATGCAAATTGGACGTATCAACTCCCCCCAAGCTTAGACTTCGCTTGTCCCCAAGCGAAACTGAACTCGGTAAACAGGACCACATGTTTATGGAGTGAAGAGTCGATAAATAAAATACGGACAAAAAGCATCATATTCATTCACACAAGACATTATAGTAAACAACTTCCTCATATAACTCAACTTGAAACGAGTATAAGGTAATCACAAATAAAGGTGCATAAGAAATCATAATTGGTGATGGCAAACGTTGTTCTTGGTCAGAGAACAGTTAACAGATTATACTTATCTATTGAGCAGCGCTCTCATATTAAAGCTTATGTGGCTTATCTTGCAAACTCAATCATAATGATCATTGATAACTTCCAAAGCTTTATTCATTCAGATAAAACTTGTACTAAACAAGAAAGAATAAAAGACATGATGAAGCAAATCACAATATAATAGTTTGATCACAACAACTCAAATGCTTGCTTGAGATGGAGGGAAATAGGTTTACTAACTCAACATAAAGTAAAAGACAGGCCCTTCGCAGAGGGAAGCAGGGATTAAATCATGTGCTAGAGCTTTTTCAGTTTTGAAATCATATAAAGAGAATAAAAGTAAAGTTTTGAGAGGTGTTTGTTGGCTCAACGTATAGGCTTTTAATTTAACCCCTCTCTGTTAAATGGTAGGGGAGACTTCCAGCAGAAGTGTTCATTAGTGACGTTTGTTCTACTGTTGAGGGGGGTAGATGTCATCTCTCTTTG
>NC_061513.1:135343693-135361030 GCF_022539505.1 Lolium rigidum | reverse complement strand
AGCATTTCCCGTTTCCAACCATATAACAATTAACGAAGCAGTTCAACCTTCGCCATGAACATTATGAGCTAAGAACACATGTGTTCATATGAACCAGACGGAGCGTAGTCTCTCTCCCACACAAGCATTTATTCAAACAAAAACAAAAACAAACAGTGACGGCTCCAAGTAGAGTACATAAGATGTGGCCGAATAAAAATATAGTTTCAAGAGAAGTGACACGATAAGTTGTCGATGAAGAAGGGGATGCCTTGGGCATCCCAAGCTTAGATGCTTGAGTCTTCTTGAAATATGCAGGGATGAACCACGGGAGCATCCCCAAGCTTAGACTCTTCACTCTTCTTGATCATAGTATATCATCCTCCTCTCTTGACCCTTGAAAACTTCCTCCACACCAAACTCGAAACAACTCATTAGAGGGTTAGTGCACAATAAAAATTAACATGTTCAGAGGTGACACAATCATTCTTAACACTTCTGGACATTGCATAAAGCTACTGGACATTAATGGAACAAAGAAATTCATCCACCATAGCAAAAGAGGCAATGCGAAATAAAAGGCAGAATCTGTCAAAACAGAACAGTCCGTAAAGATGGATTTTATTGAGGCACCAGACTTGCTCAAATGAAAATGCCCAAATTTAATGAAAGTTGCGTACATATCTGAGGATCACGCACGTAAATTGGCATATTTTTCTGAGCTACCTACAGAGGGGCAGGTCGAAATTCGTGACAGCAAAGAAATCTGAAACTGCGCAGTAATCCAAATCTAGTATTCACTTTACTATCAAAGACTTTACTTGGCACAACAAAGCACAAAACTAAGATAAGGAGAGGTTGCTAAAGTAGTAAACAACTTCCAAGACACAAATATAAAACAAAGTACTGTAGCAAAATAACACATGGGTTATCTCCCAAGATGTTCTTTCTTTATAGCCATTAAGATGGGCTCTGCAGTTTTAATGATGCACTCGCAAGAAATAGTAGTTGAAGCAAAAGAGAGCATCAAGAGGCAAATTCAAAACAAATTTAAGTCTAACATGCTTCCTATGCATAGGAATCTTGTAAATAAACAAGTTCATGAAGAGCAAAGTAACAAGCATAGGAAGATAGAACAAGTGTAGCTTCAAAAATTTCAGCAAAAAGAGAGGTGTTTTAGTAACATGAAAATTTCTACAACCATATTTTCCTCTCTCATAATAACTTTCAGTAGCAACATGAGCAAACTCAACAATATAACTATCACATAAAGCATTCTTATCATGAGTCTCATGCATAAAATTATTACTCTCCACATAGGCATAATCAATTTTATTAGTTGTAGTGGGAGCAAATTCAACAAAGTAGCTATCATTATTATTCTCATCATCAAATATAGGAGGCATATTGTAATCATAATCAAATTTATCCTCCATAACAGAGCGGTAACAAAAGACTACTATCATTATAATCATCATAAATAGGAGGCAAAGTATCATCAAAGTAAATTTTCTCCTCAATGCTTGGGGGACTAAAAATATCATGCTCATCAAAACCAGCTTCCCCAAGCTTAGAATTTTCCATATCATTAGCAACAATGGTATTCAAAGTATTCATGCTAATATGTTCCATGGGTTTTTTAATTTTCGCATCAAACCATCCATGTCTTAAATCAGGAAATAGAATAAGAAGCTCATTGTTGTCCATTATGCCAAACTAGTGTAAACAAGAAACAAAAAGATGCAATTGCAGGATCTAAAGGAAATAGCTTCGAGCACACACATGACGGCGCCAGAAAAGTACTTTACCTGGGACCGGAGTATGAGTGCCTTTACCTTTCCTCCCGGCAACGGCGCCGGAAAATAGCTTGATGTCTACGGGAGCTTCTATTCTTGTAGACAGGTGTTGGGCCTCCAAGAGCGAGAGGTTTGTAGAACGAGCAGCAAGTTTCCCTTAAGTGGATCACCCAAGGTTTATCGAACTCGGGGAGGAAGAGGTCAAAGATATCCCTCTCATGCAACCCTGCAACCACAAAGCAAGAAGTCTCTTGTGTCCCCAACACACCTAATAGGTGCACTAGTTCGGCGAAGAGATAGTGAAATACAGGTGGTATGAATAAGTATGAGCAGTGGCAACGGCACCGAAAAGTGCTTTGCCCAGGACGGTAAACAAGCGGTAGTAACGCAGCAGTAGTAACGCAGTAGAAACGATAAACAAGCAGCGATAGCGAGTATTTAGGAACAAGGCCTAGGGATTACACTTTCACTAGTGGACACTCTCAACATTGATCACATAACAGAATAGATAAATTCATACTCTACACTCTCTTGTTGGATGATGAACACATTGCGTAGGATTACACGAACCCTCAATGCCGGAGTTAACAAGCTCCACAATTCAATGTTCATATTTAAATAACCTTAGAGTGCATGAAAGATCAACACGACTAAACCAAGTACTAACACAGCATGCACACTTGTCACCTTCACACTATGTAGGAGGAATAGATCACATCAATACCATCATAGCAATAGTTAACTTCATAATCTACAAGAGATCACAATCATAGCCTACGCCAAGTACTAACACGGATGCACACACTCGTCACCATTACACCGTGCAGGAGGAATAAAACTACTTTAATAACATCACTAGAGTAGCACATAGATAAATTGTGATACAAAACACATTGCAATCATAAAGGGATATAAATAAGCACTTCACTACGCCATTCATAACGAGTGAATAAGTATTCGTGAAATATACCTAAGAGACCCACACGGTGCACACACTGTCACCTTTACACACGTGGGACAAGGAGTCTCCGGAGATCACATAAGTAAAACCCACTTGACTAGCATAATGACATCTAGATTACAAGCATCATCATATGAATCTCAATCATGTAAGGCAGCCCATGAGATTATTGTATTGAAGTACATAGGAGAGAGATGAACCACATAGCTACCGGTACAGCCCCGAGCCTCGATGGAGAACTACTCCCTCCTCATGGGAGACAGCAGCGTTGATAAAGATGGCGGTGGTGTCGATGGAGAAGCCTTCCGGGGCACTTCCCGTCCGGCGGCGTGCCGGAACAGAGACTCCTGTCCCCCAGATCTTGGCTTCGCGATGGCGGCGGCTCTGGAAGGTTTCTCGTACCGTGGCTTTTCCGTATCGTGGTTTTAGGTCCAGGGGCTTTATATAGGTGAAGAGGCGGCGTCAGAAGGTCGAAGGGGCGCCGACACTATAGGGGGGCGCGGGCCCCCCCTTGGCCGCGCCGGCCTAGGGTTTGGTGGAGCTCGTGCCCCTCTCTCGGCGGTTCTCGTGTGTTACTGGATGCTTCCGGGCAAAATAGGAACGTGGGCGTTGATTTCGTCCAATTCCGAGAATATTTAGTTACTAGGATTTCCGAAACCAAAAACAGCAGAAAACGAGAAGCGGCACTTCGGCATCTTGTTAATAGGTTAGTTCCAGAAAATGCACGAATATGACATAAAATGTGCATATAACATGTAGATATCATCAATAATGTGGCATGGAACATAAGAAATTATCGATACGTCGGAGACGTATCAAAAGTCGGCTTCCATACGCCGTGGTAGCGGCACGACGTCTCGATCTCGTTGACGAATATATCAAACAAGTAGGTGATTAATGAACAAATTGAGGAATGAAATCGACGTATGTTGGACATTTGAAGCAAAGCTCTCGTGTGTGGCATATATATATGTTGTTCTTGTGCTTGTGTGTGTTGGCGTTGAAAATGAGTTGCCAACGTTGCGCCAAAATGTTGATTCTTTAAGTTTCCGTTTCGGCACATTTCTGGCGCTCCTATGTCCTACCGTGTAGAAAGGTCATGCCGAAATTTTCCGTGAAACTACCGACGGATGCATGGTTCTAATCAATTATGTAATCTTACCATGCAGGCGATAATGGTTATCGAGATGAGTGAAAGCATCGTGATGAGATATCTGAAACACGCGATCATCGACATGTATGAAAATAACCGCACGGAGGTATTGTGTCCGTGCTGGAGATGCAAACGAGGGAAATGGTTTGACCCGTATTCAGGCAAATTGCAGGGGCACCTGCTCACTAATGGTTTCATGCATGGACACACTCAATGGATGAGTGATGATGGCGTGGAGGTCAATGGGGCGACGGCGGCGGTGGTAATAATGGCCGGCAAGAAGGAGGGCATCATGATATTGATGACGATGAAGAGTTTGTCGCACAGGACGATAACCTTGACGACGACAATAACCTTGACGACGACAATAACCTTGACGACGACGAAGAGGTGCCGCTAGCTTCAGTCATGCGGGACCCTCATCTTCAAGATCTGCTTCTCGAAAAGACGAAAGGCGCCAAGCGGAAATCAAAGCTTGAGCAACTCGAGATAGACTCGAATACTCCGTTGTACGACTCAGGTCGCGGGTTGGGGAGTCTCGCTTGAGAGTAGCTCTCGATGTGCTGCAGATGAAGGCGAAACACGGATGGACGGACACAAGCGTCGACGACATCCTGGAATACGTGAAAGATCTCCTTCCTTTCGGGAACACGTGTCCTGGTAGTCTAGCCGAGGCCAAGAGAATCACGTGCCCTCTCGACTTACCCCACGAAAAGTATCACGCCTGCATCAACGACTGTATCATGTACCGCAAGGAGCACATGGACAAGACCAAATGTCCTGTTTGTGAAGCTGAACGGTACAAGAAAGGGAAGAAGAAAGCTCCTCGGAAAGTTGTGTGGTACTTCCCGCTCGCCCCCCGGCTTCAACGGTTCTACGCGGACCGCAAGGAAGCAAAGCTCATGCGGCGGCACGCTGAAAGAAAGGAGGCGGTGTTGAATGATGAAGAGCGGATTGAGCACCCAGTCGCGACGCACCCTTCGGATGCAAGCCGGTGGAAAGCATTAGACAATGAATTCGGGAGTTTTGGGGCAGATCCCGAAACATCAGGTTGGGTGCGAGCACGGACGGATTCAATCCGTTCGGAAACCAGAGCAGCACACATAGCACATGGCCCGTGTTTGTATGGATCTACAACCTCCCGCCCGGCTGTGCATGAAGAGGAAGTACATACAGATGAGTATGCTAATTCAAGGGCCGACACGACCAGGAAACGATATCAACATGTATCTCGAACTATTAAAGGAGGAGCTTGAAACGTTGTGGGCGGAGGAAGGGGTAGATACATGGGACGCCATCGCGGAAGAATATTTCCTTTGAGAGCCGCGTTGATCACGACGGTGCGGGACTACCTCGGATATGGTTACATTTCGTGCCGAGTGTGCCATGGACACAAGGCATGTGTCGGGTGCATGGAAGAGACGATGTTTTTGCAGCTTGGTAAGGATCCCGGCTCTTCGAAAACAGTTTACATGGGGCATCGAAGGTGGCTACGAAGACCGACCCGTGGAGAAAGCGTGGAGATCTGTTCGATGGTACAAATGAACCCCGAGGACCTCCACGTAAGAAGAGCGGCGAAGAGATCGATACATTACTGAAAGGTTGGAAGGAGTGCCCTGCGCCGGGAAAGATTCGTCAAAAGCCCGGAGAGAAGAAGAAGAAAAAGGAAACGACGCCGCTCATTGGTGTATGGAAAAGGAGGTCCGTGTTTTGGGACTTGCCGTCATCGGAAAATTCTCGATACACCTCACCGCCTTGATGTCATGCATATTACAAAGAACGTGTGCGAGAGCTTGCTTGGCACTCTTCTCAACATGCCGGACCGGACCAAAGATGGGCCGAAAGCAAGACACGACCTGAAAGTTTTGGGCATCGGGGAAGAGCTTCGGATCCCGGCGGCCCAAGAGGGACAGATCGGAGGAGGAGGCGGACGGCGGTCGAAGCGCAAAAGGATTAAGCAGCCGGACTATTACCTGCCCCCCTCCTGCTTCACTTTTAGTCCGGCCGAGGTCGATCAATTTTTCAATTGCCTTCTAGGAGTCAGAGTGCCCTTCGGTTACTCCGGGCTAATAAGCAGATACATGGACCCCAAGAAACAAAACTTCAGCGGCATGAAGTCTCATGACTGTCACGTGATGATGACGCAGATTCTTCCGGTTGCAATCCGAGGTATAATGGATGACCATGTCCGTGCAACGCTAACTCGGGCTCAGTAACTTCTTCGACGTCATAACTCGGAAGTCGATAAGCGTGAAGAAACTCGCAAGGCTCCGGGAAGAGATCGTGGTGATCCTATGTGAGCTTGAGATGTACTTCCCACCTGCATTCTTTGACGTGATGGTCCATCTCGTTGGTCCATATCATGGATGATATCGTCGGTCTAGGGCCGGCATTCTTACACAACATGATGCCGTTTGAAAGAATGAATGGGGTCATTAAAGGATACGTTCAGTAACGGGTCACATCCGGATGGAAGCATCGTCCAGGGCTGGCTCACCGAAGAGTGCATCTCTTTCTGCACGAATTATCTAGACATCGAGGACCCTGTTGGTTTGCCTCAAAACAAGCACCTCCGCAGGTTCGAGGGAGTTGGCCACAAAAATGGAAGGAAGGAACTGCACGTGCACATGTCTGGTCAGACTTCCGACTTTGACAGGGCCAACTTAGTAGCGCTACAACACATTGACTTGATCGATCCTTGGTTGAAAGAGCACAAAACCATGATAGAGAACAGTGGCAAGCCGATGATGACGGAAGCGTAAATATACAGAGAGCACAACTCCTCTTTCGCGCGCTGGTTCAAAGACCACATTGATGCTAATCCCCCACCAATGGATTCGACAAGGATAAACTAGTATTGGCCTTGTCACATGGCCTCGCGCCCAACATCATGACTTACCAAGCGTACGATATCAACGGGTACACATTCTACACGGAAGAAAAAGACAAGAACAAGTGTTTACCGAACTCGTGGGTAACGATGGATTCCTGGACGGGTGACGTAAAGACTAGATATTACGGAAGAATCGAGGAAATCTGGGAGCTTAGCTACGGCTGGGGAGAAATTGCCGATGTTCCGTATCGGATGGGCTAAGAGCGTCACAAAAGAAGACCGGTATTTCACCACCATGTTTCTACCCGAAGCCAACAAATCAAAGTCCACGAACGCCACCGCGCGAATGAGCCATGGGTACCGGCGAACACGTGCACCAATGCTTCTTCATAACCGACCCATCCAGGCCTAGCCGTGTTATCGTGAGGAGAGGCAAGAGGACCATCGTCGGAATGGATGGAGTCGCCAACGAGGAAGACTTCGAAGGACACGTCGGAGACCCAATGATGGAAGAATCCGAGGACGAAGACACAACATACACCACAAGAATAAGCAGGACCACGCTACCGAGGTCAGGTCGACCCTTCAAAAGAAGAAGTCGCGACACGGGGCTAAATCACTACTAGGAAAAGGGCTACAGCTGCACGGGAATAGTGCCGGCGCACCATCATGACGCGCGCCGGTGGCAAAGTACCGCCAGCGAGCCAAATTCGGCCGCGCCGGCGAACCTATACTGCCGGCGCACAACAAAAATTAGTGCGCCGGGGATAAAATTCGAAGAGATCTGGCCAACAGCAAAAATTCTGGGCACCTTACCCCCGGCGCACCTCTATGGTGGTGCGCCGGCGGTAGACAATTTACCACCAGCGCACCACCATAGAGGTGCGCCGGGGTAAGTTGCCTAGATTTTTCTCTCCACCCCCCCCCGGGAATCGCCTTTCGGTTTTCGAAAAAATAATAGAAAATGATAGAGAATTCAAAAATAAAATCCTTTGAAATGCCCATGTAATATGTGATCTAGTTTTAGTGAAATTTTGAAAATTTGAATTTCGATGTATTATGCAAAATGGCGTCATGTTTCGGTAAAACGGGATTTCTGGTTGCATACGACCTCGGATGAAAAACTTTTTTATATCAAAATCGATCTACTCGAAATTTCCTATTCAAATTCAACGGCCTACGGCCGTTTGGACAAAAAATGGATTCGTCAATTGGAAAACAGAAACAGGACTTTTTTCAGGTTTTAGATTTTGATGAAAAAAATTAAAAAGTACCCCCGGCGCACCACCATACTAGGTGCGCCGGCAGTAACCTCTACTATATAGGCGCAGACTAGCCTCCTCCTCCTCCTCCTCTTCCACTTCTCCTCCTCCTCCTCCTCCTCGTCTCCTCCCTGACGGGCTCCTCCGACGATGATGACAACGACCTCCTCCGGCGACATCCTCCTACTCCGGTGACATCCTCCTACTCCGGTGACATCCTCCCTCCGGTGACATACTCCTCCTCCTCCTACTCCGGTGACATACTCCTCCTCCTCCTCCTCCTCCTCCTACTCCGGTGACATCCACCCTCCGGTGACATCCTCCTCCTCCTCCTCCTCCACCTCCGGTCACCTCACCTCCTCCTCCACCTCCGGTCACCTCCTCCTACACCTCCTCCTACTCCTACCTCGACGCAACAACGACATGCCCAGTTTCATGGTTTTCGAGGACGAACCCAAGCTAGATCTAGATCTAGATCTAGATCTAGATCGGCCTTTTTTAAAAAAACTGAAAAATCATACCGCCGGCGCACCTGGCCTGGTTCGCCGGGGATAGTTCATGTTACTGCTGGCGCACCTGCTGGTTCGCCGGGGATAACTCATTACCACCGGCCCGTTCCCACCGGCGGGCTCTAGTGCGCCGGCAATAGCCGTTTTTGGTGCGCCGGCAATAAGGCTTTTCCTAGTAGTGAATTATTCAACGACGAGCAAGAAAAGCAAGAAGAAAGCGAAACACTCTTCTCAATCGATGATGTAAAACTTTATTTGCAATCTATAACTCATATTTTGTGTAATTCATAACTACTCATATGGTCATGGCCAATATTTTATGTATGACTAATTAATATTGTGTTGGTCAATATTTTGTGTATGTATAACTCATATTTTTTTTTTGCATACTCATGCATATATATATTGCTTTGTTATCTATTATATATTAAAAGTATATTACGGGTTAACCAGAAATTAGAGAATTACCAAGAAATTCTCACAAAAATCAGAAACATCTGGCCTTTAGTTTTAACGTATTAGAATAGGACATCCGTTAGATCTAACTTTAAGTAAATTACCCACCACTGCCACAACATAAATTACGTAACTCTTTGCGTTTACTTTATTTTTTTTCCCTTTTTCCTCCACTTCCAAGCCGCCGCCGCATCTGAAATCATACCTAGATTGTTGTTGTGTGATAGAAATCATCCATTCGTATACTCATCAAATCTGCGGCCCGCCGGCGTATTCTGGCCGCACTCGGATGCGGGCAATCCCGCGGCCGCCATATTCCGATCGTCTAGGGCGGCGTATATTCTAGGATGTACGTACTCAGGTGCGGGCTATCCCGTGGCGTGCTGCCACCACTGCATATTCCGTGACGCACTCAGCCTATATTACGGGTTAACCAGAAATTAGAGAATTACCAAGAAATTCTCACAAAAATCAGAAACATCTGGCCTTTAGTTTTAACGTAAGAATAGGACATCCGTTAGATCTAACTTTAAGTAAATTACCCACCACTGCCACAACATAAATTACGTAACTCTTTGCGTTTACTTTATTTTTTTTCCCTTTTTCCTCCACTTCCAAGCCGCCGCCGCATCTGAAATCATACCTAGATTGTTGTTGTGTGATAGAAATCATCCATTCGTATACTCATCAAATCTGCGGCCCGCCGGCGTATTCTGGCCGCACTCGGATGCGGGCAATCCCGCGGCCGCCATATTCCGATCGTCTAGGGCGGCGTATATTCTAGGATGTACGTACTCAGGTGCGGGCTATCCCGTGGCGTGCTGCCACCACTGCATATTCCGTGACGCACTCAGCCAGTTGACGTCAACTCTCCCCGTGCATTCACGTCAAGGTCAGGTAAGTTTTAATCTGATGCATACTCCACGAAGGCATGCAGGCATAGATTGATCGACCAAATTAAAAGTTGCATGGTGCACACGCAGCCGAACAGCCCAAAGACAGGTGCTTTAAATTTTTTTTATATTCACGATCAGTGAGATTTAGAAACTCATGCATACACATGCAGGCACACAGCCATACAAGATGGATTGCCATTAAGACCTGCGGCCGGACAGCCCAAAGCCAGTTAATGCCACATTATCGGCTTTAATTTTCTTTCAGTGCTCACTTTACAATAATACTCCATCCGTTGCTAAAATAGTTGCTTAACTTTGTTTAGAAACATATGTGTATATAGATATTTTAGTTATAGATACATCCGTATCTACAAAATGTTGAACTTTTTTTAAAACGGAGGGAGGACATCCCTATTTTTCCCCGGGGGTCTTAATTACAACTGCTTAGCTTTCAATTTGCCTCTGACCATCAAATTAAATGTGAATAACCTGTCATCCTCTCTTTGAAACAAGGGGCGCTTCCGGTTCTGTGCGTGCTTCAAACAATTTTGTCTTCTCCATATTACCATATCTCTAAAGTCAATAATTTTCTATGAGGAACTACTGAACTCAATTACTTGCTGCCGTTACTCAACAGTTTTCTGTTGAGGTCTATCCCGTCGGCATCGAAACAGAGAACAAAAGGTGCCATACGTCTATCTATCTTGCCATTTTCTTCACTATCGTGTACAGATACTTACAGTTGTTTTGTGTGCAGGATAATTCACATTTCTTCTTGGTAAAATATATTTTACGATATCACATATATCAAATGTTGCACATGGATGTAAAAAAAATCAGAAGATGATTATCACTTGGACAACATGATATTTTTTATGTAAGTAATTTCTCCTTTAAGCCTGGAACAATACTTTGTTATTGACGTTTAAATCAGCTTTCTTAAGTTGTTTCCTTGGTACATCTCAACCACTACGCCGTGGATTATAATTATGGATTTTCATCAGTTATCATCATTTTGATTAAATTAACTATTATTTGTTAACATTTGATACGAAGTCTAGGGATTCATGAGCAATGATAAATGGTACTCTCTCCCATCTAATGAATAAGGATTTTTTAAAGTCAAGTCAAGTAAAGTTTTACTAAACTTTTATAAAAATATATCAACAGATATGATATTCTTTTGATATTATATGAAATATATTTCATGATATCTATCAAATAATATAGATTTCGTATTTACATCAAACTTTACATGGTTTAAATTTAAAAAAATAATATAAATACTATTTAATGGAATAGCGGGCGTAGTATTAAGTATCAACACATATGGCCTGGATTATATCACTTTCCTTTACGTGTACCCACTGCTCAACAGACACATCCTGCATGGAATAGAGTTAGTGTTTTTGAAAATTGGTATCCTCTAGAATAATTACTATTACAAATCATGTTATCAAAAGATGTATTCCCGAAAATTAGTTGATAAGAAATCAAGGTAATCTTGATAACGATGAACAGTTGTGTCAGTTATTACCACATATGGCCGTAATAATGCTTGCGGTGGTGAGCTTTACATGCCTGCTTGCCAACAAGATACCTGGAGCAACCAAAAAATTGAACTGGAATCTTTCTCGAGCATATTTGATTGCTTTCGTCTATATACCTGTTAAGATATGAACCGTTGCTGGCTACTAAGAATTTTGCACCGAGAGGGATTCAAGATCATAGAGTTTGAAGGAAACAACCATGCATTTTTCGCGAATAAGCCGAGGGGGATAAATAAGGAGTCCACATACAATCTCTTGGTGCTAGCTAAGATATAGGGTCTTGAGTTCCAATTGGATGGCGTGCCTCCTTTCATATGCATGTTGCTCATTAGCTCCTGCCTCCCACTACATTTTTGCAAATTTATTTATAGTCTGTACCGCATATAAGCAGCTTCAGTTTAGTTTCGAAGGGAAATAGTTCAGGTCAGGAAAAACATTTGTAATCCCATTAGTTTCGATACTAAGTAAACATAGTGATGGGAGAAACATGTATTATATATGTTATGCGGTTTTGAAATTAATGATAGTACTTATTTTTCAAAAAAATAAATCACCCCGTCAATTTTGTGTGGAAACACGAATTCATGATATGTAGAATTATTTGCCTATAGTTGTATATTTATTTTATTTGTAAATAAAAAAACCACCAAAGTATGCATATTATATTTTATAAAAAGAGGATAGCTGAAATGCCATTTCATTGATAAAAGACGGTAAAACCATTGCTCTAAAAAAATCTGAATGACTTTTGCAGCATAAAGTCATTATTTATTTACTAACACGGTAAGTCACTAGGATTGCTCATTTTAATCCTTCACAGAGCAATTTGGATTTGTTCTGCTTGCTCTCATATTCTTTTATATAAAATGCAGTAGCTCATATTAGTCATGATATGTTAAGAGTAACCAGCGAGGATCAAGTTTCTTACGATATTATTCTGTTATTATAGATGATGTTGTTGTTCCTCGTAATTGTGCTTCCTAATTTGTTTATGAGCTGAATTTCTCGTAAAGAGGCTTGCAAAGTAACAAGGATAAATTCAATGGACCAAAGGGGAGGAAAGAGATATACTAATACGAGGCTTCTTACTGACCTCCGGGCACGCATATCTAAGATGTATATTTTTTAGCACACTCGACATTTTTTCGTACCTTTTTCAGCACATGAGTTGGCATTTATACAAAACTGATGTGGGGTTTGGTATTTGAGTTCAGTTCACTCGATCAGGAAGGCGTTCAGTCCTGCGATGCTCAAATGTGAGTTCAGAGCACAAATTCAAAGTCATATGCACCAATCAGTATATGAAATTATTCGAAGAGTATAAAATCCAATTAATTTCACATCGTCAGGACAAATAAAAAGTTATATCTCTACTCAACTCGTCACAAACTTATGGTGCATAGACTTTTTTGCGTCTTAACTTTATAGTGCTTTCTAATAAAAAATTATTTGGTACAAAATAAAACCTATGATTTGGTACCGTCAAATTTGAGAAATTTTGTTCAGGGATAATGAGATGTTTTATTTGGAAGAATTTAGCCACAATTTCACGGACTATTCTAAATTTAAGTATCTTAGTTTTACGTAAGTTAAATGCCAATATTTTAAAGTGCAAGATATTTTTAATTTGATGATGCAAATTATTTAAAGTACAAAAAATAAGTATCTCTTCAAGGCCGATTACTTGGTAGCAGCTCAATAAAGTGCCATTTTATATTTATAAACATTTGAGATCTTCACGTTGTGCTCTAGCGAACATTTTGTTATGAAATGTCTTGACACATTGATATATAATTAATCATCATGTATGGGAAAAGTGCATATAGTAATGAAGATTGATTATAAAACTAATAGGTGTTTCAAATAGTACGATCCCGTGAGAAAAACAAAAGGTTACTAGAAAAATAAATTTCTTCATAGTTTTATAATACAAAAAATATGATTACATTATTTTCCGAGATACTTAGTAGTAAAGGGATATTGGCAAACTTATAAAGACGACGCCCAAGCAAAATTTGAAGACTAAGCGACTATTCAAAAAGAAGTTCTAGAGGATCGGTGAGAGTTCCACATAACTAATATAGTTGAATGTTTTAATCACATAATTTAGTATCTAAAAACCATTATATAATTTATGAAACACTTTATAGTTGGTGCCCTCGCATGTGCGAGGGCCACTTTTCTAGTTCTTACAACAATAATAGGAATGCACCCCCTGGTCTTGAAGCCATGCTTAAAGAATTTATTAGTACACAAACTGCTTTTAACAAATCTGTTGAGGAAAAGCTTGATAAAATTGATATTCTTGCTTCTAAGGTTGATAGACTTGTCTCTGATGTTGATCTTTTAAAATTTAAAGTTATGCCTAATAAGGATAATGATAATAAGATTGTTACTACAGCAAATGCCATCCAAGTTAGAATTAATGAGAATATAAGATTGATGGCTGAATTGCATGCTAGGTGGGATAGAGAAGAAAACGAAAAACTTGCTAAAGAGAATAATGTAGCTAAAGTTTGGACTATTACCACCACTAGTAATGATAATGATTCACATGTTGCTAAACCTCCTACTATCAATGGTAAAATAATTGGTGTTGGCAACGTTTCTACTCGTAGTGCAAAGCGTGCAAAATTACCTGAAATTGCTAAAACTGCTGAAACTGCTTGTGATAAAACTGCTGAAATTTTTTCCAACACTGGGGACAATGATCCCATTGTTGTAGATCATAATGGTTTAGATTTTGATGATTGTCACATCTCTGAAGTTATAAAGTTCTTGCAAAAACTTGCTAAAAGTCCCAATGCTAGTGCTATAAATTTGGCCTTTACAAAACATATTACAAATGCTCTCATAAAAGCTAGAGAAGAGAAACTAAAACTTGAAACTTCTATTCCTAGGAAGTTAGAAGATGGTTGGGAGCCCATCATTAAGATAAGGGTCAATTATTTTGATTGTGATTCTTTATGTGATCTTGGTGCAAGTATTTCTGTTATGCCTAAGAAAATCTATGATATGCTTGACTTGCCACCATTGAAAAATTGTTATTTGGATGTTAATCTTACTGATAATGCTATAAAGAAACCTTTGGGGAGGATTGATAATGTTCGTATTATGGTTAACAATAACCTTGTCCCCGTTGATTTTGTTGTCTTGGATATTGAATGCAATGCATCTTGTCCCATTATTTTGGGAAGACCTTTTTTCGAACTGTTGGTGCTACTATTGATATGAAGGAAGGTAACATTAAATATCAATTTCCTCTCAAGAAAGGTATGGAACACTTCCCTAGAAATAAAATGAAGTTACCTTATGATTCTATTATTAGAACAAATTATGATGTCGATGCTTCATCTCTTGATAATACTTGATTCACACTTTCGCGCCTAGCCGAAAGGCGTTAAAGAAAAGCGCTTATGGGAGACAACCCATTATTTTACTTCTGCACTTTGTTTTATATTTGAGTCTTGGAAGTTGTTACTACTGTAGCAACCTCCCCTTATCTTTATTTTATTGCATTGTTGTGCCAAGTAAAGTCTTTGATAGTAAAGTCAATACTAAATTTGGATTATCACGTGAAACAGCATTTCTTGCTCGTCACGAATTTGGGCAGGGTTCTCTCGTAGGTAACTCTGAAAAATCTGCCAATTTACGTGCGTGATCCTCGGATATGTACGCAACTTTCATTCAATTTGAGCATTTTCATCTCGAGCAAGTTAAGTGCCCCTGGAAAATTCGTCTTTACTGGATCGTTCCGTTTTGACCGATTCTCGCCTTTTATTTCGCATTGCCTCGTTTTGCTATGTTTGATGGATTTCTTTGTTCCATTAACTTTCAGTAGCTTTGTGCAATGTCCAGAAGTGTTAAGAATGATTATGTCACCTCTGAATATATGAATTTTCAATTATGCACTAACCCTCTAATGAGTTTGTTTCGAGTTTGGTGTGGAGGAAGTTTTCAAGGGTCAAGAGAGGAGGATGATACAATACGATCAAGAAGAGTGAAAAGTCTAAGCTTGGGGATGCCCCGTGGTTCATCCTCGCATATTTTAAGAAGACTCAAGCATCTAAGCTCGGGGATGCCCAAGGCATCCCCTTCTTCATCGACAACTTATCAGGTCACCTCTAGTGAAACTATATTTTTATTCAGTCACATCTTATGTGCTTTGCTTGGAGCGTCTGTTTGTTTTTGTTTTTGTTTTGTTTGAAGAAAATCGGATCCTAGCATTCCTTTTGTGGGAGAGAGACACGCTCCGCTGTTTCGTATGAACACATGTGTTCTTAGCTTTATCTTTAATGTTCATTGCGAAAGTTGAACTACCTCGTTCATTGATATATGGTTGGAAACGGAAAATGCCGCATGTGGTAAATGGTATAATGTCTTGAATAATTTGATACTTGGCAATTGGTGTGCTCATATAGATCATGTTTAAGCTCTTGCATCATGTACTTTGCACCTATCAATGAATAACTACATAGAGCTTGTTAAAATTTGGTTTGCATGATTGGTCTCTCTAAGTCTAGATATTTTCTGGTTGAGGTGTTTGAACAACAAGGAGACGATGTAAAGTCTTATAATGCTTACAATATGTTCATATGTGAGTCTTGCTGCACTGTTTTATACTTGAGTTTGCTTCAAACGACCTTGCTAGCCTAGCCTTGTATTGAGAGGGATTCTTCTCGTGCATCCAAATCCTTGAGCCAAAAACTATGCCATTTGTGTCCACCATACCTACCTACCACATGGTATTTCTCTGCCATTCGAAAGTACATTACTTGAGTGCTACCTTTAAACTTCCATTCTTTGCCTTTACAATACATAGCTCATGGGAAAATAGCCTTAAAAACTATTGTGGTGAAGAATATGTACTTATGTATCTTATTTCTTAATAAGTTGCTTGTTGAGCGGTAACCATGTTCCGGGGACGCCATCAACTTTTACCTTTGTTGAATATCATGTGAGTTGCTATGCATGTTCGTCTTGTCTGAAGTAAGGGCGATTTTCATGATCAAATGGTTTGAGTATGCATATTGTTAGAGAAGAACATTGGGCCGCCAACTAAAGCCATGAATCATGGTGGAAGTTTCAGTTTGGACACAAAACCTCAATCTCTTATGAGAATATTACCTGTTGTTGAATGCTTAAGCATTAAAAGGGGAGTCCATTATCTGTTGTCTATGTTGTCCCGGTATGGGTGTCTAAGTTGAGAATGATCAAAAGCGAGAAATCCAATGCGAATCTTCTCCTTAGACCCTTGTACAAAGCGGCATAGAGGTACCCCTTTGTGACACTTGGTTGAAACATATGTTATGCAATGATAATCCATGTTAATCCAAGCTAATTAGGACAAGGTGCGAGCACTATTAGTATACTATGCATGAGGCTTGCAACTTATAGGATATCTTATACATAACACATGTGATTTATTACTACCGTTGACAAAATTGTTTCTTGTTTTCAAAATGAAAAGCTCTAGCACAAAAATAGTAATCCATGCTCCCCTCTGCGAAGGGCCATTCTTCTACTTTATTGTTGAGTCAGTTTACCTACTTCTTTCTATCTTAGAAGCAAACACTTGTGTAAACTGTGTGCATTGATTCTTACATGTTTACCTATTGCACTTGTTATATTACTTTGTGTTGATAATTATCCATGAGATAAACATGTTGAAGTTGAAAGCAACCGCTGAAACTTATATCTTCCTTTGTGTTGTTTCAAAGCTTTCTACTAAGAATTTATTGCTTATGAGTTAACTATTATGCAAGTCTTATTGATGCTTGTTGATAGGGCAAAGGTGTCCGATCTTTCGATGAGATGAGGATAATTCGATTTGTTGGTGGAGTTCGTGCTTGACGATCCGACTACACGTGCAAAGCTCGTGCGCCAATGCAATCGCTAGGACAATCTCTCGGAGTTGCCGATCTTGCGGATGCACGATCAGC
>NC_061513.1:135314287-135343593 GCF_022539505.1 Lolium rigidum | reverse complement strand
ATAGATAGACTAATCATAATGTAACAATCCATCGGATCCCAACAAACACAACACCGATTACATCGGATGAATCTCAATCATGTAAGGCAGCTCATGAGATCATTGTATTGAAGTACATGGGGGAGAGAATACCAACTAGCTACAACTAGAACCCGTAGTCCATGGGGGAACTACTGACAGAGCATGATGGAGGCGGTGGCGTCGATGGAGATGGCTTCCGGGGGCACTTCCCCGTCCCGGCAGAGTGCCGGAACAGAGACTTCTATCCCCCGAAACGGAGTTTCGCGATGGTGGCGGCGATCCTGGAGTCTTTCTGGAGTTTCGTCAATTGGTATCGCGTTTTTAGGTCTCCAGGGCTTAAATAGGCGAAGAGTCGGAGTCAGAGGGGCCACGGGGCCTCCTCACACTAGGGCGGCGCCCCCCCCCCCCGTTGGGCCATGCCGACCACACGTGTGGGGCCCCCAGGGCTCCCCTCTGGTCCCCCTTTGACTTTCTGGAAGGTTCCGGGAAAAATAAGATGTTGGGTCTTCGTTTCGTCGAATTCCGAGAATACTGCCCGAACAGCCTTTATGGAACCAAAAACAACAGAAAACAACAAGCGGCCCTTCGGCATCTCGTTAATAGGTTAGTTCCGGAAAACGCATAAAACATTATAAAGTGCAAGCAAAACATGTAAGTATTGTCATAAAACAAGCATGGAACATCAGAAATTATAGGTACGTTGGAGACGTATCAAGGCACAATGCTCTTCTCTTGGAAGTCAATGCTCTTCAGGAAGAAGCCTTGGATGAATATTATCGCTTGTTCAAAGAGAAGACCTCATGTTGCAACCATGAAGAAGAAATTGCCGCTCTTGAGATCACCAAGGCCAAGCTATTGAGTTTGAGTAGCAAGCAAGAAGAGTCGTTGGTGGAGTGTCTCCGCATGAGCAAGGAGAAGGATACGTGTTGTGATCATGAGGAGGAAATAGCCGCCTTGAAGAGAAGGGAAGCCAAGCTCATGGAGGTCAACTCCATGCAAGAAGAAACCTTGAAGGAGTACTTTCCTTTGAGCAAGGACCGTGCATGTTGCACTCATGAAAGCGACATTGCCAAGATGGAGAATGACAAGCGCTTGCTCATGAAGTTGAACGCTCTCCAAGAAGAAGCTTTGATGGAACACTTCCGGGTGAACAAGGCAAAGGAGGTCCAAGTGTTTGATATTTGCCATCCCCACCCGGAGCATGAAGATGAAGTCAATCGCTTGAAGGCCAAGGTTGATAGACTCCAAGTTCAAGCCAAGTACTTGGAAGGAATCATTGAAGCTAAAGATGGAGCCAAAGAGAGCTCGTGCAATGAAGGAGGAGTGGCTACCAAGCCAAAGAGGAAGAGGAAGAGGAGGACCAAGAAGAAGAATAACAAGGAGAACATGGAGACCAACCTTGAAGGGAGCAATGCTAGCTCAAGAAGAGATGGAGTACCCAACTCCGCCTCGACGGGTTTCGCCGGCTCTAACAACCCTTCTCATGTTCTTTTTGTTGATTACTATGGACATATTCGTGCTCGCTTTATTGGTCCTCAAAAGGACAATGTTGATTGGACTATTTGGGTTCCCAAACCCCTTGTTACTAACATGCTAGGACCCATTGAAAAATGGGTACCTAAATCCAAGACTTGATTTCTTGTAGGACTATGCTTCCGGTGGCGCTAAATGGGTGGTTGATAGTGGAGCCACAAGTCATATGACCGGAAGCAAGGATATTGTTGTCGACCTCGTGCCTTCTCTCTCTACCGTTTCATATGGCAACAACACGTGCTCTAAGGTATTGGGTCTTGGCAAGGTGGTGGTAACACCCGACATCTCACTTGTGAATGTCCTCGTTGTCGAGACCCTTGGTTACAACTTACTCTCCGTTCATCAAATTGCTCGTATGGGTCTATGCACATTCTTTGATGAACATATGGTGGTCCTCTTGTGGAGCAAGACACACAATGTAGCTTTTGTTGGATATGTAGAGAACGGTTTGTATGTTGTCGATTTCTCCGAAAAGACAACATCTTCCGCTCTTTGCCTATTCGCCAAAGGTGACAAGGGTTGGTTATGGCATCGCCGACTAGCCCATGTCAACATGAGGACTTTGCAAAGTCTCCACAAGGGTAGACACATTCTCGGACTAAAAGAAGATGTCTCTTTTTGCAAAGATCGTGTTTGTAGGGCTTGCGTGCAAGGAAAAATGCATGGAGCTCCTCACAAGGCCAAGACTATCATCTCTACCACAAGATGCATGTTGATCTCTTCAGTCCACCGTCTCATGAAAGTCTTGGAGGAAAGAAGTATTGCCTCGTCATCGTTGATGACTATTCACGCTATTGTTGGGTATTCTTCTTCAAGTACAAGAGTGAGACTCAACGGACCATGATGGAGTTTTCTAACCAAGTTCAACGCAAGTACGACAACAAGATCCTCGCAATAAGGAGCGACAATGGAACAGAGTTCAAGAACTACACCTTGGATGACTTCCTCGGCGAAGAAGGAATCCAACACCAATACTCCACGCCATATACTCCCCAACAAAATGGGGTCGCCGAAAGGAAGAATCGAACCTTGATTGAAGCCGCCCGGACCATGATGATGGAGTACAAGTCTAACTACAATTTTTGGGCGGAAGCTATCTCTACCGCATGCCACGCTACTAATCGTCTCTACTTTCGCAAAGGTCTTGAGAAGACACCATATGAGATCCTCACCGGCAACAAACCAAATGTGTCATACTTCAAGGTCTTCGGATGCAAATGCTATGTGCTTGTCAAGGACACACGCCTATCTAAGTTTGATTCAAGAGCTCAAGAAGGAATTTTCGTTGGCTATGCTACGGATTCTCACGCCTATAGAGTCTTCAACAAGTCAAATGGACGGGTTGTAGAATCTTGTGATGTGACATTCGATGAAGATGATAGATCTTTGGAGGAGCGAAGTGCTTCTTGTGAGAAAGGAGATGCAATTCCCCGGATGCCATAGGAGGGATGGGTGTTGGCATTCGCCGACCTCAAGAGCTACCCTCTATGAGTACCGGGGAAGGACCAAGTTCCACCCAAGTGAAGCCATCTACACCACAAGGCCAAGCTTCTTCCGTTGATCTTACAAATGCAAGCCAACCTCTACAACAACCTCAAGTTCAACCTCAACCTCAAGATCAACCTCGACATCTACAACAACAATCAAGTCCAAGTTCACCTCAACAAGCTCAAGAACAACGTTCACCGCAAGCTCGTCTACCTCAACACCCTACATCAAGTGACCAAGGTCAAGCTTCTAGTTCTTCTCCGAGTGGTTCGGGGATAATCTTCATGGATAATACTATTCCCAATACCCCCGAGCCATCCGGATCTCATGACAATGTTGCCCCTTTCAACGACAATGGAGGTCAAGGCGAGGACCTAAACCGTGATGAAGGCCAAGATGACTCACAAGAACCATCTCCTCTAGCCGACACTCGTCATGAAGATCCTACTACAAGACACTTGCGTCTCAAGTCTCATTCCTTGCAAAATATCATTGGTGATCTAAAGAGAAATGTTACCACTCGGAGGCAACTTGCAAACTTTTGTGCGCACCACGCCTTTGTCTCTAAGGAGGAACCACTCAAAGTTGATGATGCTCTCAAAGATCACGATTGGTTGAATGCAATGCAAGAGGAAATCAACAACTTCAAGAGGAATGATGTATGGACTCTCATGAAGCGACCCGATCATTGCCGCAATGTTATCGGCACCAAGTGGATCTTCAAGAACAAGCAAGATGAAAGTGGCACGGTCATCCGCAACAAAGAAAGATTGGTGGCACAAGGCTATTCTCAAATCGAAGGCGTGGACTTTGGTGAAACCTTTGCACCCGTTGCAAGGCTTGAATCCATCCGTATCCTTTTGGTCTTTGCCTCACATCATGGCTTTAAGTTGCAACAAATGGATGTTAAGAGTGCTTTTCTTAATGGTCCTCTACGTGAGGAAGTATATGTGAAGCAACCCCCGGGGTTCGAGGACCCCCATTTCCCGGACCATGTCTTCAAGCTCAAAAAGGCCCTATATGGTCTCAAACAAGCTCCTAGAGCTTGATATGAGCATCTCAAGGAGTTGCTTGAAGACCGTGGTTTCGAAGTGGGGAAAATTGATCCCACTCTTTTTACTAAGAAGGTCAATGGGGAGCTTTTCGTATGCCAACTCTATGTAGATGACATCATATTTGGCTCTACTAACACAAAATTCAATGATGAGTTTGCTATGTTGATGACAAATAGGTTTGAGATGTCAATGATGGGTGAACTCAAGTACTTTCTTGGGTTCGAGATCAAGCAAATGCGACAAGACACCTTCATCAATCAAGCGAAGTACCTCCAAGACATGCTCAAGCGCTTTGATATGAAGGATGCCAAGGGGACTGGAACTCCGATGCAACTCAAGTGTCAACTCACTCTTGACGAGGCCGGCAAGGCTGTGGATACCAAGCTCTACCGTTCGATGATAGGTTCGCTTCTTTACCTTTGTGCCTCTCGCCCGGATATAATGTTAAGCGTTGGTATGTGTGCACGGTTTCAAGCAAGTCCGAAGGAAAGCCACCTTGTGGCGGTCAAAAGGATCTTTCGATATTTAGTTGATACCCCACACTTCGGATTATGGTACCCAAGGGACACGGACTTTGCTTTGATTGGCTTCACCGACTCCGATTGGGCGGGCGACAAGATTGATAGGAAGTCTACCTCCGGAGCATGTCACTTTCTTGGAAGATCTTTGGTGTGTTGGTCCTCGAAGAAGCAAAATTGTGTCTCCGTCTCCACCACGGAAGCCGAGTATATTGCCGCGGCAAGTAGTTGTGCTCAAATCTTGTGGATGAGGCAAACCTTGCGGGATTATGGACTCGATTATAGCAAGGTGCCTCTTTTGTGTGACAATTAGAGCGCAATCAAGATCGCCTACAATCCGGTTCTTCATGGCAAGACGAAGCACATTGAGATAAGGAACCACTTCATCCGGGATCACATTGCTCGCGGAGATATTGTACTATCCTACATTAGCACCAAGGAGCAATTGGCGGACATCTTCACGAAGCCCTTGGATGAGAAGCGTTTCATTGAGTTGAGGCATGAGCTAAATATCATTGATCCATCGAACTTTGCTTGACTGTCGTGCGCACATACCACTCCTTACCGTTATATCTAGATGAAAGGCACGCATGAACATAGGGGGAGTGCGGTTTAAATCCATTGAGCTATCCCTCCCCCATAATGCATAAAGAAATCCAAAACATTTGCTATTTGTCAATTAAGTGACTTATGAGCTTCATGTTGAGTTGTAGTCCGTGAGTCCTAGATACATCTACGCGACCTCACAACTACTATACTCTTACACGGTGGCTTCGGCCACCAACACCCCCTCTTTGAGGGTTTTTCGTATTCTTGTGACCTTGTTTTGTCTTTCTTCTTTGCTTTCTTCTTCTTGTTTTTGGAAAACCTCTTTCAAGCTTGTTATCTCGTGATTTTTGCAACCTTGGTTGTATGTTCTTTTTCTCCATCCTTCTAGTTCCGTTACCCTCCTTTTTGGTGTTCCGATGCCAAAGGGGGAGAAGTTCCTAGGTGGATGGGGACCTTTGTTGTTTGTAGCCGTTTGGTTCTAGTTGCTTATCTTGTCTTATGGCTACATCAACAACCCTATGGAGGCATCTTATTGAGAGTTTGGGTATTCTCAAGGCTATGGTATAATAACTTCACCCAAATCTCCGTGCATGATCTTATGTTGCCTCCATATTGTGCATATGCTACTTGAACATGTCATTTATCTATGTTGCATATGTGCTTGGTTTGTAAAAACTAGGGGGAGTGATGTCTCTAGAACATGTGTATTTGTATTCAAATACATATTCATGATATGCACATGTGTAGGGGGAGCTCCGTCGAGTGTTTGCAAATCTAAAGTACCTCATCATAATATCATATGTTATTGCCAACTCTTGTGTTGTCATCAAACACCAAAAAGGGGGAGATTGTAAGAGCAAACTTCAAACCCCAAGTTTTGTGTGTTTGATGACAACACTTGAGATATCTCACCGTGTACCTTGAGTATCATTGTTAGATTTGCAAGAGCACGGTGACCTCGCCGGACACGTCGAGATCGGAAGACTGAAGCGTAGTTGATAGGTTTTCCGGTTTTGTGTGTGTTTAGCGAGGTAACATGGTTGGAGAGAAAAAGGGAAGAAAACCAGTTTTAGCCAGGCCGGTACTACCGGCACCTGTAGCGGTAGTACCGCTACCCCTATAGGTACAGGCCATGGTACCGCTCTGAGTCTGCACAGAGATCGACCCAGAATACGCGTTGCGGTACCCCTGCACTACCTGGAGTGGTAGTACCGCTCACGAGCGGTAGTACCGCCCATGGTACCGCTTAGGTACCGTAATCGAGTTACGGCTATACTGCCCTGGTACCGCTTCGGTACCGCTTTGGATCCAGTAAGCTCTGGACCCTGTTGCGGTACCTGATGTCTACGGGAGCTTCTATTCTTGTAGACAGTGTTGGGCCTCCAAGAGCAGAGGTTTGTAGAACAGCAGCAAGTTTCCCTTAAGTGGATCACCCAAGGTTTATCGATCTCAGGGAGGAAGAGGTCAAAGATATCCCTCTCAAGCAACCATGCAATCACAAAGCAAGAAGTCTCTTGTGTCCCCAACACACCTAATACACTTGTCAGATGTAAAGGTGCACTAGTTCGGCGAAGAGATAGTGAGATGCAAGTAATATGGATGAGTATGAGTGGTAATAATAATCTGAATAAAATATGGCAGCGAGTAAACATGCAACAAAACAGTAAACAAACGGTGATTCGATGCTTGGAAGCAAGGCCTGGGGATCCCGCTTTCACTAGTGGACACTCTCAACAATGATCACATAATAGGACTACTCTACACCCTCTTGTTGGATGATGAACACCACTAACTGTGTAGGATTACACGAACCCTCAATGCCGGAGTTAACAAGCTCCACAATATTCAATGTTCATATTTAAATAACCTTAGAGTGCAAGATAGATCAACACAATCACACCAAGAACTAACATAGCATGCACACTGTCAACATCACACTATGAAGGAGGCATAGATCACATCAATACTTATCATAGCAATAGTTAACTTCAAAATCTACAAGAGATTACAATCATAACCCACGCCAAGTACTACAGATGCACACACTATCACCATTACACCGTGCAGGAGGAATAGACTACTTTAATAACATCACTAGAGTAGCACATAGATGATATTCAACTAGATCACATAAAGAGAGAGATGAACCACATAGCTACATCGGAGCCCTCAGCCCCGGGGGTGGATTACTCCCTCCTCATCATGGAGACAACGATGGCGGTGAAGATGGCGGTGGAGACGGCGGTGGAGATGACTCCGGGGGCAATTCCCCGTCCCGGCAGGGTGCCGGAACAGAGACTTCTGTCCCCCGAATTGGAGTTCGTGATGTGGCGGCGCCCCTGGAGTCTTTCTGGAGTTTCGTCAAGAGGTACTGCGTTTTTAGGTCGAAAGGGCTTAAATAGGCGAAGAGGCGGCGCAGGAGGGGCGACAGGGTGGCCCCACACCAGGCCGGCGCGGCCAGGGTGTAGGCCGCGCGGCCCACATGTGTGGTGGCCCCCTGGCTCTCCTCCGACTCCCCTTCGGTGTTCTGGAGCCTCCCGAGAAAAATAGGATGTTTGGTCTTCGTTTCGTCGAATTCCGAGAATATTGCCCGAACAGCCTTTCTGGAACCAAAAACAGCCGAAAACAGGAACTGGCACTGTGGCATCTTGTTAATAGGTTAGTTCCGGAAAACGCATAAAATCATTATAAAATGCGAGCAAAACATGTAGGTATTGTCATAAAACAAGCATGGAACATCAGAAATTATAGATACGTTGGAGACGTATCAGCATCCCCAAGCTTAGTTCCTACTCGTCCTCGAGTAGGTAAACGATAAAAAGATAATTTCGAAGTGACATGCTACCAACATAATCTTAATCATACTATTGTAAAACATATGAGATGAATGCAGCGATTCGAAACAATGTTAATGCAATGAGTAAACAATTGAATCATATAGCAAAGACTTTTCATGAATAGTACTTTCAAGACAAGCATCAATAAGACTTGCATAAGAGTTACTCGTAAAGCAATAAGTTCAAAGTAAAGGCATTGAAGTAACACAAAGGAAGATATCAGTTTCAGCGGTTGCTTTCAACTTCAACATGTATATCTCATGGATAATTGTCAACACAAAGCAATATAACAAGTGCAATAAGTAAACATGTAAGAATCAATGCACACAGTTGATACAAGTGTTTGCTTCTAAGATAGAAAGAATAGGCAAACCGACTCAACAATAAAGTAGAAGATAGGCCCTTCGCAGAGGGAAGCATTGATTACTATATTTGTGCTAGAGCTTTTCATTTTGAAAACAAGAAACAATTTTGTCAACGGTAGTAATAAAGCATATGAGTTATGTATAAGACATCTTATAAGTTGCAAGCCTCATGCATAGTATACTAATAGTGCTCGCACCTTGTCCTAATTAGCTTGGGTTAACACGGATTTACCTTGTTCTCCCATACACATAAGTACATATTCTTCACCACGATAGTTTTTAAGGCTATTTTGTCCCATGAGCTATATATTGTAAAGGTAAAGAACGGAAATTTTAAAGGTAGCACTCAAGTAATGTACTTTGGAATGGCGGAGAAATACCATGTGGTAGGTATGGTGGACTCAAATGGCATAGTAGTTGGCTCAAGGATTTGGATGCACGAGAAGAATTCCTCTCAATACAAGGCTAGGCTAGCAAGGTTATTTGAAGCAAACTCAAGTATAAAACGGTGCAGCAAGACTCACATATGAACATATTGTAAGCATTATAAGACTTTACATCGTCTTCCTTGTTGTTCAAACACCTTAACCAGAAAATATCTAGACTTAGAGAAACTAATCATGCAAACCAAATTTTAACAAGTTCTATGTAGTTCTTCATTAATAGGTGCAAAGTACATGATGCAAGAGCTTAAACATGATCTATATGAGCACAATAATTGCCAAGTATCACATTATTCAAGACATTAAACCATTTACCACATGCGACATTTTCCGTTTCCAACCATATAACAATTAACGAAGCAGTTTCAACCTTCGCCATGAACATTAAAAGCTAAGAACACATGTGTTCATATGAACCAGCGGAGCGTGTCTCTCTCCCACACAAGCATGTATTTATTCAAACAAAAACAAAAACAAAAACAAAAACAAACAGACGCTCCAAGTAAAGTACATAAGATGTGACCGAATAAAAATATAGTTTCAAGAGAAGGAACCTGATAAGTTGTCGATGAAGAAGGGGATACCTTGGGCATCCCCAAGCTTAGACGCTTGAGTCTTCTTGAAATATGCAGGGGTGAACCACCGGGGCATCCCCAAGCTTAGAGCTTTCACTCTTCTTGATCATAGTATATCATCCTCCTCTCTTGACCCTTGAAAACTTCCTCCACACCAAACTCGAAACAAACTCATTAGAGGGTTAGTGCATAATCAAAAATTCACATGAGAGGTTACACAATCATTCTTAACACTTCTGGACATTGCACAAAGCTACTGGACATTAATGAAACAAAGAAATCCATCCAACATAGCAAAAGAGGCAATGCGAAATAAAAGGCAGAATCTGTCAAAACAGAACAGTCCGTAAAGACGAATTTTATTGAGGCACCAGACTTGCTCAGATGAAAATGCTCAAATTGAATAAAAGTTGTGTACATATCTGAGGATCACTCACGTAAATTGGCATAATTTTCTGAGTTATCTACAGAGAATTAGGCCCAGATTCGTGACAGCAAGAAATCTGTTTCTGCGCAGTAATCCAAATCTAGTATTGACCTTTCTATCAAAGACTTTACTTGGCACAACAATGCAATAAAATAAGATAAGGAGAGGTTTCTACAGTAGTAACAACTTCCAAGACTCAAATACAAAATAAAAGTACTGTAGAAAAATAAACACATGTGTTATCTCCCAAGAAGTTCTTTCTTTATAGCCATTAAGATGGGCTCAGCAGTTTTTATGATGCACTCGCGAGAAATAGTATTTGAAGCAAAAAGAGAGCATCAAGAAGCAATTTCAAAACAAATTTAAACCTAACATGCTTCCTATGAAAAGGAATCTTGTACACAAATTAATTCATGAAGAACAAAGTGACAAGCATAAGAGGATAAAACACGAGTAACTTCAAGATTCTCAACATAAAGAGGGGAAACTTAATATTATTAAGATGCATATACCCATGTTTCCCTCTCTCATAATAACTTTCAGTAGAATCATTGATGAAATCCACAATATACCCATCACTTAAAACATTCTTATCATGGTTCATATGTATAGAAGTATCATTAATTTTGGCATAAGAAGAGTTCTTCTCATTAATAGTAATTGGAGCAAGATTATTATCAAGAATTTGAACATGGTAAACAAGTTGCATATTAAGGGAATTGTTTTTGGCAATCCAATCATAACTATGACAAGTTTCATAAGGATAGTTATAACCTATATCATAGCATTCTTTATAATAATCATTAAAGGTCGGAGGCACAGTGTCATCATAAGAAATAGAATAGTTATCTTTCACAGTTGGTTTATCTGTGACCATACCATCATTGTTATTAGAAGGAGATGTATCAAACACATAACGATCAGTAGCAAAAGGATTTTCAAACACCTCTTCCCCAAGCTTAGAGCTTTCTATATCATTATGGGAGGAAGCATGGATAGCACTGACACTATGGCAATTATTATCATCATCATTTTCAGAATTAGTTTCCCAGAGATTTGCAATATCAAAAGTAGTGTGCTCATTCAAATCATGATCACTAATGTATGTAAAGGGCATAGGAAGATCATTGTATTCAGATTCATTATCATAATAATCATTAGGAGCAACATACTTACGGTTACCTGGCGTTATCTCATTCACGCGGGGATATACCGTTACCTCTTTCTCTTTATTCTCCTTCTTCTTCTTCTTCTTCTTCTTCTTCTTCTTCTTCTTCTTCTTCTTCTTCTTCTTCTTCTTCTCCTCCTTCTCCTCGTTCCCTTCTTTAGGAGGAAGAGGCTTGAAGGGTGGCTTGTCCGCATAACCTGATTTACTTTCAGAAACAATAGAAGAAACTTGGGAGGATTCCTCCTTTTCATTAATTAGTTCAAAACACACAGCGGTTCTATCATATTTTGGCAAGGTGTCATCTTCTAAAATATTTTGTATGTAAGTATTTGTATGGCTATTATCAATGCAATAAGAAAAACACCCATGCAGGACATCATCAATATCAAGATCATTAATATCTAACAAAGAAATTTTTCTTGATAACTCTTCACACCAAAAAAATAAAGTGAGTTCATCATGCTGATTAGGATTAATTTCATCATCACAATACAAATTTGCAGCACTCATTGGGTTCAAATTATCATTGGTGGAGCATTGAAAATTAAAATGACCCACTTCATGGCAAACTTCACAAATAAAAGGATAGAGGGCACAAACCTTTTTACCAAGATCATCTAGAGCCCTAACCCACTTTCTAGTTTTTTCATTAATATGATGGATACAATATTCATCTTTGATTTGATTAATTCCACAAGGTCTATGCATTCCACAAAAATTAACATGCTTATAGGAAATAGCATTCTTAGGAGTTTGAGCATGCTTATAGCAATCATTAACAACAATTTCATCCTTCTTGCAAGCCTCTTTAAAAGGTTCATGATACTTATCAAAATTAATTTTAGGCAATTCAAAATGAGAAGCAAAGGCTTTATAAAGATTTGCAGCAACTTGAGAGTCAAGACCATAAGTAGCACTCATATCTCGAAATTTATCAGTATCCATAAAAGCTTCAATGCATTCATAATCATAATTTATACCCGACTCTTCACCTTTGTTGTTCTCCCATCCTTCAAGCATTCTCCTCAATCCGATCAAGAAGATCCCACCTAGCTTCAACCTCCTTGCTTGTGAAATATCCCTCCGAACGGGCATCCGGATAGTCCTTGTGTTGTCCCGAAAGCCTCGCATAAAAATTGTTAACAATAACATTACGGGGGAGCTCATGAATGGGACATTTGAGCATTAGTGACTTCAATCTCCCCCACGCTTGAGAAATACTCTCTCCATCACGAGGATAAAAGTTATAAATGTAATTCCTCTCAATATGCACTTCATGAGGAGGATAAAATTTAGAATAAAAGAGAGGTACAATTTCCTCCCAACCAAGAGAATGACTATTCTTCAACAATTTATACCAATGCGCCGCTTTACCAGACAGCCGAAAAAGAGAATAGCTTCTTCCTCACTTCATCCATAGAGATACCTGCACACTTGAATAACCCGCATAATTCATGCAAAAACAGTAAATGATCTCCAGGATGGACAGTTCCATCCCCTTCATAGCGGTTATCAATAACACGTTCAATAATTTTCATGGGTATCTTGAAAGCGAGTACTTGCGGTAGGTGGATTTAAAATATCACAAGCATCATTAGAGTTATCGCATATGGGAGATAAAGCATTATCGGAACAAATTTTCTCCCTAAGGATGGGAAGCTAAAAGATCACAGAAACTAGCTTCCCCAAGCTTAGACTTATCCATAGCATTAGCAGTGATTGCGTTCATACTAATAACATTGCTACTAGCATGCAATTGAGGCTCCATAGGTTCTTTAATTTTTGCATCACACAATTCATGTCTTAACTTAGGAAATAAATTAAAAAGCTCATAGTTGTATTCCATTATGCCTTACTAGTGTAAAACAAGAAACAAAAAGATGCAATTGCAGGATCTAAAGGAAATAGCTTCGAGTACTTACAACGGCGAAAATAGCTTAGTAGCCGAGATCCGGAGTGTGAGTACCTTTTAACTTTCCTCCCCGGCAACGGCGCCAGAAAATAGCTTGATGTCTACGGGAGCTTCTATTCTTGTAGACAGTGTTGGGCCTCCAAGAGCAGAGGTTTGTAGAACAGCAGCAAGTTTCCCTTAAGTGGATCACCCAAGGTTTATCGATCTCGGGGAGGAAGAGGTCAAAGATATCCCTCTCAAGCAACCCCTGCAATCACAAAGCAAGAAGTCTCTTGTGTCCCCAACACACCTAATACACTTGTCAGATGTAAAGGTGCACTAGTTCGGCGAAGAGATAGTGAGATGCAAGTAATATGGATGAGTATGAGTGGTAATAATAATCTGAATAAAATATGGCAGCGAGTAAACATGCAACAAAACAGTAAACAAACGGAGATTCGATGCTTGGAAGCAAGGCTCAGGGATCCCGCTTTCACTAGTGGAC
This sequence comes from Lolium rigidum, assembly GCF_022539505.1. Taxonomy (NCBI): domain Eukaryota; kingdom Viridiplantae; phylum Streptophyta; class Magnoliopsida; order Poales; family Poaceae; genus Lolium; species Lolium rigidum. The sequence continues at coordinate 135,330,218 of NC_061513.1, read as the reverse complement.
ACTCTCAACAATGATCACATAATAGGACTACTCTACACCCTCTTGTTGGATGATGAACACCACTAACTGTGTAGGATTACACGAACCCTCAATGCCGGAGTTAATAAGATCCACAATATTCAATGTTCATATTTAAATAACCTTAGAGTGCAAGATAGATCAACACAATCACACCAAGAACTAACATAGCATGCACACTGTCAACATCACACTATGAAGGAGGCATAGATCACATCAATACTTATCATAGCAATAGTTAACTTCATAATCTACAAGAGATTACAATCATAACCCACGCCAAGTACTACACGATGCACACACTATCACCATTACACCGTGCAGGAGGAATAGACTACTTTAATAACATCACTAGAGTAGCACATAGATTATATTCAACTAGATCGCATAAAGAGAGAGATGAACCACATAGCTACATCGGAGCCCTCAGCCCCGGGGGTGGATTACTCCCTCCTCATCATGGAGACAGCGATGGCGGTGAACATGGCGGTGGAGACGGCGGTGGAGATGACTCCGGGGGCAATTCCCCATCCCGGCAGGGTGCCGAAACAGAGACTTCTGTCCCCCGAATTGGAGTTTTGTGATGTGGCGGCGCCCCTGGAGTCTTTCTGGAGTTTCGTCAAGAGGTACTGCGTTTTTAGGTCGAAAGGGCTTAAATAGGCGAAGAGGCGGCGCAGGAGGGGCGACAGGGTGGCCCCACACCGGGCCGGCGCGGCCGGGGTGTAGGCCGCGCGGCCCACATGTGTGGTGGCCCCTGGCTCTCCTCCGGCTCCCCTTCGGTGTTCTGGAGCCTCCCGGGAAAAATAGGATGTTTGGTCTTCGTTTCGTCGAATTCCGAGAATATTGCCCGAACAGCCTTTCTGGAACCAAAAACAGCCGAAAACAGGAACTGGCACTGTGGCATCTTGTTAATAGGTTAGTTCCGGAAAACGCATAAAGTCATTATAAAGTGCGAGAAAAACATGTAGGTATTGTCATAAAACAAGCATGGAACATCAGAAATTATAGATACGTTGGAGACGTATCAGTACCTCGAGCGGTACCTCGAGCGGTAGTACCGCTCTGCGTCCTTTGACCAGATCTGGGAAAATTCGAACTCAGAGCGGTAGTACCGCTTACCCAAAGCGGTAGTACCGCTTAGGCAAAAACTGGACATAACGGTTGGATTTGGAGGAGCCTATATAAGGGCCCCTTCTTCCCCAACACGTTTTTATCTCCTCCCCTTCTCTCTCCTCCATTGTTGCTGAGCTTAATCCTTGAGGATCTCCTTCCCCATCCAACCAATCTTGCCCAAACTTTGAGGATAGGTGGAGGAGACCCTGATCTATAGTTCTACCAAGAGAGATTTCACCAATACTAGCTATTCCTTAGTGGATCTTGGTGGTAGGGTTCCTTAGTGGGGCATTGGAGAAGAGTTCCTTTGGTGGAGCATTGGAAGAGTTCCTTGGTGGGGCATTGGAGAAGAGTTCCTTTGGTGGAGCATTGGAAGAGTTCCTTTGGTGGAGCATTGGTGATGGGTTCCTATGGTGGAGCATTGGAGATGTGCAGCTATGGAGTCTAGCTTGGTGATGTACTAGATCCATAGGGTGTTGGGAGCATCCTTGTGTATGGAGCTCGCCCCAACCTTGTGAAGGAATCACCGCCTCGACCGGTGCCTTAGTGGAAGAGGGAGAGCACCTCCGTGGAGCTCTCTCGAGGAAGAAGGTGAGGCCTTCCTTCGTGGTGTGGCCGCCTAGTCTCTTGTGTGAAACTAGCACCTCCTCAACGCAGACGTACTTCCTTTAGTGGAAGGAACTGCGGGAAACAAACCTCGACTCGCCTCGCCCCCCCCGGTTGTCTCGCTCCTTACTCTCGTTATCTTGTTGATTCATTTACTTGTTGCACTTGTCCGATATTCATTGTAGGATCACCCCTATTGCTAAAGTTCACACCTTTACCTTCTGTTGCCTAAAAATTGGAAAAGACTAAAACTTGCCGTAGCGCCCGTCCCCCCCCCCCCCCCTCTTGTTCGCTACGATCCATTCACTTTACCTCCTATATATGATGATTACAATGATGACTATCATATTTTCAGTCCACCTACTATTGAGGAGAAAATTAATTATGATTACAATATGCCTCCTATATATGATGATTATGGTGATGAGAATAATAATGATAGCTATTTTATTGAATTTGCTCCCACTACAATTAATAGTAATGACTATGCTTATGTGGAGAGTAATAATTTTATGCATGTAGCTCATGATAAGAATGTTTCATGTGATAGTTATATTGTTGAGTTTGTTCATGATGCTACTGAAAATCTTTATGATAGAGGACAATATGGTTGTAGGGATTTTCATGTTACTAAAACACCTCTCTTTTTGCTGAAAATCTTGAAGTTGCGCTTGTCTTGTCTTCCTATGCTTATTGCATTATGCTTACATGACTTGTTTATTTACAAGATTCCTTTTCATATGAAGTGGGTTAGACTTAAAAGTGTTTCTCATTTGCTTTTGATGCTCTTTTTTTCTTCAACTCTTATTTCTTGCGAGAGCATCATTAAAATTACTGAGCCCATCTTAATGGCTATAAAGAAAGCACTTCTTGGGAGATAACCCATGTTTTTATTTTGCTACTGTTTTGTTGTGTCTTGGAAGTTGTTACTACTGTAGCAACCTCTCCTTATCATGTTTATTTCGTTTTTGTGCCAAGTAAAGTCTTTGATAGAAAGTTGATACTAAATTTGGATTTCTGCGCAGGAACAGATTTTTAGCTGTCACGAATTTGAGTTTTTCTCTCTGTAGAAAAATCCAAAAATTCTGAAAAACTTCATGAGTAATCCTCAGATATGTACGCAACTTTCATTCAATTGGAGCTTTTCCATCTGAGCATGTTAAGTGCCTCGAAAAAAATCGTCTTTACGGACTGTTCTGTTTTGACAGATTCTGCCTTTTATTTCGCATTGCCTCTTTTACTGTGTTTGAGTGGATTTCTTTGCTCCATTAAATTTCAGTAACCTTGGGTAATGTACAGAAGTGTTGGGAATGATTGTGTCCTTGCTGAACATGTGAATTTTTGATTATGCACTAACCCTCTAATGAGATTGCTTTGAGTTTGGTGTGAAGGAAGTTTTCAAGGATCAAGAGAGGAGGATGATATAATATGATCAAGAAGAGTGAAAAGTCTAAGCTTGGGGATGCCCCCGTGGTTCATCCCTGCATATTTCGAGAAGACTCAAGCGTCTAAGCTTGGGGATGCCCAAGGCATCCCCTTCTTCATCAACAACTTATCAGATCACCTTTAGTGAAACTATATTTTAATTCCGTCACATCTTATGTGCTTTACTTGGAGCATCTGTGTGCTTTTATTTTCATTTTGTTATCTTAGTACTCTGAATAAATTGGATCCTATCTATCTTGTTTGGGAGAGAGACACGCTCCACTTTTTCATTTGAATACTCCTATTCTTCACTTATATTTGTTGAGTATTCAGTTTTCGCACTGAGTAGCTTCTAGCTCTTGGTTTTCATGTAACTCTTGTTCAGAGCTATTAGTTATTTTATAGAAAGTACTCTCTTACATCACTTATATTTGTTTTGAGAGTTTCTTGCTATTTGGTTGGAAACAGAAAATTCTTCATGTGGTAGTTGGTATATTGTCTTGAATAATTTGATGCTTGGCAATTGTTTTGAGCTCTCAAAGTAGATCATGTTTAAGCTCTTGCATCATGTTGTTTAAATCTATTAGTGGAGAACTACCGTAGAGCTTGTTGAAAATTGGTTTGCATGATTGGTCTCTCTAAGGTCTAGATATTTTCTGGTAAAAGTGTTTGAGCAACAAGGAAGACAGTGTAGAGTCTTATGATGCTTGCAATATGTTCTTATGTAAGTTTTGTTGTACAGGTTCATACTTGTGTTTGCTTCAAACAACCTTGCTAGCCAAAGCCTTGTACTTAGAGGGAATGCTTCTCGTGCATCCAAAACCTTAAACCAAACTCATGCCATTTGTGTCCACCATAACTACCTACTATGTGGTATTTTTCTGCCATTCCAAGTAAATACTTCATGTGCTACCTTTAAACAATTCAAAACTTGATTACTCCTTATTTGTGTCAATGTTTTATAGCTCATGAGGAAGTATGTGGTGTTTTATCTTTCAATCTTGTTGGGCAGACTTTCACCAATGGACTAGTGGCATATACATCCGCTTATCCAATAATTTTGCAAAAAGAGCTGGCAACGGGGTGCCCAGCCCCAATTAATTAACTTTCATTAATAATTATCTTCACATGTTTTGCCCTGATTTATCAGTAAGCAACTTAATTTTGCAATAGACACTACTCCATGGTATGTGAAATATTGGAAGGCACCCGAGGATTCGGTTAGCCATGGCTTGTGAAAGAAAAAGGTTGGGAGGAGTGTCATCCATAAATAAAACTAAAGTACATGTGTAAACAAAAGAGAAGAGGGATGATCTACCTTGCTGGTAGAGATAACGTCCTTCATGGGAGCCTCTCTTTGAAAGTCTGTTTGACAAGGGGGTTAGAGTGCCCACTACCATTCGTTGACAACAACAAACACCTCTCAAAACTTTACTTTTATGCTCTCTATATGATTTCAAAACTTGAAAATCTCTAGCACATGATTTAATCCCTGCTTCCCTCTGCGAAGGGCCTTTCTTTTACTTTATGTTGAGTCAGTTTACCTACTTCCTTCTATCTTAGAAGCAAACACTTGTGTCAACTGTGTGCATTGATTCTTACATGCTTGCTTATTGCACTCATCATATTACTTTGTGTTGACAATTATCCATGAGATATACATGTTGAAAGTTGAAAGCAATTGCTGAAACTTAAATCTTCCTTTGTGTTGCTTCAAAACCTCTTATTAAGAATCTATTGCTTTATGAGTTAACTCTTATGCAAGACTTTTTGATGCTTGTCTTGAAAGTACTATTCATGAAAAGTTTTTGCTATATGATTCAGTTGTTTAGTCATTATCTATTTGTTAGTAAACTATAGACCATTGCTTTGAGTCACTTCATTCATCTCATATGCTTTACAATAGTATTGATCAAGATCATGTTGGTAGCATGTCACTTCAGAAATTATTCTTTTTATCATTTACCTACTCGAGGGCGAGTAGGAACTAAGCTTGGGGATGCTTGATACGTCTCCAACGTATCTATAATTTCTTATGTTCCATGCTAGTTTTATGACAATACCTACATGTTTTGTTCACACTTTATATCATTTTTATGCATTTTCCGGGACTAACCTATTAACAAGATGCCGAAGTGCCAGTCCCTGTTTTCTGCTGTTTTTGGTTCCAGAAAAGCTGTTCGGGCAATGTTCTCGGAATTCGACGAAACAAAAGCGAAACCTCCTATTTTTCTGAGGGACACACGGAGCCAGAAGGGCAAGCCAGGGGGAGGCCCACGGCCTCCACACCATAGGCCGGCGCGGCCAAGAGGGGGGGGCCCTTTCGCCTATATATTTCTTCCGTCACGAAAACCCTAAGGAGTCAAGTCATATTCCACGAAGAGTTCCGTAGCCGCCGCCATCGCGAAGACAAGTTTCGGGGGACAGAATCTCTGTTTCGGCACGCCGCCGGGACGGGGAAGTGCCCCCGGAATCCATCACCATCGACTCCATCGCCATCTTCATCGCCGTTGTTGTCTCCCATGATGAGGAGGGAGTAGTTCTCCCCCGAGGCTGAGGGTTCTACCGGTATCTATGTGGTTCATCTCTCTCCCATGGTGTGATCTTTATGTGATCATGAGCTTTGTAATCTAGTTGAATATGTAGATGTTACTCTTGTCTATTATGCACTCTAGAGGTTACTTTAATATGAACTCCGGAGTCACTCTCCACGGTGTGATGGTGACAGTGTGCGCATCGTGTGTGATTCCTCTATGACGTTGTGGAGCTTGTTTACTCCGGCTTGAGGTGTGCTTTTGCAGCCCTACACAATGAATGGTGTTTGTTATCCAACAAAAGAATGTTTGAGAGTAGCATTTATTTATTCAATTATGTGATCATTGTTGAGAGTGTCCACTAGTGAAAGTATGATCCCTAGGCCATGTTTCTAAGCATTGAAACACCGTTTCCAACAAGTTCTGCTACATGTTCGCTTGCTGCCATTTTTATTTCAGATTGCAATTATTACTTATAATCATCCATATTACTTGTATTTTACTATCTCTTCGCCGAACTAGTGCACCTATACATCTGACAAGTGTATTAGGTGTATTGGGGACACAAGAGACTTCTTGTATCTTAATTGCAGGGTTGCTTGAGAGGGATATCTTTGACCTCTACCTCCCTGAGTTCGATAAACCTTGGGTGATTCACTTAAGGGAAACTTGCTGTTGTTCTACAAACCTCTGCTCTTGGAGGCCCAACACTGTCTACAGGAATAGAAGCGTGCGTAGACATCAATATGCCCGACTTTAAATTAATAAAGCCTGGAGAGGTTCACGAAACAAAGTAGCTTACAATCCGCTGCGGCATACAACTTAGCGAAAGTAAAACACAAAGGAGATAAAAAAAACTACAACCACGAGCACACACATACTCGGAACTGACACTAGCGAAGAGGGAGAGCACACGGGAACCACGGCCCAAATGGTGAAGCTTGAGAACAGAGCATCAGGGGTCATCCTGGATGAGGTGTAGACATCCTGGAGCGCATTCAAATCCAGCGGATGCCGGCCTAGTCGCTAGTCTTCGAGTTTATACTCCACAGCTGCAAAAAAAATCATGGTTTTATATATTATAACAGAAGGGTGGTTAATGAGTTTCTTCTCGATAGCGAGCTTATTTCTAATCTGCCACAAGGTCCAAGATTGGGCCAGAAACAACACCCATAACAAACGGGCGTGGAGTCCCTGCCAAGCTAGACAGAATATAGTGAAATTGAACAAAATTTGCCCGGTCTCCAAATGCACTCCAGCATTTGGCGAAGCACACTCCAGGCCAATTTGGCCATGATGGAACACGCGAAAAAGATATGGGGTGCGTCTTCTAACGACCCACACAAGGCACAAGATCCATCTGAGGGACCGTGACGAATCACAATCTGACTGCCTGGAGAAAGCTTATCTAAAACCAACTGTCAAGAGAAAATTTTAATTTTTAAGGGCACTGCAACTTCCCAAACACACCGATCCCACCGACCATACAGAGTTTACACGCCAAATAGAGGTATCATAGTACAACACAGGGGAGCTAAGCCCATCTAGCGACATGATTTGTGATGCTTGACTTGTAACATGTAAACGATTCCTGTTTGGTCGGCGCATTCTTATATGTTCGTAACTTTCCAACATAGATGCAAATATTCATCAAACGATGGAAAAAATCGAAATCCTTTGCTTGCATCACATTCTTCCATTCGGATGAACTAAAAGTTGTACACTGCATCTCTCAAACCACACAATCTCACGTCGTCGATTGCAGCAAAGTCTGTACAAACACAAAACGGGGACACGCACGGCGCACAAACTCGGTCACCGAGCAGCACCAGCACGTGAACTGCCATCCTCCTCGGGATCACTTCTGACGACCTGCGCTGCCGCGGCGTCTCCGGCCACCGAGAAGGAGAGCCGGCCGAACCCCCAATGCCCGACCTCGTACATCTCGATCCATGCCTTCTCCGTCACGCTCACCCTCATCCTGCCCTCTCTGGCCACACTCTCATCTATCGTGCTGCTCCACCACCGCGGGACGGCGGCCCCGCCCGGCTCGCCCCAGCTCTCCTTGCTCGCCCGCTCGGTGCCATTGCACTGGCCGCCGCCGAGTCCCTCCACGTGGTCTAGCTGGTCATCCAGGTTCCGGACGCGCTTCGTCTTCCGCCGCCGCGTCTTGGCCACCCTGACCCACCGTCGGCCCGCCACGTAAGGGGCCTTGACGAGCGCCAGCGTGAAGCAGCTCACCACGGCGCACGGGCAGCAGCATAGCGCCACGCAGTTCGCCACCGCCGCCGCGCCGCACGTCCCGCACGACTGTCTGGCGCTGGTTCGTCGCGCGGGCTCGTCTTCGCATAGAGCGGGGAACCGGTACGGACGGGACGACGCCATTGCTGCCGGCCAAGCGCACCGTCGAACTTGGCGATTGGCACGTTGCCTGTCATCAACAAAAAGCCAGAACCCGTATGAGACCAGAATGTAGGGAAATGAATGCAATCAGGGCGATGAAACAATACATCATCATCAAATAGTTTTGGGACTGATGTTCGTGTCCTTCATTTTTCTGTATCTATGCATACTGTGTATGTGATCGGAAGATAGCTGATCAGGAATAACCTGGTCAGAATCAGAATCCATTTTCACAAACTACTAGTACTCCATTATCTTCTAGGAAGTGATAACTATAATTTAAGAACTTCTTACGAATATAGACTGAAACATTGGACATGGTCATCCAATATCGTTATCGATGAGTTGGAGAGACTAAGCTATGATTCTGTAGAATGGCACGCCAGCCTGATATTATAATCTTTGACGCAGACTGGAGACCGCGTATGATGGATTGATGGTTAGTTTTAGTTTTGAACAGCACAGCGTTGGCTGTATAACCGCGTGTTTTTAGAATGCAGTTGCTACAACGTACCCAAATATATATAACTATAAAAAATATATTATTTCAGCAGAAGAATAGAAGATTGATCCTTGATCTAATGGATATCAATCCAAATACTTGGATAAAATTTCTCGAAGAAGATGATTCCTCTTGATATGGCAAGCACGTCTTTGAACTCTCGTTTTCGCTTCTGAAAACACGTCCGTGACGACGACCACTACGATCGAACTGTTTCCTCTTCTCTCCCCTTCACCCGCAAACAAACAGACGGCAGACATATGCATGCACAAAATTTGATTGAATCGATCATACGTTCGGCTTCAGGGAAGGTAGAAAAACGAAGAAATCGATCCTTACAGTATTACCGGCCAGTTTGATCGCAAGAAAGCTAAACCCGGTGACTAACGTCGTGATAAGAGAAATTAGAACCACGCATGGGCTGTCAAATTCAGCATAGCTAGAGAAAATAATTCGCACTCACCGGCGAAGGAAGCGAGATGAACACCTCCGGATCTCCGATCTCCGGCGCCCCCCTACGATATACCGCGCCCCTGAAACCCAGGCCCCAGAGGGCGATGGCTATGGAGTCCTCGAAAGCGGCAGCAGTCACCGCGACGATTGAGCAATAACAATGGAGAGTTGGAGTTGGAGACCAAAAACAAATGTAGTACGAGGGACAGATGTCTTGCAGGGGGGATAGAACGGAGTGATACGCGATTTAATGGAGCCGGGGGCAGGGGGAGTAGACCGTGTGGAAATTGCAAATGGAGAAGAAGGGTTTTAGGCAGGCTGGAGAATAAAAGACGACGTGGGATAAACTAAGAATGAACTGTTGCAAGTAATAATAAATAAAATTGTTGAACTGTCACCTTCCGTCAGACTCCTGCCATGTAGTATGGGACTGGTTTTCTTTTCTTTGGCGAACTAGTAGGGACTGACTGTTGCCTTCTGTCAGCAGAGCGTTCTACTATTTTCTTAACCGTGCCTTCAAGAGAGAGAGGTAGACTGTTTCATATCAATTGATCCAGTCTCAAAAGATCACCAATCTATGGCAAGGTAAAACTAACCCTCTGGTGAAAAGAGATCATGGGAGAAACCGAGAGCAAAATACCTGAAACTGAATGTCTGATCCAGCGCTCAATGTCGATGATCTAGCAACTAGAACAGCTAGGTCAATTATCCGGGAAAATCAAGGTGACTTTGTTGCTGCCTCGGTCAAATATATTGCACACGTCTCATCTGTCAAAGGAAGAAGCTTTATGCAATGCAAGCTGGTCTAGAACTAGCAAATCTGATGATGCTTCTTGGAGGCGTCGTTTATGGAGAAGCTGAGCTTCTGGTGTTGTCTAGGTGGTGGCAGTGTTGCTGTTTCAAGTTATGGATCTCTCTAGTGGGACCTTTCTTTTTTTGGCTGTGTGCATCATTTATTATGTCATTAGTGTAATTCAACTGAAGCTCAATTTGACTGTGTTGAAGCGATATAGTATTGCTCCGGTGAAAAACAGATGCGGAATGATGCCCCTGCAATTTATGTGGATGGGAATATCAATGAAGATATGCTAGCGAAACCTTTTCAGTCTCAATTTTCGTGGGGTGGGAAAATGGAAAGTGAAGGAGTATGGAAACAGAGTGCTCAAGGTCAAATTTTAGTTGTTTGCTAGGTTACAGGAGCTCTCTGAGTTTCCCCAATTTGGCTTGAAAAGGACTAGCGTGATTGTCAAGGTGGTGAAGTGGAACACATCTGGTCTCGATAATTCAAATTGTTCTCTATGTGGGTGCGAATTGCTGGTATTCCACCTACTATGCTACATAAAGACGGTTTCTCAAATGTTGTTTTAATGTTAGTGACAGTTCAAGCAGTATATATGGAAGGATTTAGGCAGAATGATACTGTCATAGTCAAAGTTAGTGTTAGAAAACCCAAGAAAATCTAGAAGTGATGGAGTTGACTGAAGATCCCTTTATGAAGTGGAAGAGACAGTCGAACAAGGAGCGTTCGTGTGGTATGGTCTGTGTTTGAAGCTGTGCTAGCTGTTAATATTATGGAGCTCATTTTCTTTCTATGGTGCTAACGGAGAAGGTCATCAAGCCGAGATTGGTGGAATAACTATGATGATCGGATCTTGGTGCTGAGGTGGAATTGGCTTGGCGATTCATGACTTTTAACAACGACTGGTATGTGGGGGCGACTGCACAGGAGATGTTCAGAGTCTTATCTTTCAGGGTGAAAATCCAAGGTATGACCTTAATTGGTTGTGCCCGGCAATGCTCTTGTTGAAGACATTGTTTTGAGAGAGATGACTTTCTTCAGGGTGAAAACCTAAGATCTATGATCTGGCGACGACAACATTTGTGCACTATTTCCTTCTTGGAGGCGTCGCTTATGGAGAAGCTGAGCTTCTGGTGTTGTCTAGGTGGTGTTAGTGTTGCTGTTTCAAGTTATGGATCTCTCTAGTGGGACTTTTTTTTTGTAATTCTTTTCTTTTTTTGGCTGTGTGCATCATTTATTATGTCATTAGTGCATGATGTTGTTGCAGAGGCTGGGTGTAATTGGTATCTCCGCGATATTAATATATGCTCTTTATCGGAAAAAAATTGACGAAGCTGATCAAGGCTATATGATACCTGTGAAGAGCGATAAAGAAGGGGAAGTTAAGAGGTTAAAGAACTTGACAGTGCATGCTAGACAGCAAAGTAATAAGGCACAATGATGGAAGATGAGTCTGGGCAGAATGGTACTGATGCTGCTATGAGACAGAAAAATTTAAGGGAAGAAGCTAATTTTAGGATAATTATGTTGGCTAAGGAAATGCAAGAAGAGAAAGGACTGAATAAAAATCAACACAGTGTTGTAGAAAATATTAACTAAATGTATGCAAAAGATGCTTCTATGATGGATAAAAACACAAAGCAAATGGAAGTGGGAGATTCATAGGAAGATGGTTTGTATATTCCAAATGCAACTTTTTAAGATGCTTGTGAAGCAATACATGTGATGAGGGACCGGGTTCAGAGAGAATATAAGGATAAACTTTCTGATGATGAAAGTTCCCAAGCTGATTATGAGAAGGAAAGGAGTGAAGCTGATACAATACTTGGTAATTCTAAAGTTTTCCACAACAAAAATCGGGTTGGGGTACTGGAATATATTGGGAATGAAAAGGCTAGATATACTGTTGTAGATGAACAATAAGAACTTTAGGAATGTTAGAGAAAATCATATCATGGACAAATATGCGGATAGGGCTATGGTTATGAATTTGGAGGTGTTACGAGGTAATGAAAATATTCATACAGTTCATAATACTACACATTTAACTTTACATAATATTTCTGCTAATGTAGGAGTAAAGCTATGAGATAATGAAGAGGGCAGTAGAGTACTTATCCAAGTTACATATAGGATTTAGAGGAAGCTATATTTAATGAGTTTCGAGCTAGTTATAGAAAAAATGGTCAGGTGGAGTTTGGTAATGTATCAAATAAAAATTTCTACTAGATGATTATGTCAAGGATCTGTCATATGATGGTAAGGATGTTGACATGGTAAGATGTATAGCTAGATGATTGTCTCAAAGGTTTGGCTGGTACTTTTAATAAGATAACTCTTAGTGGTATTTCATACATATGAACAAAGATAATTTTTACGAAAGTTTTAGTTTGCCCGGGGTACAAATGGAATGGTATTAAATTATTTAGTTGATTATGCAGATAGTTTTTTTTCTGAATCCTAGAGGTGTGGGTGAGGATGTAAAGATTTTTTAGGAATGCAATTAATGATTAGAAACTACAATTTGTTGGCATGCAGGAAACTAAGAATAGTAGTTATTTATTCATGATTTAAACAGAATGAGTGGTAGACATAGCTTTTCTTGGGTATGTTTTCCTTCTATTGATCAAGGTGGTGGTATATTATTACATCCAACTTTAATGTTCAAAACCTAGATGATGCTTTATAGATGTTATTTTCCTTTTTTTTATGTACCACTCCGGTGTCTAGCCCAGCCCCTGAGAAATTATCCAAGATGTGTGATCCCATTCTGTCAATTTCTTGACATGTGTGCTACCTGAATCACCAAAGGCACATTCAATAGCAGACATCTCATAAAATCATAATGTCGATAATTCAAAAGGAAAGTGTGTTCTCTTCTGATGTGATCTTAGTCCCCCAAATCAATGAGTAGTGGCATGTGATCTGACCACACATGGCTTAGAGCATGAAACATTACTAATGGTAAGATTTGTTCCTACTCAATCATAGTGAGAAGCTTGGTTAGCTTCTCGTAAGTGGAAACATCTCTAAGAAAGGCCCATTGCCCCTGAAACAAGTATTTCTCTCATGTCAAGACTTTCAGTAATAGAATTCCAAATAAAGGTCATCATGCATAAATTTGCAATTATTATTTTCATCCCCCCACTGCGTTCTAGTGTATGAAATCACAAGAGCATGCCTAACTAGTTCTGAAAATATGTTGTAGATGGCTACGTTGTTGCATGCAATGGTGCAGTCATAACTTTCAGAGTAATAAGCGGATCGCGTGGACAACCATCGAGAAACTTTATCTTGGTGTACGAGTCATCTACAATCCATTACACCGTTGATACCCCCAAACGATGATCGTAGGGTGTTTAATGGGGAATTAGTCAAACAAAAGTGAGGTCCAATGTTGCAGAAACAGACAAAACATGCTAGGGCTTTCTCTAACCCTAGGCGACCATGGGAGATTCCCAAGGTCCCATGTGTATGGAGGGGGGACATGATCGCATCCTCCTCTATAGTACCAGCTATTGTTTTCTAAAATAAATTTGGTTAAAAATGTACAGTCGCAAATAAACAGAATTTCTTGGATGGTAGTAATCGACGAAAATCTTGCACTATTTTGCAAAAGCTTTTACTCATAAAAAATGTTCTGATGTTGATCTTGATGATATCTTTCTCTAAGTTAAAAGTGTTGATGTAACTTTGCTAGTTGATTTGATGACAGCGTCTGAATATCTTCTATTTGTTACAGTTGTAGATTGCTATTTAAATATATCAATTGCTTATCAGATCCTCTTGACTATACCTCTAACTATGGTCTTAGCTTAAAGAAGTTTCTCTAGACAAAATAAAAAATTATTTGAGGTCAACTATGTTATAAGACAGATTGAATGGCTTGGCTACGTGTTGTATTGGGAAGGATATATTGGATAACATTGGTTTTGAAATTATTTCAATGATTATTTTTACCAGGAACCGTAGGGGAAGCCCCTACGGTGTAATTTTAATATTAATAAAAGCCAAAAAAGGCCATCAAAGTTTAGAAGATATTATATCAAGGTGGGAGAAAAATGGAAAAGAGACATTGTCTGTACAAAGTTGGAAGCTACCCAACCAACCAGAGGCTGAACCAAGGCCGTTTTGACTCTAAACTGATGCAACATGCAACATAAGATCACTTTGGACTCTAACCCTCCAGCGCCCAAATGAAGGCAATATACCCCTAAAGATATAATTATTACGTTCCTTCCACATATTCTATGCAACATAGGCAACCATCTCCATAAAGCAAGGGCCAGCAAAAGTTGATCCGGCTGCAGTATAGCGGACATCAATGTCCAAGTCCATGTCCCAAACGATATGGCAAGTATTCCAGCAATTTTTCACAAATGAGCATTCGAAGGACAAATGATCTCAGGTTTCCAAAACCTGATCTTGGTAAAGCACGTACATCCTGAATCTAAATGCCGCTGCCGATGAAGCATCATATCTCTGGTATTGATTCTATGCTTAGTTTCGGCAAGCATCTTGATTTCTAGATTGCACGCAAGGCTCTGTCACATGGAACCGCCGAGAAGATATACTGGTAAAAGTGAGCTGAAGTGTAAGACATGCTTCCCCAAATGAATCTCCGTGTATCCAGATGACCCGTGATATTAGCATCAGCAAGCAAGTGTGAATTTGCTCGTATTCAACATGAGCTTCCATAGAGAGAGGGAGGGCAAATAAAGTTCTGATGTCTGCAGTCAAAGCAAGCTCAGCAACAGTAGTGCCTTCAGATCGAGCAAATGAGAAAAGCCGCGGATACTGATTGCGTTGCACCATTTGTCTAAAAATCATTCCAGAATAAAGTGACTCTCCATTACCTATCTGAGAGATAGTGATACTCCTGCAAATACCAACAAGGCTGAAAATATCTCGCCACCAAAAAGAACCCGAGAACTCTAAACATGTGGTGCACCATGACCATACCACCGCCAGACAAGCTTCACCCGGGGTGTATCCTCTTTGCAAAAAAACTTGTGAAGTTGCTTGAGGAGGATACCTTTATTCCGGAATTCAATATTTTTAATTCCAAGTCCACCATGATTCTTTGGCCGACATACAGCAGGCCGCAAGAGAGTGACTAGATGATGTATCCTCATCCTTTTTTGCCCACAAACAATGACATCTAGACCTATCATTTTTTTTAATGATAGTCTTATGAACCTTAAGGGAGCAGATGAAGTGATTGGGCAAAGAGGAAATCACAGAATTTATCAGTTCCAAGCGCCCACCATAACCGAGAAAATGAGCACTTGTGTTCAATCTTCTTTCGACCTGATCAACAATAGGAGATAAATCTTGTACTAAAGGTCTTGTGGTTCCAAGTGGAAGCCCTATGTAACTGAACGGCAAACTGTAGCACAACCAAAAACATTTGCCAAATGCACAAGAATCTGGTCATCAATGTTAATAGGTATCATACTAGACTTAGAGTAGTTCACACGTAATCAGCAGTAGCTCTGGAGAAATCATGAAGAAGTCGTTTGAGTGCTAGGAGCTGTTGTGGGCAAGCTTGCATAATCAATAACGTGTCATCGGCGTATTGTATAATCGGAAAATCCGTTTCTGGAATAGGAAGAGGGGCATCAAGAATACCAGCTCGAAAAAGAACATTAACCATAGACTGAAGAAGGTTAGCGCCACTGACAAAAAGCAACGGTGAGAAGGGATCGCCCTGTCGTGTCATCGGCGTATTTGAATGATTTTGCATCTAAAAATACCCGAAGAAGCTTTTCTTTTGAGGTACCGAAGCATTATTTTGATGATCATCATTGGAATTTATTTTCATTTGAAGTAATAAAACTAGCAAGAAATAGTAGTTTTATTTTTCTACTTTCCTGTCGTTAAGTTGACATTTCTTAATTACTTAGCAATTTTTTATAGACATTTCAGGCTAAGGATGTATGGTTGAATGTTTTTCTTTTGTGCGTTCCAATTTTGACAGATGTCCCTGAAGGGACATGGTTGAATGTTAATTTTGACAGTTTCCAAGTGGAAATAAACTCATATATCTCTATATATCTAGAGATAGGTACATATATA
>NC_061513.1:135303102-135314187 GCF_022539505.1 Lolium rigidum | reverse complement strand
TATATATATATATATATATATATATATATATATATATATATATATATATATATATATATATATACGACGCGGATTTTCTACCAAGGGTGCTAGCTATGCATAGGGTAGAAGCCGTTGGATATAAGGAGTTCTGATTCAACTCATGTCCAGATCAAATACCCAGGAGCACTTTCACTAAACGGCCGTTTGAGCTCCGTGATTGCATGCACGAAAAAACATTGCCACAACTTTCCCACAGCTTTTTTTATCATTCCACACATTGTATCGGCAACGGTGGTGACCATCCGTCTTGTGGACTTTTGGCCTTTTTTAGTGCTTTTGACAAATTGCACCAGTTGACGGTAGCTCCGTGACATGTGCTAGCGCCATACCATATGTAATGTGTCGTTTTTTACGTGTTTTCACACATTGTATCGGCAAACGGTGGTGACCATCCGTCGTGCTAGCGCCACACCGTGTGTAGTGTGTCGTTTTTTACTTGTTTTCACACATTGTGTTCGGCACGGTAAGCTTTAATAAAAAAATATGCCATACGGAAGGGCTTGGTGGTTGCTAAACGGTAGACGTTGCAAAATGGTGGTGCAATTAACCGTAGCATTTAGAAAACACGTTGTTACATTTTAGTTCTCATTTTTTTTGTGGTTCAGCTAGTACAAACCTTTCCTTCTGAGCAAAGTATCTGTGGCTTCGCGATGTCGTCTGCTGTCCCGGCACACGGGTGCTTACTCTCTGTTCTTCCCACACACAAAAATTGATGACTTCCAGCCCCCTATGGAAATTCTAGCAATAAATTTTCCACTCAAATGGTAGCCTTTCTTATTTGCAGGTTGCCATGCGGTCCGAGGCTTCCAGCCGCTTGGAATTACGGAGCAGTTGAGAAGGCTTTACGTGAATCAGGTGGTAGGGGAGATGGTTGCATATTTCTCCCGCGGGCAGGACAGGTTTTCCAGACGCTTGAAGAGGCATATGAGTTCTTCAACATGTACTCCTGGGAGGTTGGATTCGGTATCAGGCATGGGCGCAGTAGGATCAACGGCTCCAACATCCGAACCAGGCAGGACATCGTTTGTTCTTGCGAGGTAAAATCATGACTAATAGAATATCCAAAAACCGCGTCGCTACAATTGATATAAACCGAATTCTCCATGATGCTATCCTTGTCCAGGGGAGGGACAAATCTGAGGCGACCAGGTCGGCAAGGTGCGACTGCCGTTGCATGCTGTCGTTGCTAAGGAGCGACGACGACTCATGGTTTGTAAAAAATTTCGTACCCGAGCACAACCATTCCATGTCTGTCTCGTGTGGCGAAAAAAGGAGGTGGCCGTCTCACAGTAGAATAGACGGCGGTACAAAGTACCTTGTTCGCCACCTCCGTGCAAACAATGTGCAACTATCCAGGGTGTGTTCAATAGTCGGCACAGTTCACAAAACGGATTCGTATGTTCCATTCAGCCATCAGTCTGTCCGGACTATGTGTGCTAAACTAGCCCAGGAATCAATAGAGGGTGACATGTCGAAAACGATTGAAGTTTTTAACATGATCAAAGCCAGAGACCCAGGGTTTATCGTGGCAATGGATTTGGATGAAAAGAAGAGGGTTAGATCTTTGCTTTTTGCCCACGGCACAAGCAGAAAAGACTATGCTTCATCTGGAGACGTGGTTACTTTTGACACCACCTATAGGACCAATTTATATAACCTACCTTTTGGTCTATTTGTGGGTGTAAACCACCATTTTCAAAGTATTGTATTTGCCGGTGTTCTGCTAACCGAAGAAACCATCGATGCATTCAAGTGGACGTTCCGTAATTTTGTGGCTGCAATGTGTGCTGACGCTCCGAAGACTATCCTGACTGGTAAGAAATTACTGAATTTTTAAATTTTTATGCTGCTAGTAAACAATTCCAACAGAAATGCGAATCTATACATTTTCATTCCCCTTTACTTCTAATATGTTTTTGGGGGTTCCAACCATATTGCAGATCAGTGTCACCAAATGAGGGTTGCAATAGATGCCGAGCTACCCTTAACCCGTCATAGGTGGTACAAGTGGCATGTTTTGCGCAAGGCGAAGGAATCTCTTGGGCCGGTATATAGCAAGAACTCACCGTTCAAAAGAGACCTGCATGAGTTGCTTGACATAATTGTTGATGTGGAGGAGTTCGAGACAAGATGGTCAGAATTAATCACTGGGTACTCACTACAAGACAACGAGTTTCTATCCAGAGCTTACGACAACAGAGAAATGTGGGCAAAGCCATATTTTACCAGCACTTTCTGCGCTGGCATGACAAGTACTCAGCGGAGTGAGAGCGCTAACCACGTCCTAAAAACTTATATCCCCCGGTCAGCTCCCATGCACCTGTTTGTGACACAATACGACCGGCTGATAACGGACCGGATTGCAGAAGAAGGCAGGGAGCAACACGCGACAAAATAGGTGTTTTCCCTTCTCATACTGTATAGCATCTCTAAATTTCCGGATGAGTGACTGACACCGCTTCTTAAAAAACAGGTGAGCTATCTACTTCGGGCGGGAGTGCCGATAGAGAAGCATGGAACACGTGTGTACACTCGCACGATGTTCGAACGGTTTTACCGTGAGCTTTTCAGGTCTGGTGCTTTCACATGCCGTGAGGATGGTGGTCCGAACAGATTCGTAATGGTCTACGCACGAGCAAGCCCCTCCAATCCAGCTGGTAGGCGGGAATATGTTGTTCATTCGAACGAAGAACGGACGGAATTCTTTTGCGTGTGCAAAAGCTTTGAGCATTGCGGTATCCCTTGCCGGCACGTGCTGAAGGTGAGTGTAACATCCTCTAGCATTTTATTGTAAGCACTCGTTCTTGTTGCGTCGCATCTTTAACTATAGATGATACAAAAATAATCATGGAAATCTCATTTACACACACAGGTCCTCGTTCACGTAGGTGCCGTGGAGATTCCGTCTAGCTTGATTAAGAAGAGGTGGACCACGGATGCTAGAGACGGAGTTGAATCCGCCATCCCTGGATTGACCGAGGCTGCAGCGGCAAGGGCGGACAGCACGTCAATGCATGGAATGCTGCACGCTGCAGTGATGGAGTTGGTCGGAATGGGGACCACATCAAGACAGGCGTTCGAGGTCGCGGTGGACTATGTTAGCCACGCAAAAGCTGCAATTTCTGCTATGAAGGTTGATGCCCCGGTGAATGTTGGGTTCTCGGTACAATCGACCGAAGTGGCAGGGGAAGATGTGTTGCAGTTTGACTCTGGCGTAGCTGCTCCACCACGTGTGCGGTCAAGGGGGCGTCCGAAGGAGTTGAGGTTTAAATCACCAATAGAATCTCCAGGTGGTAGCAAACGGCCTACGAGCCTGAAGAGGAGCATGAAGAGCTCTGGCGACGATGGTCCACGGAGATCCACCCGTTTTCTGAAGACTGGAGTTTATGTCATTGAACATTGTGGTTCATGCGGCTTGCCGGGGCACCGCACATCAGAATGTGCGGAAGAAGTAGAGGACGAGCAAGATCGCGCGGTCAGGAGGCGGTGCAAGAGCTGTGGCGAGGTTGGCCACAACAGATCCACATGTGGGAGGAAGTCAACATATGTGCCAAAGTAGTTTTGAGTTGAACTAAATTATTACCAAAGCGTCTGTTCTTATATTTCATGTACCATGTTGCTGAACGGTATTAGTTTATTATAATTAATGTGTTTGCCGTTGGAACAAGTTTCATTTGGATCCACTTTCCATTGTTTAACTAACACCCGCCATGTGTGATTCGGAAACAAAACTAACGAGGCAGGAATTTTTCCATTTACGTTGGTATTTCTTCTTATTATCGAACGGTCATGTACTGTTTCATAAAGCCCGCGCAGAAATTGTACATTCTATTAGAACGATCAGATGAGGTAATTGTATTTAATTGGGATAAAAATTCACACCCACACTATAAACCGAGAGGCCTAAAGTTTGGACTCACTGTTGATTTATTCATGCCGTTTTCCCTTAGAGCTGTGCTAGCCGTTCTCGCTACCTACAACCAGCAACATACGGGTTGTCTTCCGCGCTCAAAACCGATCATACACGCATGTGATGAAAACTAAACCAAATCGTACGAAAGGTTTTCAAGCACACACCCTACTAAATGCGCGCAGCTGCTGCGATTTTGACGACTGCTCACTCGACATGACCGGGCACCGGCACCCGTTGCAATGTGTGTTTTTGGAAGCAAAACAACAACGGAGCCACGGCATGTACTAGTACTTTGCAAGACAACTACATCACACAGCTCCACTATATGTACAGTGGCACTCTGATTCTCGGAGAAGCACGGTGCGCACACCATGAGGAACAATCGCCTAGCATACCGTTCCGACAAAAATGTGTGAAAACAAGGCAAAAATGACACATTTCATAAGGTATGGAGCTAGCTACCGTGACCTGGCTACCGTCACCGATACAAATCGTCAAAAGGAGTAAAAAAGCTAATTTTTCACACGACGGATGATCATCACCGTTGCCGACGCAATGTGTGGAATGATGCAAAAAAAGGGTGTGGGAAAGTTGTGGCAGCGTTTTTTCCTGCCTTTTAGACTGCATGCAATCACGGAGCACAAACGCCCGTTCAGTGAAAATGCTCCTGGGTATTTGATCTGAACATGAGACTCCTTCTATCCAACGGCTGCTACCCTATGCACAGCTACCACCCTTGGTAGAAAATCGCAGATTTTCTACCAAGGGTGGTAGCTGTGCATAGGGTAGCAGCCGTTGGATAGAAGAAGTTTTGATTGTACTCATGTCAAGATCAAAAACACGGGAGCACTTTCATGAAACGGTCGTTTGTGCTCCGTGATTGCATGCAGTGTAAAAGGCAGGAAAAACGTTGCCACAACTTTCCAACACCTGTTTTTAACATCATTTCACACATTGTGTCGGCAACGGTGAAGGCAATCCGCCGTGTGAAATTTTATCCTTTTTTACACCTTTTGACAATTTGTCGTGGTGACGGTAGCTAGGTGACGGCAGCTAGCACCATACCGTATGAAATGTGTGTTTTTTACTAGTTTTCACACATTTCAGTCGGAACGGTCTGGTTTAACTTGCACCAGGAAGACGCCTTGCCTATCATTTTGCCACCTGCTTTCACACATTGTTGACGGTGATGGCAGCATGGTGCCATGCCGTGTGCAAGTTGGCATTTTTAACACCTTTTCACAATTTGTTACGGTGACGGTACCTCCTGCCATGCCGTATAGAAGTTGGCTTTTTTACTCGTTTCCACACATTTTAGTCGGGCGGGCATGATCTGGAATTAAGGGTGTCCTAAGGGCAGCCATGGCCGTTGATAAGTCGCTCGTTCAATTAGCCGCGGCAGTTTTTACAAACGAGATGTTATACTTTGGCTCTTATGTTTTATTGTGAATCAGCTAATCAAACCTTGGCGGTGGCGTGAGTTGTTTGACAATTCATGTTAAAGTTTGTATGTTGCAAGAAAGAGAAATTTGCCGGTGCAGAATTCGCAAAGGGAAGACTTTGTAGGGTGAAAGAAATAGAGATTTGCTCCTGCCGTGTGTTGGTTGTCATTTCATGTAAAAAAGGAATCCCACCATCTAAATTAAGGTGCTTGCAACAAATCATCCGTGTGGTTAAGTTTGAATGTGATTCTTTTTTACCTTGTCATTAATTTTTTTTAAGGTATGTAATGGGTGGGCACGTCGGTCAGAAACAAAAATAAGTAAAGGAGAGACAAACGGGTTGTTTAAATTGTGCCTTGCACCCACCTCCCTGTGGATGCGATTAAGTTTGGATAAAAGGACTGGTTCGAAATGGTGTAGTCCGTATTAAAAACTTTCGCTGGATTTGCGTCGATGTGCGATGTAGGTGTGAGACATACTTTATTTAAATCAGAAAGAGCGAGAAATAAAAAACAGCAACAAACTGAACTCTACACCTTGCTTCGCATATTTTTCCAAAGAATATAAAAGTCTTGCCACTGAATAGTGTGCCTTAATATGCGCTAACAGAATCTTTTACTGGCATACATCATTTGATAGAAACCCTAGAACACAAGATACAAATTCAGCAAACGAACGGATACATTGAGAAAACAGTGCGACGTGCGCTGTGTCAAACTGCCGTTTACGCTGCGCCGTGTTGAGTCCAGTGCCTCGCCTGACATGCTCGGGAGCAATATTGAACTATGGCGCACACGGCGCATTGTCGAAACTCTCTTGCTCTAGTCTCTTGCCGGCCGCAAAGATGGTTCGAGCAGATGTGTAGCACATCGCCAGCAGTGCCCGGCTCGAGCTGTGTTACATTGAAAAAAGCTAAAAGTGGTACTGGTAGTCGATCCCAGTGATCCAACCACATATGTGAAGAAAACAAAGTCGAGTCGTTAGCGAAAAATAAACATACCATGCCAAGGATGTATGCTGCTTCAAGGTTGCCGGCTTCAGTGCATGTTTGCAAGAATGTTTTTGCACCAACAGACCATTTTTCCGCACTGACGGCGAAGCACCGAGCACTGACTTTTTGTGAGACAGTTCCGCTCCTACCCAGCTCTAGAAATCTCTTGGACCTGCGTTTATCGGATTGTGAACCACGGATTATTTACGTGCTGCATGGGGGTGTGAGTTATAAATAAACTAAAAATGATATACTCGGAGCGGATACCGAGCTGATGCTGTTGTGGATTCCAGGATTGATGAAATCACACCGTCTGGGAGGTCGTCGATGCTCATTCCTGCGACATCCTCGGCCATGCTATCGCTGGGCGGTTGCTCTATCTTCTCAGAGACAAGCGGCGTCGATGAGCCAATGAATGCATCTCCAAACTGGTTCATTATTGGAGTGGATAATCTGCAGCACGGGCTGTCCTAACTAGAGAATACAGTGGACAAAGATTGAGGAGCGAGACTCAATGACTAATGTAATTGTTGCCCCAAGTGATCGGTACCGGACCGTGAAGAGAAAACGACCAAAACGACGCATTGCTACGGCTACGGTGTAGTACACAGGATTCAAAAATAAGGTGATGCCAACGGATGCTATCCACACGTAGTCAACTCAAAATCTGCCAGCCGTGACCGTCGTTTGGTTGTTGTTTTAGCAAAAAAATGCTACGGTTTGTATAAACGGTCGGTACGATCCGTACCGTGGTAATGTTGATGTTTTGGAATTTAACCGTCTGACGGTCTCTTTTCCTATGGTACAAACCGTGCCCGTGGCTGGTTGTTGTTTTGGTATTTACCAGAGTTACGGTATGGTTAGCTAACGGAGATGCTTGTTTGAGAAAGGCTGAAAACCAACTGGTGTAACGCCGTGTGCTCCTTATGTGCTCCCTATATATGATCTAATGGTTGGATGTATATGCATAGCTACCACCCATGGTAGCCCACTATTTTCTATATATATATATATATATATATATATATATATATATATATATATATATATTAAGCCTTAGAGATACATAAAATACAGAGCTGGCCCTAAGCGTGCCATGGATCAAAGTCCATTACTTGTCTTCTCCAACCTTCACACCGCTCCGTCGCGCCATCAACTCGTCCATCAGCTTTCCAACATCGTTGTAGGAAGATCCGCCGTTCTCTACTGCCCTCCTTGCCTCGACACCAAGATCTTTAGCCATCTTCTGTATCTCGCTGTTATCCATCAATTTTTCGATGGATTCAGCGATTACCTCACCGCTGATCACCTGGTGGGTCGCCGATCTGAAGTGCTTCGCACCGATGCTGACACCCACCTTGAGTACCTCCACCACGAGCTTCTCGTTGTAGAACTGATCTGCGAACCGTGGCCAGGTGACCATCGGAACACCCGCGCTCACGGACTCCAGGGTGGAGTTCCAACCGCAGTGCGTGACGAACCCGCCGAGGGCCGGGTGGTTGAGGATGAGTATCTGCGGCGCCCAGCCTCGGATGATGAAGCCGCGGCCACGGGGCGCAACCAGGTCAGCGAATCCTTGAGGCATCCACTCTGAAGAGCTTGGGCCTGCGCTGCCGACCACCCACATGAAATTCTTGCCTGATAGGTCGAGGCCGCGAGCGAGCTCGTGCAGCTCCGCCGGTGAGAAACTGACCATCGAGCCGAAGGAGACGTACACCACGGAGCCAGGCTGCTTGGTGTCCAGCCACTGCAGGCTGCTGTCCGCGTCCGGCGAGAGCACGCTGGCGCCTCTTCCAGCCATGTCCTTGTTGGCGAGCGCGACCGGGCCAACGAGCCACGCGCGGCAACCGAGCGTCGTCCGGTAGTGCTCGGCGTAGCCCGGCTCCAGCTTGTGGAAGCTATTGAACACCTCGCCGAAGTTCTTCTCGTCCGCAGCGTTGACGCGCTTGGACACTGTCGAGTTGTCCGGCGGCCGCCTCCCGGTCCCGGGGCTGCCCATTTGGCTCCGCCTCATCTCGACACGGTGCGGCAGCCCCGGCAGGGAAACCAGGGCGTCGGGGTCGTCGGGGGCAGTCTCCAACGGGTTGTACCGCTGGATGCTGTCGGCGCAGGCCCCGGCGAACAGGCTGGTGCCGAGGAAGCCCACGCGCGGTACACCGTGCTCCGCGGCGGCGTCCGCGGACCAGTAGTAGAAGCTGTCCGACACCACCGCGTCGGGGTGGTGGTCAGACAGGAACTGGTCGAATGGCTCCCGGAGCTGTGTCACCGCTTGAGAGAGCCTCTGGCGGTCGCCCCGGGCTGTAAGGTGCGTGCCGTTCTCGACACCGGGCGGTAGCCCGACGTCGGGGAAAGGCACGACGGAGATGACAATGGCTGGGCAGTCGGTGCCGCGGAATGCGTCGTTGGCATTATCGACGGCCGAGCGGATACTGGTGGCGTTGACGGGCGTGGTGATGATAGTGCACCTGACGCCGCGCGAGGCGAAGAGCACGGCCATGTCGGCCATCGGAATGATGTGGCCGGGGTCCAGGTAGGGGAAGAAGAGGATGTGCAGCGGTGGCTGCTGCTCATCGTTGTCAGCCATGGGTAGCCGGTCTTCTACGGTGCGGAGGAGGAGAGTGCAAAGCAGAGCCGCGACTTTGAAGAAGTGAGGCGTGTACTCTTTTTCGTTTTGGATGGCAAGAAAGCAGTGTATGTATATTTGTACAGGTCTGAAAGCCACTTGTATGTCACATCCGTCTTCCAGATCCAGATTGATTCCGTGATGAGTCAAGTTGCATTTATTGGCACCATTTTATTAGTTGCATTATTAGACGAGGCCCAAGAAAATCATCGAGCGCCACGTACTACCGTACTGTTTTGCAGTTTAAAGAATCACGAAATGATATAGTTGACCAGAAGGACGTGTACAGAGGCAATACAGTATGATTTTCCATGTGATCCCAATGCGTGCTTGCACGGTGGATCTGGAGTCACATCTGGACATGGAAAACATCTGTATCTGGACATGGAATCAGTGAGTACACCGTGTGTATGTATCTGGAGTAGGGTGGAAGCAAGAACATTGCGTTCCGTCAGATCAATGACACGCATGGGACACGTATAGCATGGCACATGGAAAATACTGTATCTGAATCAGTACAGCTGCATGGGACACGCGTAGCATCGACGCGCACATATTGCTCGGCCCATTTTCAGATAACCACGCAACTATTTGTTTGCATAGTGGAGGGATTATGTCCTGCGATCCTCCGCTTCGTGTCCCTCCACGTGGGAGGCAGACGAAGGGGTCGATTTCGACAAATTTGACCCTTGTTTGAAAGTTTAGCACGATTTAATCTCTTTTTTCCTAGGGGCGCTACCCTTTTGAAGTTCAACTCCCTTCGGGTGGCGCTACCCTTTTAAAGTTCAACTCCTCTCGCAGTGACGCTACCCTTTGGATATGTTAAGTCGCGTAGGCCGCCACCATCCGCTCCACCTACCACCTACCCCTCACACCCCGACCAGGAAGAAGCCAGTGCGCGTCCCCCTCTCTCTCCCCTCTCAAATCCTTCCCCAAAATCCCCTATATCTGAAGATTTTTTTGGTGGATTTTGGTCCCCCTTGATGCAAAGAGGTGTCCTCGCCCATCTTTGTCCAATTGATGTCATGTTTTTGGTTCTATTTTGGTAAATCTTGGTAACCCTAGAAAAATTGATGTCATGTTCTATGTTCTATTGTTGTTGTATAGTCCATTGGTGGTTTGTATGATGTCTATGTAAGATTTGTAGTTTATGGTTAGCCCTAGATCTATTTGGTGACATAGATGTAGTTAGGGTTAGCCCTAGATCTATTTCGCCACCATTCTATCTTCTTATTTTATTGTTGAAATGCATATGTTATAATGTAATATACGTATAGTTGATGCATTTGGGTTGTTGTAATTTGGTTATAGATGGCGAGAATTGTGAGTGTCCACTATGTGGACAAGGACGAGTTCATGAAAGGCAATGTCGAGTTAGACCCCAATGAGGTTGTGATAGTGTTTGAAAGAAGTCCCAACTATGCCAAGGTTGTGGAGAAAGTGAGGATTGAGTTGAAATGGATGAGCCCAACCGATGACTTAGAATTGGAGGGAAGGTATAATGTTTCCTTTGGTATGCACAATCGTTGGAAGACAATGAAGCTCAACTCAGATGAAAGGTGGAGTGCATACAAGGAGGTGGTGGCCGAATCGCAAGACAAGGCTCTCGAGTTATTTGCCACAAAGAAGGTATCGTCGCGGCCACACTTGGACTTGAACTGGCATGCCTCCCCAGTTCATCGTAGGAGCTCGTTTGTTGAACCCGATGTTGACATCTCAAAAAGTAGTCCTCCTCCGATGACCCAAGATGCCATGACCCAACAAGAAATCAGCCAACCACCGAGCCCGATTCGCAGTGGAAATTATGAAGCAATGGAAGAAGATAATGATGACTACGAGGGCGACGGGTCCGAGGGTGATCCCAATGACAATGTGGTTGGTGATTTGGATATTTATTGTGCGCAAGAGGACATGGACCATGGCATACCTTATAACCGATGCTACGCATCGGAATCAGAGGATGAAGGTCCCGAGGAGGAGCTTGATGAAGAGGGGTTCACGGCTAAAGAAGTCGAAATTTTCAAGAAGGTAGTTGGTCGAGGTCATCGGATACCATTGTTCCGTGATCTTAGTC
>NC_061513.1:135213435-135303002 GCF_022539505.1 Lolium rigidum | reverse complement strand
AGGAACGCTTTGCGCATCTTGCAAGGCGTAACCACGAGGGAGTACCCATGGAGGTGCCCCTGCACCCCCGCTTGAGGCACCATGTGGATCACTTGGACTTCATGCTCTACCAGACTCAGAGGGACCTCGACGCCTCTCGCGCTTATGCGAACCAGACCCATGCTCACATCACCGAGCAGGGTGAGGCGATCAAGCTCCTCAACAACGATCGCAAGAGCCTTCGCCAGCAGCGTGCCAAGAAGGACGCTACGATTCGTCGCCTTCGCGCCCGGATCGCGTCACTTGAGGCCACTGTTCAGGCTCAGGAAGCTCAGCTAAATGAGATGGAGGAAGAAGGCGAAGACATTCAGGGAGGAGGCGCCTTCCTGAGTGACGACGACGACTTTGAGGAGGATGAGAACACCGAGGAGGAGGACTACGAGTTTCTGGAGGCCGGAGAGGATGGAATCATCCCTATCGATGTGGATGATGAGGAAGAGTAGTTGCACTAGTTTCACTTATAGTAGGTGTGAGTTGTATCCCGTCCCTTGTATCGTAGCTCGAGAATGGTTCTTAAAACCATTGGAGTATGTGTGTAGTTTGTACTATGTGTTGCATGAATGAATGAATGTTATGTTTGTCATGAAAAGCTTACAAGTTTTCAAATTGTTTTCAAACTTAACCAAAATGAACCATAGAATGTTCCCCCTTATCTCATAATCTTCTATATATTCAGATGGCCCCTCCAAATCGCACCAACGACGCGATGCTGCAACTGCTGCAAACCTTGCTTGCTGACCGGGAAACTGAAAGAGCTGAACGTCAAGCCAACCTCATCGCCTTGCGTAACATCGCTAACCAAGGCCATGGAAATCATGACCACCCCGGATCCAAGCTCAAGAACTTCCAAAACACCAACCCTCCCGTGTTTAGCAAGACCGAGGAACCCCTCGACGCCGACGATTGGCTCCAGACTATGGAGAACAATCTGGAGGTAGCCGGAGTGGAGGCCAACGAGAAAGTCTTGTTCGCCACTCACTATCTCGCTGGACCAGCCCGCGCTTGGTGGACAAGCACCCGTGCCATGAATGGAGGTCAATTCATGACTTGGGAGGATTTCAAACCGAAGTTCAGCAAGTACCATGTACCCCCGGGTCTTATCAAGAAGATGAGGGATGAATTCCGTGAACTAAAACAGGGTCGCATGACGGTGGTTGAATACCGCGACAAGTTTCTCACCTTGTCAAGGTATGCCCCTGATGAAACCGACACCGTTGAAAAGAGGAAGGAGAGATTCCTGAACGGATCGCATGATGAGATGCGGACTGTCCTCGTCAACATCCCCTTCGCCGACCTCGAAGCCCTTGTTGACTCCGCCATCCGGATGGAGGGCAAGTTACACCAAGCCAATGAGAACCGCAAGCGCCGCATGGCAAATCAGAGTGGATCAAGCCACCCCCAAAAGTTTCGCCCTAGCTCAAGCGGAGGTTTCACTCCGAGAAACAACAAGCCACCGATGCAGAACTCTCGCCCCGGTTATCAGAACCGGAGTGGAGGAAACTCCAAGCCAGGAGGCTACAACCACAACAACTACAACAACAACAACAATCACAACTACAACCGCGCTCCACCTCGAGCCCCTAACAACAACAACACCAACACCGCCCCCAGAACTGGAAGCAATGCCGTTCCCGTTGCGAACAAGCCAGACAAGGCCACTATCACTTGTTACGAGTGTGGTGTAGTGGGGCACTACTCCAACGAGTGTCCCAAGCGTCTGGCCAAGCTCGCCGGCAACACCGCCGCACCTCGCTCAGCAGCAGCCGCCGTGTCTCCACCGGCAAGAAGTTCGCCCCCAACAACCCCAACAACCGCAACGGCCGCCTCTACCACATGAGCGCCGAAGAAGCCCAGGAAGCACCCGATGTTGTACTCGGGTATGTTTTCCGTCAACCACACCCCCGCCGCAGTGTTGTTTGATTCCGGAGCATCTCATTCCTTTGTCACCGAAGACTTTGCATCAACAAGTAAAATTCAACCCCTCGCTTTGAAGCATGTCATGATAGTTCAAATTCCCGGATCAACCACCAAAGCTAGAAAATTTTGCAAAAATGTGCCAATCAAAATCCATGATGTAGATTTCTTTGCAAATCTAATCATACCGGGAACTAAAGGGTTGGAAGTTGTCCTAGGAATGGACTCGGATGTCCAAACACAACGGATTGATAGACTGTGCCAAGAAAGCCATAACCATGACTAGTAGCACCGGTATCGTAGTTGAGCATGTCTCTGAAAAACTACCCAGAAAATTCACCTGCAACTCAAGTGTAGCAAAGCCAACATTGGATCAAATCAGGGTCGTTTGTCGCTACCCTGACGTGTTTCCGGATGATCTACCCGGTATGCCCCCGGATAGGGATATCGAGTTCATCATCGAGCTAATCCCTGGAACTGGACCTATCGCCCAGAGAGCCTATAGCATGAACCCAGCAGAGCTAGTGGAGCTGAAGAAGCAGATTGACGATATGCTAGCCAAAGGTTTGATTAGCCCGAGTGCATCCCCCTGGAGATCACCAGTTTTATTTGTGGACAAGAAGGATGGTGCCAATCGTTTATGTACGGACTACCGTAAGCTTAACGACGTCACCATCAAAAACAAATACCCGCTACCAAAGATAGAAGACCTCGTTTGACCAGCTTGACCGGAGCCAAAGTTTTCTCTAAGATAGATCTTAGAACTCGGGTATCATCACCTGAAGATTCGAGCCACCGATATTCCCAAGACTCGCCTTTACCACTAGATATGGGTTGTACGAGTACAACGTCATGTCGTTTGGATTAACCAATGCCCCCGCTTACTTCATGAACCTCATGAATAAGATCTTCATGGAATTTCTGGACAAATTTGTCGTTGTGTTCATCGACGACATTCTTGTCTACTCCAAGTCCGAAGAGGAACATGAACAACACTTGGAGATGGTCCTAGAAACCCTTAGACACCACCAGCTATATGCCAAGTTTAGCAAATGTGAGTTTTGGCTGAAGGAAGTTGGATTCCTGGGACACATCTTGTCCGCAGGAGGAATTGCCGTAGATCCCGCCAAGATTAAAACCGTTATGGAATGGCAAGCCCCAACCACTCAAACCGAGGTCCGCGCTTTTCTTGGATTAGCCGGATATTACCGCAGATTTGTAGAAGGCTTTTCGAGCATCGCTCGACCAATGACC
The DNA here is from genome assembly GCF_022539505.1 of Lolium rigidum. Taxonomy (NCBI): domain Eukaryota; kingdom Viridiplantae; phylum Streptophyta; class Magnoliopsida; order Poales; family Poaceae; genus Lolium; species Lolium rigidum. The sequence goes on along the minus strand of NC_061513.1, from coordinate 135,299,795 downwards.
CAACCGCTGAAAAAGGACGAAAGTTTGAGTGGACCGATAAATGCGAAGAGAGCTTTCAACGGCTCAAGAGTAGACCGACAACAGCCCCAATACCGATCATGCCGGATATCGCAAAACCCTTTGACGTATATTGCGACGCCTCCAAGACTCGGACTTGGATGCGTGCTTATGCAAGAAGGCAAGGTTGTATCCTACCTTTCAAGACAGCTCAAGCAACATGAACAGAACTACCCAACCCATGACCTCGAGCTTGCAGCCGTGGTCTTAGCCCCGAAAGTTTGGCGTCATTACCTCATGGGTAATCGATGCGAGATCTACTCCGACCACAAAAGCCTCAAATACATATTCACCCGTAAAGAGCTAAACATGAGACAACGCCGATGGATCGAACCGATCAAGGATTACGACATGGAGATTCACTACCACCCCGGCAAGGCCAATGTGGTAGCGGATGCTTTGAGTCGATCGCCGTGCCGCTTGAACTCCATGCTCGCGACCGAACAGCCCAGACTTGCATCAAGAGTTTGAACAGCTCAGATTGGAACTTGTTAGTGAGGGATTCCTAGCCAGCATAGAACCGCAACCCACCTTGGTTGGTCAGATCAAGGAAGCCCGAAGGACAACGCTAGCATTGACGGAATAAAGAAACAGATAGTCGCAGGAAAAGCCCCGGATTCACCGTAGACGAAGCCGGAGTGCTTTGGTACAAAGAACGTCTCGCGTACCATCGGACTCGACTTAAAGCAAGTCATCCCGCAAGAAGCCCATGACACCCTTTATTCAATCCACCCCGGAGGTACCAAGATGTACCAAGACCTAAAAGAACAATTTTGGTGGCACGGAATGAAGAGAGAGATCGGTAGCTATATCGCTAAGTGTGACATCCGTCGGAGAGTCAAGGCAGAACATCAACGACCCGCCGGACCGTTACAACCCCTCCGGATTCCGGAATGGAAATGGGACTCCGTAGGAATGGACTTCATCACCGGACTGCCCAAATCCAAGCAAAGGCAATGATTCAATATGGGTCGTGGTCGATAGATTGACCAAAGTCGCCCATTTCATCGCCGTCAAAACCACCTATCAAGGCCCAAAGCTAGCTGAACTTTATATCTCCAGAATAGTCGCTCTGCACGGAACCCCCAAATCGATAGTGTCAGATAGAGGATCACAGTTCACCTCAAGGTTCTGGCAGAAAGTGCATGAAGGACTAGGCACTCGCCTAAATTTCAGCACGGCCTATCACCCTCAGACTGACGGACAGACCGAGAGAGTCAACCAGATACTGGAAGACATGTTGAGAGCTTGCGTCCTAGAATATGGATCCAAGTGGGAAGACCGCTCGCCTTACGCAGAATTCTCGTACAACAATAGCTACCAAGCCGGCTTGCAAATGGCCCCCTTTGAAGCCCCGTACGGAAGGAAGTGCCGTACCCCCCGAACTCGGTCGAAGTCGGAGAGAGCCAAGTCTTTGGACCAGATGTCCTCCGAGAAGCCGAAGAGAAGGTGCACAAGATCCGCGAGTACCTCAAGACCGCTCAGTCAAGACAGAAGAGCTACGCCGACAAGCGACGTCGAGAGATGACCTTCGAGATTGGAGACTTTGTCTATCTCAAAGTGTCACCCCTCAAAGGAATGCAGAGATTCCAGCTGAAGGGAAAGCTCGCCCCCAGATATGTCGGACCTTTCAAAGTCCTGAGCCGCCGAGGAGAAGTTTCATATCAACTTGAACTACCGGAGGAAATGTCGGCGGTGCACAATGTGTTTCACATCTCGCTACTCCGAAAGTGCCTTGAAGTCCCCGAGAAGACTGAAGTGTTCAAGAATATCGATCACCGCTCGGTGGATATCAACACGGATTTGACATACCGTGAAGTGCCTATTCGCATCCTGGAAGAAGCCTTCAGGACCACCCGCACCAGGAGTATCAAGTTTCTGAAGATTCAGTGGAGCAATCACACTGAAGATGAAGCCACTTGGGAACGCGAAGAGGACATGAAGAAGGAATACCCAGATCTCTTTAGTACCTAATTTTTTCTTTAGATCTCGGGACGAGATCTTTTGTAAGGGGGAAGGGTTTGTAACATCCCAAGTTTTCAATAAAGAGACAAAGAGAGAATCACCCAAATACCAAAATTGAGAACCAACAAAAACTTTTTCTCATCATATAGTGCTATGCATATAGGTCACTTGATTGTTTACTTGAGTGTGCAATTGACCATGTTATGTGCTTATGTGTTTACACTCATACCTAAACCCTAACATTGATCTTTAGATCACCCAAATACAAGGGAAAAGAAATAAGAAAAGAAAAGAGAAAATCCATCTCCACACACACATATGGCTTATGCCATTTTTGCAAATTATTAACCAAGACTACTTTGGCTTGCACCATTAGTTTTAATTGGTTACTAAACATATTTAAACACCTTTGAACTCAAAGAAACTCAAATCAAATGAAAATCAAATGCAATTTCCAAGTTACATGCAATATGGTCACATGTGAAAATTATAACCTTGATGCCTACTTTGGGCCCTGTTATTTCAAGATTTCTCAACTAAACTTTGCCCAACCTCTGCACCTCATCCAAGACAACATAAAAGTGAACAACTTTGCTCAAGCAACCCTATACAAACTCCTTCTGGATTCAAAGATAGCATCAAGCAAAGTTGGGACCAGAGAACAAAGTGAAGATCATATGCATTTTGGATTTTTGCATTCCAACTCCATTTTGACCACCACCACCACCAATCTACTGCAAATAATATATGATTACACTCCACCAAAATTCAATTCAAAATTTGAAAGTCAAGTTCTTGCGGGCATTTCATCAAACACTTGGTGAGCACAAATCCGCCAAACCAAGACATGGTATTGTCCAGCAGGTTTTAGCATAAACCATCCACACTAGGTCATCACTTGTACTCCATTGACCTTCCTCTATCCTGCCAAGCACACCAGACAAGCCCTGGTACACCATGGCATCATCATCTGATGCAAAACATGCCATGCCGTGGCATGGCATGAGCTCACCATGCCCACCTGCTCTCCGGCCCTCTCCACCGTGCACCACCTTGCCAACGAGCTTCCCCACACTCCACCGAGTCTCCACGACACCAGCCTCGGTCGATTCGTGCACCACGGTGCCCAAGAACGTGACGCCCGGACACGCCCGGGACGTGCACACGCACGCCGGAGCGCGCACGGCGAGCGCCGCGGACGCGTCTGGCCACGTCGTCGCCCGAGCGCCTCCGTTGACCCCTCCTGCTCCTCTCTGCGCCAAACGCTTCACGACGCCACGGTGAGCCGCCCAAACAACGCCATTGGACCGCGGGCAACGCCGTAGCCGACGCCCATCTCGCCGACGTCCGCCGCGGACACCGCAGCTCGCGAGGACGGTGACGAGCTCGCCTGTGCCTCGTTTTCAACGCAATCACGCTTCACGTCATCGCCAGGACGTCGCCTGCCCGCGTGCGTCATCGCCAGCCCATGACCGCCGCTGTAGCACCGTCGTCGAGGATGAGATCATCCATGCGCCCCGGCCACCTCGCGCTGCTATAAAAGGGGCGCCCCTCTGCTCAAATTGGACACACCATTCGCCTCTCCACCTCACACCACCCCTCCTCGACCTCTCCATTCACTCGATTCACCACCACACCGCCTCAATTGCAAGATCGCCGCCGCCGCCAGTACACGGAGCCCGCCGGAGAAGGACGCCACCCCCGGCGACGCAACTGCTTCCCTCTGCTTCCCCTTCATCAACAACGTCGCCGCAGCTCGTCGCCGACCCTCGCCGCGCCGCCGGTGAGCCGTCGACCCCCTGCCGTCGCCGCCGTAGCCTAGCTTCTCGTCGGAGACGACGATGCTCGTCGTCCGTTCGATCTAACTCTAATCCGACGGCCCTCTTTTCCTCATACCGGTTCGGTGTTTTAAACACACTGACGTGTGGTCCCCACACTGTCAGGCGGCCCACTGCGCCAGACGCAGTACTGGGCCGGCCCATTTCCCTCCTCTGCTAGTTAGCCCGTTAGCGTTTCCCGCCGAAGCCCATCGTTTGAAATTTGAATTTTAGATTTTGATTATTATTCTCTGATGCTGTTTTCAAAATTAAATAGGAGAAAATCTACCAAACCAAATTTGACAAATTTTATATATTTGGAAACCTTGTCAAATTGCCTACAAAACCACACTGGCCCCAACTCAAGATCTGTTATAGAATAAATGTGATAAAAAGAATAAAACAGGGACTTTTCCATATTCAAATAATTCTTAAAAATCAACCAAATTAGTTATTAAGTTAATTCCAACTCCAATAGCTCACTTTTGACTTACACTAATTGTTTATGCAATAAAATGGTGTGGTCACTCTGCATGATCATGCCCTAGTTTAATTAAAGGATCATTTGACTAGTTTAACTAGTTGATATTGTCCAAAACTATTAATGTAAATATTGTGGAGTTTTACACTTCATTTAAACTTGTCTCACATGAATTCATGGGATGCTTGGACCCCTGGTTTCAAGCTCTCTTATATGAATTACTTGAGATTTAAATCAAATGTAGTGTTACTTAAATAGTAGGAGGTGATCTACCTCATTTAAATTATTTTCCCAAGTAATACTTATGAAGAGGTTGACCTTGGTCAACCTAGGTCATATAATATTATTTGAGGAAATTAAATCTTAACAAGATTCAATGAGAAGAAATCATTTTTCTATAGAATACACCAAGGCCAACTTATGTAATAAGCATGTTGTGTGGTAGCCTAGATTGTGTGACCCATGTGGTGTGCATTAGTCTAGTAATTAAGCTTGTGTGGTGATTGTACTTCGTATTCGTATTATAGACGCTAGTACGGAAGAGTATCAAGAGGAGGAGGAGGCTTACTCCCAAGGAGAAGAAGATCAATTTGATCAATACCACTACCAAGGCAAGCTAATATACTTGCTAAGTGCAAAGCTCTCAAGAGCTATGCATCACCCCTTTTACCTTATGCTTAGTGGTCCTATCCCAATTTTTATTATACGAGTTTTAATGCTTTATTTTCAAAGTACTTTTTGATTGATGTTTTTACTTGGTCTAGAGTAGCATATGAGCACAAGCTTAGAGCTAGAACAAGCAATGCTAAGTTAGCACCCCTCATGATTAGTGCTATTGCTAACAAATAAAACTTGACTACTCTAGATGGGAACTTGGTGAAGTGAAGTTGTTTTTGAATGATTTTTGAAAGGTGATATGACCAAGAGAAGATGGTGATTTTTGATTTAAAACTGATATTGGTTTGGATGCGATACCTTTCCAATTTACAAGTACCCCCACAATACCTGATTATGGGTAGGGCTTAGCTGGAAGTTTGTGTGTCTTAGTATGGGTTCCCTCTGAACAAGCATCATAGGGGTTACGCCGAGGCTGCCTCCGTAGTTGAGAAATGATGTGAATTGAGGTGAATTGTACGGCCAAGCCCTGTGCAGTTCCCGGGCCGACGGTTTGTCTTCACCGGGAGGCCAAGCTCATGGGGAGAGGTGCCTATACTAGGATATATAAGTGAAAGGTTAAGGTTGATGATCCGCGTACTCGAGTTACGATGATTCGGGGTTATTCCCGACGGATGTAATCAAATGTTGTGGCACAAGTGTGCAACCTCTCGCGAGTGTAAACCTATTCGAATAGCCGCGTCCACGGTTACGGACGGTTGGAAAGGCCATACAGTTTCCAATGTCATATCTTTGAAAATGATATTGAAAAGGATGATGGTGAAGTATCTTGTGGTGAATTGAATTGAAATCACCACTTGAATGGTGGGAATGACACTAATGTTCCCACTTGAGTTAGTTAGCAAAGTTGAGTCTTTTACTAAACTGTTTATGAAATAAAACTAGCTTTATGCAAATCAAACTAGAGCTTAGTACCCCCACTAGAACTGAATAGCACTTACAATAGTATTAGTTTGCGAGTACTCAACGTACTCACGGCTTTGTCCCTGGCTATTCAAATGGCCAGAGTATGAAGACGAACAGAACTATCAAGGTGAAGATCAGCAGGACGCCTACGACAACTAGGAGTCTTCTGACGTCAAGCGTTGGCCTCGTGGACTAGAGAGTCCTTGTATCTTACGCTTCCGCTATGAACTTGTGTTTGTTCGTTGATCAATAGATCAACTATTCGTGTAATATGGATGATGTGATTCCAAATGTAAGACCTTATGGTTTGTAATGAATGATGACTGTGATACTTAACTATTATGCCTCGCAACAACAATATTCCTGGGATTGCGATGTATGACATAATAGGCATCCGGACTTAAAAAAATCCGGGTGTTGACACCTCCTTCCTTATTTCTTGTTGAAATCCCATGGACAAATTCATAATCATCTTCGTCGCCTTCCCACCGATAGCCATCCATGAAACCACGCATGAGAAGGTGGCCCCGCACCATATCGGCTTTAGGGTCCATAAGGCTCGCCGAGCTTGCATCTTCGACACGGACATCTTATCTCCTTTTGGTTATTTCTAATCATCTCGGTACTGTCGCGGCTTTCAAAAACCTAGCCACAACGCCTTCGCTCATCATGCGGACCATGGTCGCCTGCGGGTATAGAGAAAATGGATATCTTAGCATACCAAAAGAAAATTTTGGCATGACCTTCCCTAAAAATAGGACATGTATATGCGTAGTATGCCCAACATTCGCCGAAACGGAAATGAATCAACGTTTCGGCAAAATATTGGCAACTCCATCGCATTTCAAATCCCTGCAAACAAAAACACATGCAACACATGTGTGGAGGCTTCGCATATACAACACATGTGGATCCGGAGGCTTCACATACAACACACATGCACGTGACGCTTTTCGCGCATGCGCACAACACATGATCATCGAGCTTCGCACATAACATATGTGCACACACACGTGTACGTGACGTGTGTGCAAGACGATCGGAACCGGTCACACACAAAGCATAAAACCAACAAAGTTACCGATACGGCGAGACCTAGAGTGTTGGATGAGGTAAAAAGTTGAGATTGAGTAGGGTATTGAGCTAAGAAAGCTTCACCATTACTTACCTATGAAGAAAATTAAGTTTACAAACTTAATTTTGGTGAATGAAGAGGTGAAAATGAGGTGGGAAGGAGGGGCAGCACGACCAGATCCAGATTTGGTGGGAGGTGGTGGTGGAAGAGTGTTTGGGGAAAGTGGGTGGCACATGTGAGTGGAGGGGTTAAAAGCGAGGAAATGGTCCCAGTTAGCGGTGGCGCACCACCTAGCCGTGCGCCCTTTGCTAGGGTGACATAGCAATGGCGCCTTTGCTAGATGGTGCGCCACTGCTAAGCCTCTCATCTCTAAATGGGCTCTGGCCACCCCCTAGCAGTGGTGCACCTAATGACATGCGCCATAGGTAACCTATGTAGTAGTGGCGCACCACTGAAGTGTGCCATTGCTAAGCCTATCATCTCTAAACGGGCTCTGGACACCTCCTAGCAGTGGCGCACCTCACCAACGTGCGCCATAGGTAAGAAATGTAGCAGTGGCGCACCCGGAGACGTTCGCCACTACTAGGTTGGGGGAGGAGCTGGCCTCCTGTCACCACTTACTTATGGCGCACCACAATCAAGGTGCGCCACTACTACTTTTGTAACAGTGGCCCACCGTTTTGTGGTGCGCCACTGCTAAGTAGTAGTGGCGCACGGCAGTCATGGTGCACCACTGCTGGCAGTCTTACGGCTAGGCCTTTTCCTAGTAGTGGAATGGTGGCAAAAGGGGGCGGTGGCTACTCCGAATGGTGGCGAAAGGGAGGCGATGGCGGTGGCGAGGACGTTGTTGATGAGACTATGGCGCATGCACGCACACTACCAGACACACTCATTGTGATATACGAGCATCCCACCAGGAGCCTCCAAATGGTTTTAGGGGCTCATGCCCAAAATCAACTTTCACCGGTGCATTCTAAAAAAAACTTTCACCGGTGCATCCCAAATCGTGCCGACACTTGTAGGGACCGATAAACTGACCGATATTCCCGTGTCTGCCCCGTGTCCGAGGGGTTGAACGGGGGCGCTGAAAATGGTTGCCTTGCCATTTTCTTTTACTAAGCAACATGAGCAGAATTACCCAACCGATGACTTAGAGCTTGCAGCCGTAGTCTTAGCCCTGAAAGTTTGGCGTCATTACCTCATGGGTAATCGATGCGAGATCTATTCGGATCACAAGAGCCTGAAGTACATTTTCACCCAGAAGGAGCTGAATATGAGGCAGAGAAGATGGATAGAATTAATCAAGGATTATGATATGGAAATTCACTACCACCCCGGCAAGGCCAATGTGCTAGAGGATGCCCTGAGTAGACTGCCGTGTCAGTTGAACTCCATGATCGCAATAGAGCAACCTAGCCTGTATCATGAATTTGAATAGTTTAGAACTTCAGCCTACCTTGATTAGCCAGATCAAAGAAGCCCAGAAAGGAAATGCTAGTATCGACGGAATCAAGAGCCAAATAGCTGCAGGGAAAGCACCTGGATTCACCGAAGATGAAGAAGTAGTTCTTTGGTACAACGGACGCCTATGTGTGCCAGCAGATTCTGAGTTGAAGCAAGTCATCCTGAAAGAAGCCCATGACACCCTTTACTCCATTCATCCCGAAGGGACCAAGATGTATCAAGATTTGAAGGAACAATTTTGGTGGCATGGAATGAAGAGAGAACACTACAAGGAATCGGGTCTATTGCAACAAAAAAAATTGTCGCAATAGATGCTGTTTTGTGGCAATATGCACCTATTGCCACGAAATGACGTTCGTTGGCAAGCGTTGCAATTACATGTATGGTAATAGGCTATTGCAACGAAAACGTGATTGTGGCAACAAAGCGATCTATTGCAACAACCATGCGGGAAGTTGCCACATATTTTCCCGTGGCAGCACTCACTTGTCTCCACAATTTGGTTTGTGGAGATAGCTTGTCGCAACATGCAGCCGTGTCGTGGCGTTTGCCAGTTTGTGGCGATAGACATTTGTGGCAATAACCTATGCCAACGACCTAAGTTTCGTGGCGCACTCTCTTTCGTGGCGATAGCGAGCTGTGGCGATAACCTATGGCAACATCTACTGGTTTGTAGCATTAGCCATTTGCCACGAACCGCTACGCTCGTGGTATTAACTTATGGCGACAACCATTCCACTCGTCGCGATAAATAGGTATGGCAACGGTAAAAAAAATTGTGGCGAGAAGGTGTTGCGACAATTGTAACATTTCGTGGCGATACTCTATTTCAACAAAATCCAGTTTCGTGGCGCCAAATGCTTATCGCAATGGGGAAAAAGCTTGTAGCAAGAAGCTACTGCGACAATACGAACTTTTCGTGGAGATACTTTGTTTCAACATTCACAATTGTGGTGTTACATAATTTTTGCAGCGTCCAAAATGTTTGTTGCAAGAAGTTACCGCCACAATTTGAAGGTTTTGTGGCGATACTCTATCTCAACAAATTTTTATTCCGTGGCGCCAAATAGTTATCACATCATTCATAAAAAGTGTGGTAACAATTTTTTGCAACAATAAAAAGTTATTCGTTGCTACATCCTAACGCAACAAAGCATGTAGTCATGGCGACTAGGATTTGACGCAACACTATATTTTTCGTGGTGCTAACCTAAGGCAACAAAAAATGAGTTGTGGCAATAGCTTATCGCAACCATAAAAAAAAATACAACCATTGAATTACAAAATTCAAATCCACGCGTATAATATGTAGGTTCATACAAATCATAATTCTCATATCAAATATCCATCAAATGCAACTAAAGTAAAATGTAGCAATCTAGTATAGTTGAGTCCATTAATTGCCACCATGGTAGTTCAACTCTCTAAAGTATGTGAAGTTTTCCGTGTACTTCTTCTTTGGGTCCTGCAATCAAAAAATGAAGAAAAAAATTCCTTTTAGTAAGCTTATGTATCTTCTGATTCATAACTGATTCAGTAAGCAAGTCCACAAGGATATAATCATAAGGAATCTGGTATCACTTTAATTTTAACCATGTATTACAAAAGCATATATCTAGAAATAAATATCTATCTAATTCTATAGGTTCTATGCAGAATCATGTTGATGATGACAAAGGTATATGGTAACTCTAAACACTGGCTTGTTACTTGACAGGTTGGAGCATAAATAGAAGCGAACTTAAATAGCGAAGCTAGACAGCTGGATAGTGTTATGTATATTTCAATGGAGAATTAAGTGCCACAAGTGAAATGACAGCAGCATATCCATGATAAATATTGTATGTATTAGAGATTAAACATGAGAACCAAAAAGGGGGGCTCAAATTCAATTATCAGGTCTGAGTCTTGATGGTCTCCAGTTAGTACTAGTATTAACACATTTAGCAAGAATGCAATCTGTATAAGGCTACCCTGATGCACATGCCTCAAGGTCAAAGAGTTTTTTTAGTACTACTTATGAGATAAATAAGACTAGTGCAATCAGGTTATGCCGAGAAAGGTGCATCATGGAGGCATGATCTCAAGAAGCAATGCGGCAAAGCACTTGAACATGCATCGGAGTTAATTTTGCATGCCATACAGTGGCGGAGAACCCATTCTAGCAAGGTATGGCTCGTGCCATAGCTAGCTTTGGCTGTGCATACTACCACAAATGTTATCTTGTAAGATATTAACTCCGCCATAGCAAAAAAATTGTTCGTCCTCCGCCACTGATGCCATATATACATCTCACAAATGCATATGAACATAACAAGGACAAAATCAAATGTAGAGGAAGAGGTTGTAGGGAAGTATTGTTATGCTACTACAAAGTTATATTTTTGAGCATACTAGAAACGGTTATAGAACTGAGCAAGGATTCAGACGAGTAAAGCATGAAGCACAGATAAATGGCATCGAAACAAGTGTTTGTTCAACAACAAAACAGATGACAGGGAAGCTCCGGTACCACTTACAGGTGAAGAAGTTGTACAACAGCTTGATAGCATTCAGCATGCACCATTTGGGCGATCAAATAAGAGAAAGCGACCGGAAACTAATAGCTGGCATAAGCTGGCGGAAGAAAAGTGTATTTTTCCAACTCCCATATTGGAAGCACTTGCTGGTTAGGCACAATTTGGATGTTATGCACATCGAGAAGAACATCCGCGACGAGCGTTCTTGGGACTTTGCTTGAGATGGATGGGAAATCAAAGGATGGTGTGAAGGCTCGTCTTGATTTGGAGTACTTGAAAATTAGGAAGGACCAGCATCCAAAGCCCGGTAAGAACAAGTATGAAATAAAGAAAGGTTGCTATGCTTTAAAAAAGGAAGAGAAGATATTGCTCCTCAAATTTTTGCAGAGCATTAAGATGCCCGATGGATATGCTTCACACATTAAACGATGTGTGGTCCTCGATCAGTGCAAGATTACTGGACTCAAAACTCATGACTGTCATGTTATATTTCAGAAACTTCTTCCTATTGCATTGCGCAAGCTTCTGCCAGAGAATGTTCTTAACCCATTGCTTCAACTGAGTAAATTCTTTTCCGATTTATGCTCCAAGGAGTTAAAGGATGAGGGGATTTGGTGAAGTTGAGCGAAACAATCCCAGAAACTCTATGCCAGCTCGAGATGATCTTTCCACCTGCATTCTTTGATATTATGATGCATCTGCCAATTCATCTCGCTGAAGAGGCACGATTGGGAGGGCCTGTCTTGTACAGATGGATGTATCCAATTGAGCGATACTTGCGTACGCTGAAAGGGTATGTGCGTAACAAGGCTCACCCGGAGGGTTCTATTGCGAGAGGGTACATACTCGAAGAGTGCATGACTTTTTGCGGTCGATTCGTTGATGGCATGCCTACAAAGATAAGTCGGTCCGAACGCCATGAAGATGGACGTGCGGATCAACCACCAACAGGGATTACCATAATGAGTACAGTTGATTACTCCAAGAAAGGTTTTGCTCTTGAACAACTATCTTTGGCTGAGGTTAATGACATGAGGCATTTCATACTAACAAACTGCGGGGACACCGCGCCATGGGCTCGGTAAGGATACCTATGTATTTATATTATATCATTCTTATGTGCATTAATAATGTCGTGTTGAACTAACTATCATTTCTCTTTGTAGGGAACATCTCGAGGAGCTGAAAAGGAACAATTCTCGTAATCACGATAAGCAACACGAGGCAAGAGTTTGTTGGCTGGTTTGAGAGAAGGGTAAGTTACTGATCACATTTTCACTTATATTCCTAGTAATGACGTACCGGCGATGCACATTTCAACGACATGTACACTATTCCATGAAACAGATCATCGAACTCCACAAGGATGGGAAGGTCCACAAGGATGGTAAGGTCAGCAATCTTATTTATGCACTAGCCAAAGGACCTGACCACCTAGCTCGTGTTTACAACCGTACAGTTCTGAATGGATACTTCTTTCGGAATTCCTACATAGAGAAGGACTTGAGTACCCAAAATAGTGGCGTCGTAGTCAAGGGCGATGAAGCCACAGGAAATATTGATTATCATGGGGTGATCAAGAAAATCATATTTCTTGACTTTCCACCTGATAAGGAGGTTGTTCTATTCCAGTGTGACTGGTTTGATGCGCCTCCCTGCTAATAGAACTCAGAGAGGGGGTATAAGAAGGATAAATATGGAATTATTGACCTTCGCACTACTGCACACCGATTCAAGGAAGACCCTTACATTCTAGGTCTCCAGGCTCAACAGGTTTTCTATGTGAGAGATGTGAAGAACCCTGATTGGGCAAGTGTTATTAAAATGAATCCACGCAATTTGTTTGCTCCTTCTGTTTTAAATGGTGTTGGCCTTGATGAAGCTGCTGAAGCCGATGAAGGCGGTGACGCAGACGTACTGGATGTCGTCGATGCGGAAACTATAGTCCCAGAAATTACTGTACCTGAAGAGATCACTAGTTGGTGCAGAAACGATGATGAAGGATCCAGCGTTGATGCTTCTGTCATCAAAAGTATAAAACCTGTTGAGTTTGAAGATGTTCACTTCGAATCTGATGATGATATCGATGATGATGATGCTTACATAAATGATGGCCATGTTGCTCCTTTGGGACAAGAAGAATTGGATGATGACCACGAGTTCTTTGTGTAGTTTCAAATATCTTGGTAAGATTTTCCACATGTTATTTCTGAAGTTTATTTCTGAAGTTTTTTTCATCTTTATCTGTGAGTAGTATCTCTCCTAAAGTTAAATCTCCCTGTGAGGTGCTACTTATCTGTTATTCTGCTAGCTTAGCATGCTCATCTATCCCACATATTGCTGCTATGGTATATGGCCCAGCTCCGCATGGTGATGCTGTTGTTTGTTGCCATGTGCTGGTTACTAACCCCCGGCTCAATCCTGATTACACTCGCTGCTACTGCCGTAGCAGCTTTGATGTTTCTACTGTACGCTGGCATGCAATCTGGGTTGTATTTGTAGTTCTAATGTATTTCAAGTGCCATTTGTAGCTTTGATTTTCCAAGTGTAGGCTGTATCTGCATTTCTAATGTATTTTTTAAGATGTACCTCTGAATGTTCTTAGCTTAAATGCGAAGTCAGGTTTTCTATTTTGGATGTGCTTTTCCTTCCTGTTTTTGGGAGTTGCTGCATTTTTGCGGAAAAGCACTAAGCGGCTTAAATCCAAATTCATGCACTGTTTTTGTTACTGTAACATGTGTTTACACATGTACATAACCTGGGCATGAGATCTGACTCCTCCGCTGCGCTATGGATTTGTTTTTCTGAACTTTAAGCAATGTGGCTGAGTTTTGGACAGGTTTGGTACAAATATACATACTTGTAGCTGATGGCTGAGTTTTGGTGCGCCATTATTGTCCACATTAGGTGCACATCTCACGAGGAGTCAAGTGCTCCTTACAACAAGCAAGCCTTGGCTTGTTGGTCAAAACTGAATTTTTACTGTACTCCTTACAACAAGCAAGCCAAGGCTTGCGTTAAGCTAATTTTTGTTGTTTGTGCGCAATTTCTTACTGTGAAATGTTAGCAAAACTGCTATGGAAGTAGGCAAGGCCACAACTCAGTTTTCTTTAACTGTGGTGGAATTCTGTGAGATCAATACTGAACAGCTTATATTGAAATAAAAAAAGACAAATATTAAGATTATGTTTATTTTGCTTGAATCGTCCATACAATAGTTTATTTTGTCATAAGTTCTGAATCTACTTTGAAATATACTAATATGCCTTAAAACATGATAATTATTTGCTGATACCATGATTGGCATGTTAATACCCTGCATCTCATGAGCCTAGCTCGGGAGAAACGGATTTCAATCTCGTTTCCTAGGAGCCATATGGCTCGCTGGCTACTTTTGCATGACACCGGATAGGCAACCAAACGCCCAAATGTGTTCTTATTGGACATTGTATTCAGTTGCGTTTATGACAGAAACAATGTTCCTCTGGTTTTCACTTCAAGAATAATCTATTTGACCAAAACAAACATGCATAATTTCTTGATTTTATGTTTCTTTCTATTTTTTTGTGCTAGTTACTGATGAACATGAGACTTGTTCTTTTTGGATAAAAATAATAATTCTTGCTGCAGAGAATTTTTTTTCTCATTTAAAACATGAGCTATTCTCTTTGATGCAGGTAGAAGCGAAGCACTGAAGCCAACTGAAAAGTAGCTATCAAACAAACTGAACAGGGTAAACCATCTGAGATGCATGCGAAGAATTGGCTAGCACAAAGAAGTGTCAACCTGTTTGTTGAAACATGGTACAAAGAATCTGGATACAGACATTGGAGATTTAATTTATTTAGTTGATTTTTCAAAATTACGAGTGCAATGCAACTATCTGGATTATGTTGCTTGCAGTATGCATATACAAGTACTTTATTATGTACTAGTCCGATGTACTAGTGAACTTATGTGCGATTATATGTATGAATGCCATGCTTGCCATGATAATTAGTGAATCATTGTGTTGGTACCATTACGCTTTCGGTAGGATCTAAAGCTTATCAAGTTAATGCACAAACTAGTGAACTATTGTGTTGGTACCATGTTGTAAGGAGTACAGAAAAATTCAGCTTGACGCAAGCCTTAACTAGTTTTTTGTGTACTCCTTACAACAAGCAAGCCTTGGCTTGTTGGTCAGAGGCTCTAGCCTGCACATGCGAGGTTCAAGGTTCGAATCCTGCCTTTGTCAATTAAGTTTTGCCACAATGGAAAAATCATGAGAGTTGCAAAAAACGTGTAGTACTACAAACTAGTTTTTCGTGTACTCTTGAGGCACTCGCCTGCACATGCGAGGTGCGAGCTTCAAAACATAATTTTTGCAATTAAATTTTCCCCTTACAATAAAAAGAAAAATGAATTAATCAGCGATAATGATACCTATTGCATCTTTTCAATAAAGAAAGAAAGAAAAATCCATGATTGTTGCAATATCTTATATATTACCATGGATACGGAACTTGTTGCAATATGCAAATAATTATTGCAACGAAATGGGTTTGAGGCAAAGTACCGGTATTGCGACAAATTAGAATTTTGTTGCAATACAATCTACCTTTTTGCAACAATATGAATACTTAGCGCAACATGGGAAAATGTTGCAATATCTTTTCAAATATTTCCACGATTTTATGATTGTGTTGCATTAGCTAGTCTCTATTGCAACAAGGTGGCAAGTTTATGCAACAAAGCATAATTGTCGCAATAGGACCACCATATTACAACGAAGACATGTTTTGTTGCAATACACACCCTCTTTTGCAACAAAAAAGCTGACTACCGCTACAAACCTATATTGTGGCAATATGTGGAGGCTATTACCACGAATGGGGGTTTCGTGGCAATATTGCGTTTTATTGCAACGAAAACTGGCCGTTGCAATAATTATTGTTGCAATAGACCGGATTTCTTGTAGTGAAATTGGAAGCTACATCGCCAAGTGTGATATCTGTCAAAGAGTCAAGGCGGAACATCAACGACCCGCAGGATTGCTGCAGCCACTGCAGAATCCAGAATGGAAGTGGGACTCCATAGGAATGGACTTTATCACTGGTTTGCCCAAATCAAGCAGAGGAAATGATTCTATTTGGGTAGTGGTCGATATATTAACTAAGGTAGCCCCTTTCATCCCCGTCAAGACCACATGCCAAGGCCCAAAGCTAGCTGAGTTGTACATCTCCAGAATAGTCGCCCTGCACGGAACCCCGAAGTCAATCATGTCAGATAGAGGATCCCAATTCACCTTAAGATTCTGGCAGAAAGTACATGAAGGACTAGGAACTAGGCTGAATTTTAGCACCGCATATCACCCGCAGACCGATGGACAGACTGAAAGAGTCAACCAGATACTCGAAGACATGTTGAGAGCACGTGTGCTTGGAATATGGATCTAAGTGGGAAGACCGCTCGCCTTACGCGGAATTCTCGTACAACAACGAGTTACCAAGCCGGCTTACAAATGGCCCCCTTTGAAGCCCTGTACGGAAGGAAGTGTCGTACCCCTCTGAATTGGTCGGAAGTCGGAGAGAGCCAAGTCTTTGGACCAGATGTTCTTCGAGAAGCTGAAAAGAAGGTGCACAAGATCCGCGAATACCTCAAGACTGCTCAATCAAGACAGAAGAGTTACGCCGACAAGAGACGCCGAGAGATGACCTTCGAGATCGGAGATTTTGTCTATCTTAAAGTATCCCCCCTTAAAGGAATGCAGACATTCCAGCTCAAAGGAAAGCTTGCACCCCGATATGTTGGACCCTTCAAAGTTCTGAGCCGCCGAGGAGAAGTATCTTATAAACTGGAACTGCCGGAAGAAATATCGGCTGTGCACGACGTGTTTCACATCTCATTACTCCGGAAGTGTTTGGAAGTGCCCGAGAAGACCGAGGTTTTCAAGAACATTGATCACAAATCCGTGGATATCAACAAGGACTTGACGTATCGCGAAGTTCCGATTCGCATCCTGGAAGAAGCTTTTAGAACCACTCGCACCAGAAGTATCAAGTTCCTCAAGATTCAATGGAGCAACCGTACCGAAGAAGAAGCCACTTGGGAGCGAGAAGATTATATGAAGAAGGAATACCCAGATCTCTTTAGTACCTAATTTTCTTTAAGATCTCGGGACGAGATCTTTTGTAAGGGGGAAGGGTTTGTAACATCCCAATTTTCAAATCAATGAAGAAGAAGAAGTTCAAGTACTCAGAATTTAGAACCAACAAAAACTTTTATCAACACATGTTCTATGCATAGTACTCATGTTTGATTTTTGGTGTGAATGCCATGATGTTTGTTTGTGTGGTTATGCTTACCACCTAAAACCCTAACTTGATCCATTTAAGATCACAAAGCAAATCAAAGAAAAAGAAAAGAAATCAAATTGGAAAAATCCCAAAACCCTCACATATGGTTTATGCCATTTTTGCAAATCTTCAACCTAGACCATTTCGGCTTGCACCACTGGTTGGAGAATGTTACTAAACACTTATAAACACTTTTGGAATCAAGTAAACTCAAATCAAACCAAATTTGAAATCAAATTGTGCTCACATGCACTAATGGTAAAAAATGCCAATTTTAGCCTGATGCCTACTTTGAGCCTCTGTATTAGGAGATTTTCAAACCAAACAACTCCAACTCTTTGCACCTCATCCAAGACCACATCAAGGTGAACAACTTTTGTAAAGCACACCCCTGGAAATTCTTGCTAGATCAAAAGTTATGCTCAAGCAAAGTTGGAACTTTTTAACAGATTCTAGTTAGTGCCATTTTGAAATTTTCACAAACCATTTTAATTTTGAACACCACCACCACCATTGTGTGTCTTTGATCACATGAATCAACTCCAACAAATTTCATCCAAAATTTTGCAAAGACATTTTATAGCAAACACCTTGTGAGCAAAATCAAACCAAATCCAAACTTCACTATTTCAAATAGTGTTTGGCCAAATTTTGGTTCCACTTGCTCAACCCTGTCCCCTGGTCCCCTCTAACACCAAATGCCACTGCTGCCCAACCCTAGAAAGGGCTAGACATGGCAATGCCATGCCATGCCGGCCATGCTCACCATGCACATGCTATCTCTCACCTCTCTCACCCCTAGCTTCGCCCACCTTGTCTCCTGGCTTCACACTGCACCACTGGACCAGCCTAGACTAGCCACGGTCGGAGAAACGCAGCACGTCGACCAGACCAGATCACGCCCACGATGTCCAGGGCATGCCGATGCTGGCATGGGCGCCGCCCACGGGCACGCCACGGGCACGCGTCGCCCCGACGTTGCAGACCTCCCCAGGACCCCCTCTTCCGCCCTGAGACTCGCCACGGTACCAGGAACACCGCGGACACTCCCATTTCGCCGACCCGCGCCCACCGTCGCCGGAGACAAAATCAAATCCCGCCACGGACGCACAGTACTCCGCTTGCCCCCGACCAAGTTAGGCACTGCCCAGCCGCGCCGTTGCCGCCAGGAGAACCGCCTGGACACGCTGAACAGCACCGCGCCCTCGCCTAGCTCGCTAGCTCGCTGCAGCCGCGTCGCCATGGTCACCTCCGCCGCAGCACCCTGCTCCCCTCCGCCGCTATAAATAGAGAGCTCCCCTCGCTTAACTCACCACACCAGCACCTTCCCCTCTCCTCACTGACCCTCCTCAGTCACTCGCCATTCAACATTAGCCACCGCCGCCCTCCGATTGCTCCATCGCTGCCCGTGACGCCGCCGCGGAAGGAGGAGACGCCAGAAGCCACCCTCGGAGCTGCCGTTTGTTCCAGGAGCCTCACCGTCATCCACAACGCCGCCGCAACACTTCTCCGACGATCGCCGCGCCGCCGGTGAGCCTCCGACCCCCCCACCTGCGCCGCGCCAGTGAGCTCCTCTCGCCGTCGACGATGATGAATGAGATCCGTTGGATCTCGTTCTAATCGTGCGTCCCTCATTCACCGTACCCTTTCGCGTTTGATGAGAGGCTGATAGGTGGAGCCCACCTCGTCAGGCAGCCCACGCGTGCGAGACGCGTGGTGGGCTGGCTTCATCTCGTTTGAATCGTTTCGGCCCAGTAACGTTTCCCGCACTGGCCCACAAATTCAAATTCGTTTAAATAGATTTATTACAAATTAGCTTTCAGATGCTTTTTCAAAATTGAATAGAATCAAATTGGCTAAATCAAATTTGATGAATTGCATATGGTTGGAAAGCTTGTGAAAAGATCTATCCAACCCCACTGGTCTCTTCATGAGATTCTTTGTATAATTAATGTGACAAAAATAACAAGGCAGGGCCTTTTCAAACTTCAAACTTTATTTAAAATTCAACCAAAAATGCTTTTGAGTTGGTTCCAACACTCATAAATCACACTTCACATACTCTACATGTTTACGTAAAAATATCACATGGTTACTTTGTGTGATCATGGTCTAGATTAAATAATGGCTCTATGGCTATTTCTAGTCTAGTGATATTGTCCAAAACTATTTGTTAAATCTTATGAGAGATTTCTCTCATTTAAATCTTGTCTTAAGTAACTTAACATGAGGTAATGACCATGGTATACATAACCTCAGGTTGAATTAGTTGATGATGTTAAATTATGATTAAGTTAGAGTTAAATTGCATGAGGTACTTTACCTCATTTAAATCATTTTCCCAAATGATGATTATGAATGGTTGACATTGGTCAACATGGATTCATACATTATTTTTTGAGGAGATTAAATCTTAACAAGATTCAATGAGAGGAAATTATTTCCTCAAAGAACTAAATAGAAACCTTAATCAATATTTGTAATGAGAGGAAATTATTTTTTCTTAAGAAGAAAACAAAGTCAATCAACATGAGAGCAATGTGGTGA
This sequence comes from Lolium rigidum, assembly GCF_022539505.1. Classification (NCBI taxonomy): domain Eukaryota; kingdom Viridiplantae; phylum Streptophyta; class Magnoliopsida; order Poales; family Poaceae; genus Lolium; species Lolium rigidum. Next base: position 135,279,951 of record NC_061513.1, on the reverse strand, counting down.
TGATAGATTAGCTTGTGTGAACCTTGTGTGTGTTTAGTCTAGCTCTTAAGATTTGATTGGTGATTGTGTTATCACCAGAATTTGACCGGATCAGAGGTGGGCCGCGATTGAAGATGGGCTTGAAGAATATACATGGAAGAAATACATGAATCGGCCTTATATACCAAGTTTGGGCTAGTTTGCCCGTGTATCTGTAATATAGTAAGATACGTGTCGGTTAGATGGAGTTTGGGCTCGTGCCCGGTTGGGATTATTCCCACATTAGAAAGTCTACGGACTATAAATATGTATCTAGGGTTTATGAAATAAACAACAATAACGTTCACCACAAACCAATCTAGGCGCATCGCCAACTCCCCCGTCTCGAGGGTTTCTTCCGGGTAAGCATCATGCTGCCTAGATCGCATCTTGCGATCTAGGCAGCACACGTTTATTCGTCGTTCATGCGTTGCTCGTACTGAAGCCTTTTTGATGGCGAGCAACGTAGTTATCATAGATGTTTTTAGGGTTAGCATTGTTCTTCGTATCATATGCTATCGTCGTGCGACCCTTAGGCATCTAGCCGCCCTTACACCTATCTTGGGTGTAGGGGCGGCACCCGCTTGATCATTATTTAGTAGATCCGATCCGTTATGATTGCTCCTTGTTCTTCAAGGATTAGTTTAATATCTGCATGGTTAGGCCTTACAAACGGGTTGAAGGATCTAGTGGCGCGTAGGGTGTAGTTTGCTAGCCCTAGACAGGATGTTCCGAGGATCAACCTCGTGTTGGTTTTTAGGCCTTGTCTAGGGTCGGTTTACGATCACCGTGCGTGGCCGCCAGGCTCAATCACGAGTAGGATGTTCCGATTATGCGGTGAAAAACCTAAATCGTAGTAGGTCGTTTTAGCTTTGTTTTGATCAAGCAGGACCACCATCTGATCGTACACCTCGTATGCATCATGGGTGGATCGGCTCCTTGAGCCGATTCATATGATAACCTGAGAGCCGGTCGAGGCTCGTATTTAATGTTTACGTGTATGCCATGCAGGAAACTAAGCGAGGCACATCCAACACCTTCCTGACCAGGTATAGGTCAGGTGGCACGCCCTTGCATCAGCATCGGACGTGCGTGCCGAGGCTTTGCGGGCCGTCGCTCGGAGGGACCAGGGCCAGCCCGCGATCCTGGGAGATTCCCGGCTCTACGGTGTTGCCCGTCGCTGCCCGCCGGTGGGTTTCTGACCGCAACACATTCTGGCACGCCCGGTGGGACGATCTTCGACATCAACCGCATCGCCATCTACATATGAGATGGCGGAAGGCACTCCGGTCAAGTACGAGGATCTGACTGAGGAGCTCAAGAAGAAGTATGACGAGATCAAAGCAGTCCTCGAAGCCGACCTCATCGGCTCTTTTCACAGAACCCGCTCACATGGCATCAGGTGGAAAGGGTTCTCACCTGAAGGCGCGCTCGATGGAGTGGACCTGTCCACCCCGTCAGAAGAACGCACCGGGTCGCTGCGGCGAGGAGATTAACTTCATGGTGGCTCATTCGCCGCACCGCCATTCCGAGAGCCCGGTAAACACTTTGGAGCGTGTCGCTCGCGCGTGATCCAGGAAATCATGAGCCATCAGTATTCTCCGTCAGGACCAGCTCTGGGGACTCACCATGGAGAGAGGCCACTCCAGTCCCGTCCACCGCTGCCGTTCGCGTTGGCAGCACCAGAAGTGCCGGGTTCATCGGCATACGTCGTATACAAGATTGGTGGTGACCCTAGTGACTACCAATTCTTGCATGAGGCGCCTAAGGAGATCCCTCACGGATACACGTGCGCATACGTGCCGGACCGCGATGAATCGGGCACTCTCGAACCGAGGCTGCAACGAGCAGGGACTTCCGGAACATCGGGAGGAACTTCGGGAACAGATCTTGAGAAGCAGACGTGGCTAGCTAAGTATGCCACTCCGACAAACCTGCAGAGCTCAGCTCCTGCAGTTGGCTCGGAGCTGGAAAAGCAAGCATGGCTGGCTAAGTATGCCACCCCGGCGAATCTTCAGAGTTCGACGCCAGCAGCCATCACCGCGGATCAGATTTGTACAATCCTGAAAGACCAGTTCGGCATGATGCCGAAAAGGAGGACGATCGGCTATTCCAAGCCATACCCCAACGAGTACGAGTTGATCCCGCTACCACCCAAATATCGGCTCCCTGATTTCACCAAGTTTAATGGATCAGATGGTTCCAGCTCCATCGAGCACGTGAGCCGATATTTGGCACAGCTGGGCACGATCTCAGCATCAGACGAGCTGCGCGTGAGGTTCTTCGCACAGTCCCTCACGGGATCGGCTTTCGGGTGGTACACATCGCTGCCACCAGACTCAATCCGGACTTGGAAGCAGTTGGAAGAGCAGTTCCACGTGCAGTATCACTTAGAGGCTTCCGAGGCTGGCATTGCCGATCTAGCACAAGTACGACATAAGCGCGGGGAAACAGTGTCAGAATACGTCCAGCGCTTCAGGACCGTCAGGAACCGATGCTATTCGGTTCATGTGAGTGAAAAAGAAGCAGTCGAGTTGGCGGTGGTGGGTCTCTCATCATCGATCAAGGACGTGGCCTCCCAAGCAGACTACCCTTCACCGGCGCACATGGTGCGAAGCCGTCGGCATATGAACAAGCGCCACCCGGATGTATACCCAGGATAAATTCAAGCGTGCGGTGGTCCTGGTTGAGGCGGATGAAGATGAAGGTGCTGCGGGAGATCAAGAGGTAGCAGTGGCTGAATGGACTCGGGGGGCAAGCCCCGTGTCCTGTAAATGGGTTAAGCCACAAGGTCCTCCAAAAGGGTTTGACTTCGACGTGACCAAAGATGAGTAGATTTTCGACCTCTTACTCAAGGAGAAGCAGCTAAAGTTACCCGAAGGCCACGAGATCCCCACGGTGCAGGATTTGAACGGAAAGCCATACTGCAAGTGGCATAACACGTTCACCCACGCCACCAACGACTGCAGGGTGTGGCGTCAGCAGGTCCAAATGGCGATATAACAAGGGCGGCTAATTTTCAGCCAGTACGCCATGAAGGTCGACACGCACCCCTTCCCCGCCGTTAACATGGTGGTGTGCACTTACCATGGAGGGTGCCAGCCAGGATTCTCGTGCAATATCAACATGGTAGGACCTGGGCACCACTCTGTAAGGACGGAGATGAGGGCAAGCTGCTCTCATAGCAAGGACACAGAGGAAGCCGCTCCACGCGATCGGCTCCGTCACGATGGCAAGCGCTACATCACAGAGGGAGAAGTGAGGAACGTAAGATATCATCGACCTCTCTCTGATCACCTCCTCAACAAGTATGTGGGTCAATATGACCAACGCCGGCGATGCAACGACGATAATGAAAGAGATCGTCTGGCTAGATGCGCAGCGATGAGGTCGATGTTGTCGCCGGTGAGAGCCTCCAAGTGGCCGTCCCCGCCGCCCCGGCAAAGCCTTGAATATTCCATCACGTGAAGATGGATTTAGGTGGATGGCGGATGCAACTGCGCTTGGGGTTTCCGGAGGAGAGGGCGAGCGCTATGGAAGGAACGATGCGCGCCGCGGCCGGCTGGGGTGAAGAGAGAAAGGTATAGTACTAGTGATGCGGCGTGGTGGGGATCGAGATCCTGCGCGTGCGCGTGATTCTGGGAGGGTGAAGAAAAAGATGATAGACATGCAAGGGGCAAAACCTAGGCAGTACTCTAGGCTGCTGCTGCTGCGACTGGACGTTACCTACACCGTCCGACTTGCCGCATGTTCCAGGGAGCTCTACGACCAGATCAGCAATGATGAAGGTAAGATGCACCATTGGGATGAACCACACTGCTTGATGCCTCCGCACTGCTTATTGGTTCGATGAACCCTGGTTCGTGGCAACGGCATCTCGTACGCATGTTACCGTGTACGACACTGGTGCCCCTCGACCATCCTCGCCGTTACTGTCACCCTGCCGTTCATGCACGACGAGAAAATGGCTTGGCGCGAACGGCGGCCGGATCGCCGCCGCCGATCATCGTGGGTGCCGGTGGTGCCTTGTGAACGTCTACACCGAGCGACATATCCCCCTTCCATCCCCACTGATCCGAAGATTGTTCATGGTGTTACATATCAACTCTGCTACTAAAGATTGGTTATACTATCTTTCTTTGGAGTCGAGCAATTAATTTGTTGAAGATTGTAATCTGCCAAGTGCCCACAAAAGGTGGGAGGTACGCGGATTACAAGCTCATCGCCTTGTTCGACAAAAGGATTTTCTACCTTGAAGGGGTGGCGGCTGGAGAATCTTTGAAGAACCCTACACACGAACAAATTGTGCCGGCGTTACGTGATGCCATTGAACTCGGTGGCCAAGTTTTTGCGGTGGACGAAATTAGGGAGCTGGACGTCTTCTTTGGGACACCCCAAATGGTATTTTTCAGTCCTTATGTTGCATTGCATGATACATTGCCTTAATCAATGAAGTTATTCATGAACTACCTTGTTTATATTTTACCTTTCATAAATGACTTAATGATCACACCGCCTTTTGCTGAATATGAATGAACCGTTGCTTGCAATGAATTAGTACTAATTAGTCACCAACAAACATAGTATGCTCGGTATGTGATTGCATTCCTGAATTAGTAATTCTACGCCACTTGCAGAATATGTATGTAATTAACCCGTATCTCAAAAGATAAGGTAGCACTATGAAGGCACCCTTTTTGATAACCTTTTACACCCATTGTTTCATATATAACTAATTGATTTTTGCTCCAAAAGGAGGACGAGAGACCCCCGCCATACGCATCGAGAGAGATGCATAAGGACTTTCATAAGTATATGACTTAACGATCACATCCTTTATCTGAATATGAATGAACGGTTGCTTGCAACGAATTAGTACTAATCGGTCATCGGCAAACATAGTATACTCCGTATGTGAATACAATCCTGAATTAGTAACTCTATCCACTTGCAGAATATGGATGTAATTAACAAGTATCTCAAATGTTAACGTAGCACAATGAAGGCACCCTTCTTGATTAACTTTTACACCCATTGTTTCATATAACTAGTTGATTTTTGCTCGAAATAGAGGGCGAGGTACCCCGGCCTCTGCATCGAAGAGATGAATATGGCCGTTATTTAGTACTCCATCTCATGAAACATGTTGTAACTATTTCTTACTTTTGATTTACTCCCTCTGTCCCACCAAAAGTGTCTTGAATATCTGCCTTCTCCTTTTTTCCCTTAGAAAAGTAACTCAATCAAAATCCAATTATTTACTAAACAAGAATGAAATACTTGTTATGCCTAATTTACTTAGTTTAACTTGTACCTTTTATAATTCTGTTCTTTATCCGGCTAGATTTTTCTTTGCCAAATTGCCGGAAGCTTATGCATATTTCAACCCCATCGTGGATGTTATGCCTATCATACCTCTATTTTTTTCTATTAGCCTTTGTTTGGCAAGCTGCTTTAAGTTTCCCATGAAATGTTTAGTACTCTATCTACCAAATTGAATGTTGTATTCATTCCAAAAAATCTACAAAATGTGTACAAGGCGAGAACTTTTATATTTTTATATTACTAGTATGTATGCACGTCAAACCATTAAAGATTACTGTTTGATAATCAAAAGAATATTTATAGCATGCCTTTCGCAAGTTTTGAAAGAATATATAAAAAATCTAAAAAAAATAGATGTAGAGAATGTATTATTCTACCGAGTGTAAAATCTGAAATTGAGATACCCTATATTCGGGCCGCACAGAAATGACGAGAATCGATAGATTTTGAAGTTACAAAATGTTGGAAAATATATATCAGATTTTTTTGTTGTTGCAAAACCTTAAATATAAGATATTTTGATTTGGACATTTGAATGTTGGTAGAACACAACATTGTTGACACCCGTATTTAATCTCCGTTTTCTTTGGAACTTCAAAATGCGGCTCTCAAAATTTTCAAAAACCATGCTACATGTAGCTCGAGCTATATTCATGGTTTTCGAAAGAAAATATTGCCAACAATGCATATATAAAATACGAAAACAAGAGTGGTCCTACAAAAAATGATGTTTCTTCCCATCGGTCGGCAAACGAAGGGAACAAATAAAAAATTAAAAATATGTGTACATCTAACACTCACTCGTTTCTTATCTACCTTTTCCTTTGATGTTTCCTTGAGAGTTGAGACCGTAAGAACCTTCCATTGATCCATGTAGCGGTCTTTGAATAGCGATTTCTTTGAACGGGGTTATTCCTATGATTCAGGGTTTCATATATTTGGTCATTTTTTGGGGTAGACCCAAGGCTCACGTGATGGTTCTAAAATATTGTAGAGTTAGCTATGTGCACTCTTCACAGAGAATCCTGTTGTTGTGCACCGTTAGATTTAGCACTCCAAGGGTCATGATTGAAGCTCTATACTCAGTTTAAAACTGGACCAAGCTGGTAGATTGTACGTACTCCTATATTGTATACAAATATCTAATCATATACACCGTTGGATCACTTAAGACAAAGGAAATTAACTACAGCACGGGACTTAAACTTAAGATGATATATTTGTCAAAATTTGAATGTATCTATATGCTTTCATTGTCTAGATACATCTGAATTTGGACAAATCTCAGACACTTTCGGTGGGACAGAGGTAGTATATAACTGTGTATGCCAAAACTAGTGTCTAGTTTTGGCGAAGTTAAGACTAGTTTCGTGGGATGCATGCGGTATGACTGATATATTGGACACTCGATTTGAACACATGAATGACCAATGTCCTTAGCTTACATAGTCGTATTTATACTTGTGAGCATGAACGATGAACGATCTTTGCTTGTTTGAATATGGTTGCCGGTAACACCCTATTCGTCTCCATTTCTAATATTGCGAGAAAACCCGATGTCCATGTTCGTAATCCCGCCACCGGTGGTGGATGATCGACGATACGCGTGGTTCCTCGCTCCAGCTGGCGATGGCAAGCGATTGATGATCATCCTTACGGTAAACAACATTGGGATTGCCAATGCTGAAGTACCTCTGACATTCCCTATGCTTGCTAATGGGCTTCGGCTACGGCGGTATCCTCCTGTTGCCACCTACGTCTTTGAGCGAGGATCCCATATCTCTGTTCGTTGCGGCACGTGCGGGGGACTTTCATTGGAGGCGAGGTTAACGGCCTCGGCGACCACTCTCGTTCCTCGGACTCAATTACCCGATCATTGCCAACTTTGAAGAAGCGTGAATCCAAAGCTCTCGATGGCACATTGGTTCCATTCATGAGGAAAAACTGCGTCTACACGGCATACGGAAGTATCTTCATAATCAATACCCTAAAATTTTGCGCTGCAACCTCCGGCCAGATGAAGGTGAGACTGTGGGAGTTATCAGCCTTCCCAGAGTTAGTTGGGGTAGTGTCCGACAAGCGGCTATGTGGTTTAAGCCTGCTTTAAACATTGCCCGTTCGGTGTTACCTTTAAAAAAACACTGACACACTTTTTTATTATGCTTGAAGTGTTGAGAAGTAGTACATTGTTTTTGGTATCTACTAGTTTGAATCGAGTTTATTTGAACACTGCCCTGCTTTTGTATTTCGTGTTGCCTTCATATTATAACCCATGCATGGTTGTTTTAGGATTGACTTTATTTCAGCACTATAATTACAATGTGTGTACGTCCTTTATAATATAGCCACCTCTTGTTGATCATAGTCGTGAGAGGACCATTCCTATTTTTTCGCCGCTAAAGGGTAAAGTACATCCACTGGGGGCATCGATTCTTCTTTGCGAGGCCACTAAACATGCATCAACTATGAGCAAAGAAGTTGATGTGCGACCTAGGTGATCTGTGCGGACCCCACATGTTAACCAAAGAAACAAACATGTCAATACGGAACTAATGTACATACGACAACTCCTATATGATATGTGTACGATTGAGCATACGGAGGTGTGCTGCCACTGCTTCCTCACACGTTGGGTTTGATCTTGTGTTGCGTACACGGATCGGACTGAAATTGTCGTGTGCATAGCAAGGTTCATGTCAATAAGGCTGAGTGCATGAGTTTGGCATCTAAGTCTAGGCAACAAATACTTTTGGGTTCCAACGGCCATCTACATGGTATTTGCTATAGGCCTACTTGCTCGAGTCTGTCGAAGCCCAATAACTAGAAATGGGCTTTTACTGCTCATGCAATTTCGGTCCTTTTCTAATGAACCATAGATCCTATGATGGCAAAAAACAAAAACACGGAGATTACGCATAAAAGTTGTTTTTATTTATTTAGAATTATCCGGTTGCAATTTTTGAAAGCTGCTCATGGCCAATATGAAAATCCTTGATCGCTCCATACCCACACGGATCACGGTATTTTTAAAAAATTCATAAAGTGGATTTGAAATTTAAAACATATCCTAATAATTCCATGATTTATTCTATTAACTTGCAAGATCTTGGAGCGAAAGAGCTTGTATTAGACTACAAAAATAATACAGAAAAACCTGTCATTAACAAGAAATGAAGGTTTATCGTCCAAAGAGGATGCCATGTGGGACCCATGAGCCAGCAGCGTCCTCAACATTTCAAAGGCGGTAGGAGATCCAAAAAAAAGGCAAGTATCTCGAAAATAGGGGTCAAAAATAAATCATAGAAAGGAATCTTTTATAGTTCAGAGTGGCTGACATGTGGGACAGATCCGCCAGCAGCATCCTCATCATTTCAAAGTCGGCAGAGGATCAAAAGAAAAAAAGGCAAATAGCCAGAAATTAGGGGTCGAATCCAACAAAGGAAACTTTTATTATTCATAGAAGAAGACATGTGGGACCGACACTGCCAGCATCGTCCTCATCGTTTTTAAAGGCCCCAGGGGATCAAAAGAAAAAGGCAAATGGCCTGAAATTAGGGGTAAAAAATAAATCCAACAAAGGAAAGGTTTATTGTTCATAGAGCACGACTGTGGGACCCATGAGCCGGCGGCCTACTCAATTTCAAAGGCGGCATAGGATCGAAAGAAAAAGGCAAGTGACCAAAAATCGGGGGGAAAAATCCAAGAAAAAAACTTTATTGTACATAGAAGATGACATGCGGGTCCCATGAGCCCGCACCTTACTCCACGTTTCAGAGGCGGCATGAGATCGAAAGAAAAAGGAAAGTGACCAAATATCGGGAGCAAAAAATAATCCAAGAAAAGAAACTTTTAATGTACATAGAGGATGACATATGGGTCCCATGTTGTAGCGGCGGTATGAACGTTTCAAAGACGGCATGAGATCGAAAGAAAAAGGCAAGTGCCAAATATCAGGAGCCAAAAATAATCCAAGAAAAGAAACTTTCATTGTACATAGAGGATGACATATGGGTCCCATGTTGTAGCGGCGGTCTGAACGTTTCAAAGACGGCATGAGAACGAAAGAAAAATGCAAGTGACCAAATATAAGGAGCCAAAAATAATCCAAGAAAAGAAAATTTATTGTACATAGTTAATGACATGCGGGTCCCATGAGCCAGCGGCTTACTCAACGTTTGAGAGGCGGCATGAGATTGAAAGAAAAAGGCAAGTCACCAAATATCAGGAGCCAAAAATAATCCAAAAAAAGAAACTTTTATTGTACATAGAGTATGACATGCGGGTCCCATTAGGAAGCAGCATCCTCAACGTTTCAAGGCGGCATGGGATCAAAAGAAAAAGAAATAGCCAAAAAGCGAGAGGGTGAAAAAATCGAAGAAAAGAAACTTTTATTGTTCATAGTGGATGACATGTGGGACCCATGAGGCAGCGGCATCCTCAACGTTTCCAAGGCGGCGGGGATCGAAAGAAAAAAGGAAATAGCCAAAAATCGAGAGGGTGAAAATAATCCAAGAAAAGAAAATTTTATTTTACGGTGAGGATGACATGTGGGTCCTATTTTGCGGCGGCGGTCTCAACGTTTCAAATACGGCTTGAGAGTTGAGATCAAAGAAAAAGAAAGTAGCCACGAAAAGAAAGTTGATTGTACATAGAGGATGACATGCGGGTCCCATTTTGCGGCGGCTTACTCGACTTTTCCAAGGCGGCGGGGGATCAAAAGAAAAAGGAAATAGCAAAAAATCGAGAGGGTGAAAAAAACCCAAGAAAATGAACTTTTATAGTACATAGAGGATGACATGCGGGTCCCATGAGCACTGCGGGTTCCTCAACGTTTCAAACATGGCATGAGATCGAAAGAAAAATACAAGTGACCAAATATCAGGGGCCAAAAATAATAATCCAAGAAAAGTAATTTTTATTGTACATAGAGGATGACATGCGGGTCCCATTTTGCGGCAACGGTCTGAACGTTTCAAAGACGGCATGAGATCAAAAGAAAAATGCAAGTGACCAAATATCAGGAGCCAAAAATAATCCAAGAAAAAAAATTATTGTACATAGAGGATGGCATGCGGGTCCTATTTTGCAGCAGCGTTCTCAACGTTTCCAAAAAAAAAGGAAGTAGCCAGAAATCATGGGCTCAAAAAAATCCAAGAAAAGAAAGATTTCAATTGGGCTGTATCTGGCCGTCTGGGCTTTCGAACTATCCTGCTGGACGCTTTTGGACTCGTACAATTTGAGCCCACTCCAAAACGGGAAAGTCCTATGCTTCGCGAAAACAAAAAACAAGGAGATTCAACATATAAGTTTGTTTATTTAAAATTAAAGATTTATTTTTTCCGTTTGCAATAGCTCAGAGCGAAATACATTGTTTATTGTCTGCAAAATAATCAAGATATCACATGTTTCTTGTACGGGGAGGCTGACATCGGGTACCCATGAGCCGGCGGCGTCGTCAACGTTTTTAAAGACGGCGAGAGGATCGAAAAAAAAATCAGTTGGTAAAAAAATCCAAAAAAAGAAACATTTATCGTTACGAGCGGATGACATGCGGGACCCATGAGGCGGCGGCATTCTCAACGTTTCCAAGGCGACACGGGATTTTAAAAAAGGCGAAATAGCCGGAAATTAGAGGTCAAAATAACTCCAAGAAAGGAAATGTTTATTGTTCATAGAGGCTGACATGTGGGACCCATGAGCCGGCGGAATCCTCAACGTTTCACGGGCGGCGGGGGATCAAAAGAAAAAGGAAGTAGCCAAAAATTAGGGGTAAAAAATAATTCCAAGAAAGGAAACTTTTATTGTTCGTAGATGATGACATGCGGGACCCATGAGCCGGCGGCTTACTCAACGTTTCAAAGGCGGCATGAGATCGAAAGCAAAAGGCAAGTGACAAAATATCGGGAGCCAAAGATAATCCAAGAAAAGAAACTTTATTGTGCATAGAGGATGACATGCGGGTCCCATTTAGCGACGGCGGTGTCAACGTTTCAAATGCGGCTTGAGATCAAAAGAAAAAAAAGTTGATTGTACATAGAGGATGACATGCGGGTCCCATGAGTCGGCGGCTTACTCAACGTTTCCAAGGCGGCGGGGGATCAAAAGAAAAAAGAAATAGCCAAAAATCGAGAGGGTGAAAAAAATCCAAGAAAAGAAATTTTATAGTACATAGAGGATGACATGCGGGACCCATTTTGCAGCAGCTGTCTCAACGTTTCAAATGCGGCTTGAGATCAAAAGAAAAAGAAAGTAGCCAGAAATTAGGGGGTAAAAAAAACTCCAAGAAAGGAAAGCTTTATCGTTCATACGAGTGACATGTGGGACCTATGAGGCGGCGGAGTCCTCAACTTTCAAAGGCGGCGGGGGATCAAAAGAAATAGGAAATAGCCAAAAATCGAGAGGGTGAAAAAAACCCAAGAAAATGAACTTTTTAGTGCATAGAGGATGACATGCGGGTCCCATGAGCCGGCGGGTTCCTCAACGTTTCAAACGTGGCATGAGATCGAAAGAAATAGGCAAGTGACCAAATATCAGGATCCAAAAATAATTCAAGAAAAGAAATTTGATTGTACATAGAGAATGACATGCGGGTCCCATTTAAGGAGCAGCGGTATCACGGTTTGAGAGGCGGCGGGGGATCGAAAGAAAAAGGCAAGTGACCAAATATGAGGTGCCAAAAAAATCCAAGAAAAGAAAGTTTTATTGTACATAGAGGATGACATGCGGGTCCCATGAGCCTGCAGGTTCCTCAACGTTTCAAACGTGGCATGAGATCGCAAGAAAAAGGCAAGTGACCAAATATCAGAAGCCATGTGAGAATCTTTTAATGTTCATAGAGGATGACATGTGGGACCGACCTGCCAACAGCGTCCTCATCGTTTCAATGGGGGCGAGGAGATCAAAAGAAAAAGGAAATAGCCAGAAATTAGGGGTCAAAAATAACTCCAAAAAAGAAAAACTTTTATTGTTCGTAGAGGATGACATGCGGGTCCCATGAGTCAGCAGCTTACCCAACGTTTCCAAGGCGGCAGGGGATCAAAAGAAAAAGGAAATAGCCAAAAATCAGAGGGTGAAAAAAAATAAGAAAAATAAACTTTAATAGCACATAGAGGATGACATGCGGGTCCCATGAGCCAGCCGGTTCCTCAACGTTTCAAACGTGGCATGAGATCGAAACAAAAAGGCAAGTGACCAAATATCGGGATCCAAAAATAATTCAAGAAAAGAAACTTGATTGTACATAGAGGATGACATGCGGGTCCCATGAGTCGGCGACTTACTCAACGTTTCCAAGGCGGCGGGGGATCAAAAGAAAAAGGAAATAGCCAAAAATCGAGAGGGTGAAAAAAAATCCAAGAAAATAAACTTTTATAGCACATAGAGGATGACATGCGGGTCCCATGAGCCGGCGGGTTCCTCAACGTTTCAAACGTGGCATGAGATCGAAAGAAAAAGGCAAGTGACCAAATATCGGGAGCCAAAAATAATTCAAGAAAAGAAACTTGATTGTACATAGAGGATGACATGCGGGACCCATTTAGCGGCCGCGGTCTCACCGTTTGAGAGGCTGCACGGGATCGAAAGAAAAAGGCAAGTGACCAAATATCGGGAGCCAAAAATAATCCAAGAAAAGAAAGTTTTATAGTACATAGAGGATGACATGCGGGTCCCATTTTGCAGCGGCGGTCTCAACGTTTCCAAGGCGGCACAGGACCAAAAGAAAAATGAAGTAGCCAGAAATCAGGGGGTGAAAAAAAATCCAAGAAGAAAGATTTCAATTGGGCTGCATCTGGACATATGGGCCTTCGAACTATCCTGCTTGGCCTTTTGACTCGTACAATTTCAGCCCACTCCAAAACAGGAAAGTTCCGAATTTTCTAAAAAAAACGGGAAAGTCCTATGCTTCGCAAAGACAAAAAAACAAGGAGATTCAACATACAAGTTTTTTTATGTAAAAATAAAGATTTAATTATCCGTTTGATATAGCTCAGAGCGCAATACACTGTTTATTGTACGCAAAATAATCAAGATATCATATGTTTGTTGTACGGGGAGGCTGACATCGGGGACCCATGAGCCAGCGGCGTCGTCAACGTTTTAAAGGCGGCAGGGGATGGAAAGAAAAAATAAACCAAAAATATGTTGGTACAAAATCCAAGAAAAGAAACATTTTCGTTCTAAGAGGATGACATGCGGGACCCATGAGGCGGCGGCATCCTCGGTGTTTATTGTTCATAGAGGCTGACATGTGGGACCGTGAGCCGGCGGCGTCCTCAACGTTTTAAAGGCGGCGGGAGATCGAAAGAAAAAAATTAGCCAAAAATCATTTGGTAAACAAAATCCAAGAAAAGAAACATTTACCGTTCTGAGAGGATGACATGCGGGACCCATGAGGCAGCAGCATCCTCAACGATTCCAAGGCGGTAGGGGATCAAAGGAAAAAAAAGGAAATATCCCGAAATTAAATAGGGGTTCAAAATAAATCCATCAAAGGAAACTTTTATTGTTCACGAGAGGATGACATGTGGGACCGACACTGCCAGTTGCGTCGTCATCGTTTCAAAGGGGCGAGGAGATCAAAAGAAAAAGGCAAATAGCCAGAAATTAGGGGTCAAAAATAACTCCAAGAAAGGAAACTTTTATTGTTCGTAGAGGATGACATGCGGGACCCATGAGCCGGCAGCTTACTCAACGTTTCAAAGGCGGCATGAGATCGAAAGAAAAAGGCAAGTGGCAAAATATCGGGAGCCAAAGGTAATCCAAGAAAAGAAACTTTATTGTACATAGAGGATGACATGCGGGTCCCAATTAGCGGCGGCGGTCTCAACGTTTCAAATGCGGCTTGAGATCAAAAGAAAAAGAAAGTTGATTGTACATAGAGGATGACATGCGGGTCCCATGAGTCGGCGGCTTACTCAACGTTTCCAAGGCGGCGGGGGATCAAAAGAAAAAGGAAATAGCCAAAAATCATAGGGTGAAATAAAACCCAAGAAAATAAACTTTTATAGCACATAGAGGATGACATGCGAGTCCCATGAGCCGGCGGGTTCCTCAACGTTTCAAACGTGGCATGAGATCGAAAGAAAAAGGCAAGTGACCAAATATCGGGAGCCAAAAATAATTCAAGAAAAGAAAGCTTGAGTGTACATAGAGGATGACATGCGGGTCCCATTTAGCGACGGCGGTATCACCGTTTGAGAGGCGGCGGGGGATCAAAAGAAAAAAGAAATTGCCAAAAATCAGAGGGTGAAAAAAAATCCAAGAAAATGAACTTTTATAGTACATAGAGGATGACATGCGGGTCCCATGAGCGTGCAGGTTCCTCAACGTTTCAAACGTGGCATGAGATCGAAAGAAAAAGGTAAGTGACCAAATATGAGGTGCCAAAAATAATTCAAGAAAAGAAAGTTTTATAGTACATAGAGGATGACATGCGGGTCCCGGTTAGCGACGGCGGTATCACCGTTTGAGAGGCGGCGGGGGATCGAAAGAAAAAGGCAAGTGACCAAATTTGAGGTGCCAAAAAAAACTCCAAGAAAAGAAAGTTTTATAGTACATAGAGGATGACATGCGGGTCCCATTTAGCGACGGCGGTATCACCGTTTGAGAGGCGGCAGGGGATCGAAAGAAAAAGGCAAGTGACCAAATATGAGGTGCCAAAAATAATTCAAGAAAAGAAAGTTTTATAGTACATAGAGGATGACATGCGGGACCCATGATCCTGCATCGTAAACGGCTCGATCGGAGAACGTTGAACGAGATGGCGCGATCGAGAAAAAAAACAATGCCAGAGAGGCTGCCATCTGGGCCCTACATCCCTCGGCGGTGCGGATTTGCGTTGACTCGGCCGGCGAACCCGAGAGTTCGCGATGCACCACGTCCCGGGCCACCATACGCGACGTTTTGGCCGCTTTCGTCGGGCTAGGTGGCCTCAAAAACGAGAAAAAAAAAGTTTTGACATGCACCACGGAGGGACCAAAAATCGTCGGCCATGGTACACCAGCAACCACGGCGCGACTTCAACTTCGTCGGCCATGGCAACTTTTCTTATAGTGTTATGCATCTTAGTATGGGTTCCCTCTAAACAAGCATCATAGGGGTTATGCCGAGGCTGCCTCCATTGAAAGTGAAATGATGTGAAATGAGGTGAAATGTACGGCCCAAGCCCTGGGCAGTTCCCAGGCTGACGGTTTGTCTTCACTGGGAGGCCAAGCTCATGGGGAGAGGTACTAGGGTATGTAAGTGAAAGGTTATGGTTGATGATCCGCGTACTGAGTTACGATGATTCATGGCTATCCCTGACGGATGTAATCAAATGTTGTTGCATAAGTGTGCAACCTCTGCAGAGTGTAAACCTATTCGAATAGCCGCATCCATGGTTACGGACGATTGGAAAGGCCATACTGTACCATTGTCAGATGTTTTCTTGAAAAGGATGGATGATTCGAATGGTGAACTTGACTTGAATCACAACTGAGTTGTGGGAATGACACTAATATTCCCACTTGAGTTAGTTAGCATATGAAGAGTCTTTTATCAAATATTTGTGAACAAAAATTGGCTTTATGCAAATAAACCTAGAGCTTAGCACCTCCTTACTAAAATTGATGGTACTTACACTAGTATTAGTTTGCGAGTACTTTAAAGTACTCACGGCTGTGTCCCTGGCTATTCAAATGGCCAGACTACGAAGAGGAGCCGCAGTATCAAGACGACGGCCAGCAGGACGTCTACGACAACTAGGAGTATCTTCTGACGTCAAGCGTTGGCCTGTGAATTAGATAGTCCACTACTTCTACGCTTCCGCTATGTAATGTGTTCGTTGATCATTAGATCAACTATTTGTGTAATATTAGATCATGTGATCTGAATTTGTAAGATGATTATGGTTTGTAACGAATGATGACTTATGATATTGACTGTTATGTCTCGCAACAACAATCTTCCTGGGATTGCGATGTATGGCATAATAGGCATCTGGACTTAAAAATCCGGGTGTTGACACCCTCGTGACACAAAGTCGATGTCCTCAACACTGTTAAGATGACGAACATTCGGAGCCGCAGCTCCGACATACCGCTGCTCCATCACGCCCTGCGCATCCACCAAGACCACCACCTTTCGGGGCTGCCGCCCCGACGTACCACCGCTCGCTCTCGAGCTGCAACGCCGCACGAATCGTCCACCCGAACCCAAGCTGCCCAGGGAAAACGACCGCAGACCACGGTCATCACACCAACTCATCCGGGGCCGCCGCCCCGACATAACGTCCGACTGTCCCCACTAGGACGCTCCGACCGACCCGACTGCCCTGCCGCCCACACGGCCAGGGTCGCCACCCAAGTCGTGGCAAGCCGCATTCCGGCACCATAGAGATGTTGCCGCACCGCCTTCCGGGGCCGCCGCCCCGGCTCACAACCACCTATCCGAGGCCGCCGCCTCGACATCCTCCAACCCGTCCGGCATGGCAACATAGCACGAGAAGAAAAACCACCACCGCCGAGAGAAGGTCAAGTGCTCCAAGACGACGCCTCCAAGAAGGGAAGCGACGAGATCGTCGCCGTCGCCCCCACCGGCCGAGGCCAAAGCTTGGGTTTTCACCCGGAGAGCATGAAGCCTTCAATGCATGAGAGGTAGGAGCCCCACGACGATGCCTTCAAGAAGGAGAACGGCGCCCCGGGGCGTCGTCATCGCCGGCACCGACCGAGTCGGGCAGGGCTTTCACCCGGAGCACCATCCTGCCAAAGCGTCCTTCACCGGCAGGGCAGTCAAAGCATGCCGGCCAGCATGCCATCGCGGATGCCCACCATCCCGTCGCCGTGCCCCTAAATCCCAAGGCCACCAGCACCTGGCCACCGCTGCAGCATGATACGTCTAAAACGTATCCATAATTTCTTATGTTCCATTCTACTTTTATGACAATACTCACATGTTTTATACACACTTTACATCAATTACTATGCATTTTCCGGCACTAACCTATTGACAAGATGCCGAAGAGCCAGTTGCTGTTTTCTGCTGTTTTTGGTTTAAGAAATCCTACAAAGGAAATATTCTCGGAATTGGACGAAATCAACGCCCAGGGTCTTATTTTTCCACGGAGCTTCCAGAAGACCGAAGAGCATACGAAGTGGGTCCACGAGGGGCCGTAACCATAGGGCGGCGCGGCCAGCATGGGGCCCGCGCCGGCCTATGGTGTGGGCCCCTCGTCAGCCCTCCGACTCTGCCCTTCCGCCTACTTATACTCTCCGTCGCGCAAACCCTATTACCGAGAGCCACGATACGGAAATAGTTCCAGAGACACCGCCGCCGCCAATCCCATCTCGGGGGATTCAGGAGATCGCCTCCGACACCTTGCCGGAGAGGGGAATCATCTCCCGGAGGACTCTACATCACCATGATCGCCTCCGGACTGATGTGTGAGTAGTTCATCCTTGGACTATGGGTCCATAGCAGTAGCTAGATGGTTGTCTTCTCCTCATTCTGCTATCATGTTAGATCTTGTGAGCTGCCTATCATGATCAAGATCATCTATTTGTAATGCTACATGTTGTGTTTGTTGGGATCCGATGAATATGGAATACTATGTCAAGTTGATTATCAATCTATCATATATGTGTTGTTTATGTTCTTGCATGCTCTCCGTTGCTAGTAGAGGCTCGGCCAAGTTGATACTTGTGACTCCAAGAGGGAGTATTTATGCTCGATAGTGGGTTCATGCCTCCATTTAATGCAGGACGGTGACAAAAAGTTCTAAGCTTGTGGATGTGCTGTTGCCACTAGGGATAAAACATCAATGCTTTGTCTAAGGATATTTGTGTTGATTACATTACGCACCATACTTAATGCAATTGTCTATTGTTTGCAACTTAATACTGGATAGGGTGCGGATGCTAACCCGAAGGTGGACTTTTTAGGCATAGATGCATGCTGGATAGCGGTCTATGTACTTTGTCGTAATGCCCTGATTAAATCTCATAGTAGTCATCGTGATATGTATGTGCATTGTTATGCCCTCTCTATTTGTCAATTGCCCAACTGTAATTTGTTCACCCAACATGCTATTTCTTATCGGAGAGACACCACTAGTGAACTGTGGACCCCGGTCCATTCTTTTACATCTGAAATACAATCTACTTCAAACTCTGTTCTCTACTGTTATTCGCAAACAAACATCATTTTCCACACCATACGTTTAATCCTTTGTTTACAGCAAGCCGGTGAGATTGACAACCTCACTATTAAGTTGGGGCAAAGTATTTTGATTGTGTTGTGCAGGTTCCACGTTGGCGCCGGAATCCCTGGTGTTGCGCCGCACTACACTCCGTCACCAACAACCTTCACGTGGCCTTTGACTCCTACTGGTTCGATAACCTTGGTTTCTTACTGAGGGAAAACTTGCTGCTGTACGCATCACACCTTCCTCTTGGGGTTCCCAACGGACGTGTGCTTCACGCGTTATCAAGCTCTTTTTCTGGCGCCGTTGCCAGGATGGAACCCGAAGAAAAGTTACACCACAGAGATTTCTAACTCCCACGTCAACTGCACGCCAGAAGCTCTTTTTCTGGCGCCGTTGCCGGGGAGATCAAGACACGCTGCAAGGGGAGTCTCCCACATCCAATCTCTTTACTTTGTTTTTGTCTTGCTTTACTTTATTTTATTTACTGCTTTGTTTGTTCTCTATATTAAAAATACAAAAAAATTTGTTACTAGCTTTACTTTATTTACTGTCTTGTTTGCATTCTCTATATTAAAAACACAAAAAAATTAGTTACTTACATTTACTTTATTTACTGTCTTGTTTGCGTTCTTTATATCAAAAACACAAAAAAATTAGTTACTTGCATTTATTTTATTTAGTTTGCTTTATTTACTGCTAAAAATGAGTAATCCTGAAGTTGAAGTTCGTTCGTTTAAGCAACAAGGGGGAGAAAGTTTTAAAGATGCTTGGTATAGAATTAGTGATGCTCATCATAGGTGCACTAAGAAACACTCCACTATTATCCTACTTAGGAACTTTTATGTTGGTATCTCTAGCTGGAATAGGTATGTTCTTGATACTCTTGCGGGAGGTAATTTCCTAGGCACTCCTGCTTTAGAAGCTAGTTGCATTATTGAGAGTCTAGTTGGAATACCACGTGTTAATGAAGCTAAAATTGAAATTTCTCTTGAAGATTTCATGAAAAAGTTGGAGACCATAGAGCAAAATCTTCCAAGTATTAAGGCTAAATTGGGAATATTACTTAATAACACTGATAAACTTGATAAATCTCTAGGTGGAATTAATGAGAGAATTGCCGTCTTAGAAACTTGTGCTACTCATGATAATCAAAACCATAGGATTAGTGAACTTGAAGAAGCTATGGGAACCTTGGGTTCAACTTTTTCTTCTCTTAAGTTTAAGGAGAAAGCTTATGTGGGTAAGGAGCAAAAGTTCATGTACGTCTCTAAGGTGCCTAAGCCAAAAAACTATTATAGGCCTAAAATTGACAAAGCCCTTAGTACCACTATGGATGAGGGAGCATATAAGATACCTATTGTGACAAATTGTGAAAGTTATGATGTTGATGCTTCATCTCTTGATAATACTTGATTCACACTTTCTGCGCCTAGCTGAAAGGCGTTAAAGAAAAGCGCTTATGGGAGACAACCCATTATTTTACTTCTGCACTTTTTTTTTCTATTTGAGTCTTGGAAGTTGTTACTACTGTAGCAACCTCTCCTTATATTTACTTTATTGCATTGTTGTGCCAAGTAAAGTCTTTGATAGTAAGGTTGATACTAGAATTGGATTACTGCGCAGAAACAGATTTCTTGCTATCACGAAATTGAGTAGCCCCGTCTGTAGGTAACTCAGAAAAATCTGCCAATTTACGTGCATGATCCTCAGATATGTACGCAAATTTAATTAAATTTGAGCTTTTTCATCTGAGCAAGTTAAGTGCCCCTGAAAAATTCGTCTTTACGGGCTGTTCTGTTTTGACAGATTCTGCCTTTTATTTCGCATTGCCTATTTTGCTATGTTGGATGGATTTCTTTGTTCCATTAACTTTCAGTAGCTTTGTGCAATGTCCAGAAGTGTTAAGAATGATTATGTCACCTCTCAATATGTGAATTTTCGATTATGCACTAACCCTCTAATGAGTTTGTTTTGAGTTTGGTGTGGAGGAAGTTTTCAAGGATCAAGAGAGGAGGATGATACAATATGATCAAGAAGAGTGAAAACTCTAAGCTTGGGGATGCCCCCGTGGTTCATCCCTGCATATTTCAAGAAGACTCAAGCATCTAAGCTTGGGGATGCCCAAGGCATCCCCTTCTTCATTGACAACTTATCAGGTCACCTCTAGTGAAACTATATTTTTATTCCGTCACATCTTATGTGCTTTACTTGGAGCGTCTGTATGTTTTTATTTTTGTTTTTGTTTGAATAAAATCGGATCCTAGCATTCCTTGTGTGGGAGAGAGACACGCTCCGCTGTTTCATATGAAAACTGGTGTTCTTAGCTTTACTTTTAATGTTCATGGCGAAGGTTGAAACTGCTTCGTTCATTGTTATATGGTTGGAAACAGAAAATGCTTCATGTGGTAATTGGTATAATGTCTTGAATAATTTGATACTTGGCAATTGTTGTGCTCAAATAGATCATGTTTAAGCTCTTGCATCATGTACTTTGTACCCATTAATGAAGAACTACCATAGAGCTTGTTGAAATTTGGTTTGCATGATTGGTCTCTCTAAAGTCTAGATATTTTCTGGTTAAGGTGTTTGAACAACAAGGAAGACAATGTAGAGTCTTATAATGCTTGCAATATGTTCTTATGTAAGTTTTGCTGTACCGGTTCATACTTGAGTTTGCTTCAAACAACCTTGCTAGCCAAAGCCTTGTATTGAGAGGGAATACTTCTCGTGCATCCAAATCCTTGAGCCAAAAACTATGCCATTTGTGTCCACCATACCTACCTACAACATGGTATTTCTCTGCCATTCCAAAGTAAATTACTTGAGTGCTACCTTTAAAATTCCATTCTTTGTATTTGCAATATATAGCTCATGGGAAAATAGCCTTAAAAACTATTGTGGTATTGAATATGTTACTTATGTATCTTATTTCTTATAAGTTGCTTGTTGAGCGGTAACCATGTTTCTGGGACGCCATCAACTATTTCACCTTTGTTGAATATCATGTGAGTTGCTATGCATGTTCGTCTTGTCTCGAAGTAAGGGTGATTTATCATGATCAAATGGTTTGAGTATGCATATTGTTAGAGAAGAACATTGGGCCGCTAACTAAAGCCATGAATCATGGTGGAAGTTTTAGTTTGGACATCAATCCTCAATCTCTTATGAGAATATTACCTATTGTTGAATGCTTATGCATTAAAGAGGAGTCCATTATCTGTTGTCTATGTTGTCCCGGTATGGATGTCCTAAGTTGAGATCTATCAAAAACGAGAAATCAAATGCGATCTATCTTCTTGGACCTTTGTACAGGCGACATAGAGGTACCCTTTGTGACACTTGGTTGAAACATATGTTATGCCATGATAATCCATTTAAATCCAAGCTAATTAGGACAAGGTGCGAGCACTATTGGTACTCTATGCATGAGGCTTGCAACTTATAGGATGTCTTATCCATAACACATATGAATTATTACTACCGTTGACAAAATTGTTTCTATGTTTTCAAAATGAAATAGAACAAAAACAGTAATCCATACTTCCCTCTGCGAAGGGCCCCTTTCTTTTACTTTATGTTGAGTCAGTTTACCTACTTCTTTCTGTCTTAGAAGCAAACACTTGTGTCAACTGTGTGCATTGATTCCTACATACTTGCTTATTTGCATTCATCATAATACTTTGTGTTGACAATTATCCATGAGATATACATGTTGAAGTTGAAAGCAACCGCTGAAACTTATATCTTCCTTTGTGTTGCTTCAAAGCTTTCTACTAAGAATTTATTGCTTTATGAGTTAACTCCTATGCAAGTCTTATAGATGCTTGTCTTGAAAGTACTATTCATGAAAAGTCTTTGCTATATGATTCAGTTGTTTAGTCACTGTCTTTACCATTGCTTCGAATCACTTCATTCATCTCATATGCTTTACAATAGTATTGATCAAGATTATGATAGCATGTCACTTCAGAAATTATCCTTGTTATCGTTTACCTACTCGAGGGTGAGTAGGAACTAAGCTTGGGGATGCTTGATACGTCTCAAACGTATCCATAATTTCTTATGTTCCATGCTACTTTTATGACAATACTCACATGTTTTATACACACTTTACATCAATTACTATGCATTTTCCGGCACTAACCTATTGACAAGATGCCGAAGAGCCAGTTGCTGTTTTCTGGTGTTTTTGGTTTCAGAAATCCTACAAAGGAAATATTTTCGGAATTGGACGAAATCAACGCCCAGGGTCTTATGTTTCCACGGAGTTTCCAGAAGACCGAAGAGCATACGAATTGGTCCACGAGGGGCCGTAACCATAGGGCGGCGCGGCCAGCATGGGGCCCGCGTCGGCCTATGGTGTGGGCCCCTTGTCAGCCCTCCGACTCTGCCCTTCCGCCTACTTATACTCTCCGTCGCGAAAACCCTATTACCGAGAGCCACGATACGGAAATAGTTCCAGAGACGCCGCCGCCGCCAATTCCATCTTGGGGGATTCAGGAGATCGCCTCCGGCACCCTGCCGGAGAGGGGAATCATCTCCCGGAGGACTCTACATCACCATGATCGCCTCCGGACTGATGTGTGAGTAGTTCATCCTTGGACTATGGGTCCATAGCAGTAGCTAGATGGTTGTCTTCTCCTCATTGTGCTATCATGTTAGATCTTGTGAGCTGCCTATCATGATCAAGATCATCTATTTGTAAT
Source organism: Lolium rigidum (assembly GCF_022539505.1). Lineage (NCBI taxonomy): Eukaryota > Viridiplantae > Streptophyta > Magnoliopsida > Poales > Poaceae > Lolium > Lolium rigidum. The sequence continues at coordinate 135,256,722 of NC_061513.1, read as the reverse complement.
GCTACATGTTGTGTTTGTTGGGATCCGATGAATATGGAATACTATGTCAAGTTGATTATCAATCTATCATATATGTGTTGTTTATGTTCTTGCATGCTCTCCGTTGCTAGTAGAGGCTCTGGCCAAGTTGATACTTGTGACTCCAAGAGGGAGTATTTATGCTCGATAGTGGGTTCATGCCTCCATTTAATCTGGGACAGTGACAAAAAGTTCTAAGCTTGTGGATGTGCTGTTGCCACTAGGGATAAAACATCAATGCTTTGTCTAAGGATATTTGTGTTGATTACATTACGCACCATACTTAATGCAATTGTCTATTGTTTGCAACTTAATACTGGAAGGGGTGCGGATGCTAACCCGAAGGTGGACTTTTTAGGCATAGATGCATGCCGGATAGCGGTCTATGTACTTTGTCGTAATGCCTCGATTAAATCTCATAGTAGTCATCGTGATATGTATGTGCATTGTTATGCCCTCTCTATTTGTCAATTGCCCAACTGTAATTTGTTCACCCAACATGCTATTTCTTATCGGAGAGACACCACTAGTGAACTGTGGACCCCGGTCCATTCTTTTACATCTAAAATACAATCTACAGCAAACTCTGTTCTCTACTGTTCTTCGCAAACAAACATCATTTTCCACACCATACGTTTAATCCTTTGTTTACAGCAAGCCGGTGAGATTGACAACCTCACTGTTAAGTTGGGCAAAGTATTTTGATTGTGTTGTCCAGGTTCCACGTTGGCGCCGGAATCCCTGGTGTTGCGCCACACTACACTCCGTCACCAACAACCTTCACGTGGCCCTTGACTCCTACTGGTTCGATAACCTTGGTTTCTTACTGAGGGAAACTTGCTGATGTACGCATCACACCTTCCTCTTGGGGTTCCCAACGGACGTGTGCTTCACGCGTTATCACAGCACCATGCACGAACCATGCCGCAGCCCCTTGCAACAGCCACCATGCCCGTCGCCATGCCCGCCCTCTACAGCCTCGCCGCGGAAGCCAAGAAGGAGGCCGCAGCCACAGCCCCGGCCGCCACCAGCCACAGCGCGACCCCCTGGCAAGCCCAACCAGGCCCGCACGAACCCATCTGGGCCCGCGCGCGCCACCTTGCACCATCCTCCCCCGCAGGCCGCAGCACCTCCACCACTCCCTGGCCGGCCACCACCACGCCCGCACGCAGACAAACGCCAGCAACCCCGCCCGCGCGTGCCCAACCTCCGGTCCCTGTCATGGAGGCTGTAACATCCCAAGTTTTCAATTCAATAAAGACAAAGAAATCAATTTCTCAAATTTTGGAACTAACAAAAACTTTTCTTACATATAGTGCTATGCATATTTGTTCATGCATTCTTGTATGCCATTTGCCATGATGAGTGTTGATGTGTTACTCTTCTATGCTTAAACCCTAGTACATGCTCATAGAACCTCAATTTGAGAAAAATCAAAGAAATAAAAAAAATAACAAATTTCCCTCACATACACATTTAGCCAATTATGCAAATCATCAAACAAGGCCCCAATTGCTTGTGCCATTGCTTGTGAAACACTAATACATCAATAACAAACACTTTTGCATCCAAGAAACACAAAAAAAATCATAGGAAAAATCAAATTCCACTCACATATGATAATGGTCACTTTGCCACTTTTTATCATCATACCCACTTTGCACCTCTGGTTTGGAAGATTCTTAAACTAAACTTGGCCAACTCTTTCCATCTCATCCAAGACCATGTCAAGGTGAACATCTTTGGTGTTGACCACTATGGTTGACTCTGCCTAGTTTGATCAGAATAGAGATGACAAGTGGCAACTTTGAATCAAAGAGAAGATCATACACTTTTTCAAACTTTGCAAACCAGCACCAAAATGCACACCACCACCACCACCATTCTACTCCATTAATTATTCAAATCAACTCCACCAAAAAGATTTGAAAAGTTCAAATAATTTCTTCATGCGGCCATTGTGTCGAACACTTGGCCGGCATGATTTCTGATTTGACACACATCCTATTACCCATCAGTTTCTTGACTAAACCCCTTTCAATCTTGCATGATCATTGCTCCTCTACCTTACCTGCATCACTGCCAGTCCTTGCCCTTGCTGATTAAAGTGAGGAGAGAGCACTTTCTTCACCATGTCGTGCTCATGCCGGCCACCCTGCTCCCTCTTTCTCTGCTCCTCTCCTCTTTCTTTTACATTGTCCTGGAGATGCCCCTGATCTTGCTAATCATCACGGTGCACGGCCCTGGCGCGCGAGAGGCTGGCATTGGCCAGGCAGCACGCGCCTAGAACCATGCCAGTGCACGCCAGTACGCGCGCTCACCGCGTACTGGATGCGCCAGAGCGTCGCTCGCCCCATCGCCTCAGTACTCCCCTACACCTCTACCTCTGCATCACGCACCGCCACCACACCAGCTAGCCGCTAGACACACTCAAATTGCTGCGCATGAACAGTCGCCGTCGTCCTCGTCGGAGTTTGCCCGCCAGTACCGTGGCACTTATTGCAAACGCCCGAGCGATCCTGTCAAGCTTTTGCTGCGCCAGAGGCACGTTGAGCATTGCCATGCCGTTGCCCATCGAGTGTTGTCCTCGCCTTGCCCTTTCAAGCCTCAGAACGGCCGCGCCATGGACGACCCGATCGTCCGCCACAACACCCTCTCCTCCGCTATAAATAGAGCGCTCCCGCACCCCAATTCTTCACACACCCTGCTTCTCCTCCCATCGCTGATTCTCCTCGACCCGTTAGCTAAAAAATCGTCGCCGGAGTAGCTCCAATTTGAAGCCGAAGGCCGCCAGTACCCGGAGATCATCGCCGCCGATTGAAGCCTCCCCACGCCTCGCCGCTTGTACCAGTAGCATCGTCGTCCTCGCCAACATCGCCGCGCACCTCGCCGTCGACCGCGGGAACGGCGGTAGGCTCTCCGACCCCCTAGGCTCGCCGCCAGTGCGTCGGGATCTCGTCGGAGACGACGATGATCCACGACCGCACGATCATGATCTAGTCCACGCCCCACGTCGCTCGTACCGTTTCGCTGGTTAAGTTACACTGACAGCGGGCCCCACTGTCAGGCAGCCCACTCGCGCGAGACGCGCAGATGGGCTGACCCAACTTCTCTCCCCCGCTGTGGCCCACTTCTCTTTCCCGCCTAAGCCCAGTAGTTTGAAATCATATTTGGAAATTGTTTGAATTACTTACTGAGGTCAACTTCAAACTTGAATAGTTTCAAATTGGCTGAACCAAATTTTGTGAACTTTATATATTTAGAAAGCCTATGAAATTATCTAAACAACCCCACAGGTCTAACCCTCAGATTCATTGTAGAATTGAAATAGTAAAAATAACAATGTAGGGATTTTACAAACTTCAAACTTTATTTCAAATTCAACCAGAAGTGATTTTGAGTTGATTCCAACTCTCATAAATCACATTTGGCATACTCAATTTGTTTATGAAAAAAGATAGCCAAGTTGTTTGTATGATCATGGACTAGAGCAGAATAATGGCTATGGATCCATTTCTAGTTCATTTAAATCATCTCAATTAAATTGATAAAATGGTATGAGAGCTACTCTCTCATTTAAATCTTGATCCTAAGTAATTCAATCAGAGGTAATGACCTTAGTCTAATGAACCCCATATTTTATTACTTAGTGATATTAAATCATTACCATGCTATTCTTAAAATGCATGAGGTGTAGCACCTCATTTAAATTATACTCCCACATAATAGATATAAAATGTTGACCTTGGTCAACATAGATTCATACCTTATTATTATTTGAGGAGATTAAATCTTAATAAGATTGAATGAGAGGAAATTATTTTTCTCTTAAAGTAGAAAACCAAGCCAATCACAATGCTATAAATGATGTGATGTCAGAATAAGTTTGTGTGAACCTTTGGTGTGTTTAGTCTAGCATATAAGTTTTGTTTGGTGATTCTATACCTCGTATTCGTGTATAGACGCTAGTACCGAGGAGTATCAAGAGGAGGAGGGCTACTCCCAAGAGGAGGAAGAGAACTTTGACCACTACCCTGCTCAAGGTAAGCTAACACTCTTGCAAAGTCCCAAGTGCAAAACTCTACAAGAGCAAGGCACCATCACTTTTTACTTTATGCCTAATCAACCTATGCCCTGTTTTTACCTTGCAATTATTTTGCTTATTGTATTTCAAAGCTTATTTTTTATTCATGATTCACTTGGTCTAGAGTAGAATAAGAGCATCAAAGTTAGCCTAGAGCAAATCAAAGCTAGATAGCACCCCTCATGACTAGTGGCTAGTGCTAACTAAATAAAATTGACTACTCTAGATGGGAACATGTGAAATTACTTTGAAAGGTTTTGAAGGTGAAGGTGACATGAATGACTTGGTGAATTTTGATGAAAACTGATGACTGGGTTTGAATGCGATACCCTTCCAATTATACAAGTACCCCCACAATACCTGATTATGGGTAGGTCTTAACTAGAAGTTTGTGTATCTTAGTATGGGTTCCCTCTAAACAAGCATCATAGGGGTTATGCCGAGGCTGCCTCCGCTAAAAGTGAAATGATGTGATTATGAGGTGAATGTATGTCAACACCCGGATTTTTAAGTCCAGATGCCTATTATATCATACATCGCAATCCCAGGAAGATTGTTTTTGCGAGACATAATAGTAAGTAGCATAGAGTCATCATTTATTACAACACATACTTGTCTTACAACAATGGATCACATGATCCAATATTACACAAATAGATTGTTCAACATCACAAATAAGTAGCGGAAGCGAAGTAGTAGTGGACTATCTATTCCACAGGCAACGCTTGACGTTAGAAGATGATCCTAGTTATCGTAGACGTCCTGTTGTCCGTCATCCTGATACTGTGGCTCCTCTTCATAGTCTGGCATTTGAATAGCCAGGGACACAGCCATGAGTACTTTAAAGTACTCGCAAACTAATACTAATGTAAATGCTTAACAACTTTAATACAGGGTGCTAAGCTCTAGGTTTATTTGCGTAAAGCCATGTTTAGTTCATAAACATTTAGTAAAGGCTCCTCATTTTAACTAACTAACTCAAGTGGGAACATGAGTGTCATTCCCACAATTCACTTGTGATTCAAGTCAAATCACCTTTCAATTCACCATTCCTTTTTAAGACAAAAGTTCTGACAACGGAACAGTCTGGCCTTTCCAATCGTCCGTAACCGTGGACACGACTATTCGAATAGGTTTAACACTCTGCAGAGGTTGTACTCTTGTGCTACAACTTTTGATTACATCCGTCGAGGATAACCACGAATCATCGTAACTCAGTACGCGGATCATCAACCTTAACCTTTCACTTATATACCCTAGTATAGGCACCTCTCCCCATGAGCTTGGCCTCCCGGTGACAACCAACTGTCAACCCGGGAACTGCACAGGGCTTGGGTCATACATTCACCTCATATTCACATCATTTCACTTGTAACGGAGGCAGCCTCGGCATAACCCCTGTGATGCTTGTTTAGAGGGAAACCATACTAAGACACACAAATTTCCAGTTAAGCCCTACCCATAATCAGGTATTGTGGGGGTACTTGTATAATTGGAAAGGTATCGCATTCAAACCCAATCATCAGTTTTCATCAAAATTCACCAAGTCATTCATGTCATATTCACCTTCAAAACCCTTCAAAGTCATTTCACATGTTCCCATCTAGAGTAGTCATTTTTAATTATTTAGCAATAGCAACTAGTCATGAGGGGTGCTATCTAGCTTTATTTGCTCTAGGCTAAATTTGATACCCTTGTGCTAATCTAAACCAAGTGAATCATGAATCAAAAATAAGCTTTAAAAGACAATAAGCACAATTAAGTGCAAGGTCAAAACATGGGATAGGTGGATTCAACATAAAGTAAAGAGTGATGGTGCCTTGCTCTTGTAGAGCTTTGCACATGGTTCCTTGCAAGAGTGTTAGCTTGCCTTGAGCAGGGTAGTGGTCAAAGTTTTCCTCCTCCTCCTGGGAGTAGCCTTCCTCCTCTTGGTATTCCTCGTTACTAGCGTCTATATACAAATACGAGGTACACAATCACCACACAAAACTTATATGCTAGACTAAAACACACAAAAGGGTTCACACAACTAATTCTAGCATCACATCATTCATGGCATGGTGAATTACTTGGTTTGTTCTTATCTAAGAGAAAAATAATTTCCTCTCATTATACTTATTACTTTGGTTTGCTATTTAGATCTTTAGAAAAAATAATTTCCTCCCATTAAATCCTATTAAGATTTAATCTCCACAAATAATAATAAGGTATGAAATAGAAGTTGACCAAGGTCAACATTTCATATCTATAATGAGGGAGTATAATATAAATGAGGTTCTACACCTCATACAACTTAAGAATAACATGGTAATGATTTAAAATCACCAAGTAATGGAATATGAGGTTCATTAGCTTAAGGTCATTACCTCTTATTGAATTACTTAGGATCAATATTTAAATGAGGGAGGAGCCCTCATACTATTTAGAGAATTTGAATTATAAGATTTAAATGCACTAGAAATGGCTCCATAGCCATTATTTGGATCTAGTCCATGATCATACAAACAACTTGGCTATCTTTTTGCATAATCAATTAGAGGACAACATTTATGATTTATGAGAGTTGGAATCAACTCAAAATCAATTATGGTAGAATTTTAAATAAAGTTTCAATTTGTAAAAGTCCCTGCCTTGTCATTTTTAGCATTTTAATTCTGCTACGAATTTGGAGGTGGAACCATTTGCATTAGTTAGATAAATTCATGGGCTTTCCAGAGATATGTAGTTTGCTAAATTTGGTGCAGTAGTTTGAAAGTTATTCAAATTTGAAGTGGACACCAGTATTGAAATTGAGCTGAAACGAATTAATACAAAGTTTGAATTACTGGGCTGCGCGGGAAAAGAAAATGGGCCGAAACGAGTTTAAACAGCGAAGCACGGCCCAGCAAGCATCTGGTGCGAGTGGGCCGCCTGACGAGGTGGGGGCCACCCGTCAGTGGCTCATCAACGAGCGAAGCGGTACGCGAGAGGTGAAGCGTAGGATTAGAATCAGATCCGACGGTCGTGGATCGTCGTCGTCTCCGACGAGATCCCGACGATCTGGCGGCGAGCCTAGGGGGTCGGAGAGCCTACCGGCGGTCCCGCGGTCGACGACGAGGTGCGCGGCGACGTTGGCGAGGGTGAGGAAGCTCCTGGTACCGTCGGCGAGGCGTGGGGAAGCTTCAATCAACGGCGCTGATCTCCGGGTACTGGCGGGCTCCGGCTTCAAATTGGTGCTGCTCCGGCGAGGTGGTAGCTAATTAGTTGGTCGAGGAGAAGCAAGGACGGGAGGAGAGTGAGGTGCTGTGAAGAGTTCGTGCTCGGGGCTCCTCTATTTATAGCGGAGATGAAGTGCTGCGGGTGCCGAAGGGGGTCGAGCATGGCGCGGCGTCTCCAGCGTGCGAAAGGGCAAGGTGAGTACTGCAATCGAGTGGCGACGGCATGGCGTGCTGCTGGCGCTGCGAGAGGACGAGGGGATCGCTCAGAAGCGTGTATTGAGTGCTGCGGTACCCGCGGTACTCTTCCGACGAGGACGATGGCGAAAAGGCGGCCGCAGGCGCTCGAGCATGTCTACGCGGTAGAGGACAGGGTGGCGGTGCTCGCTGCAGTCATAGGGATGCAGGGGGAGGACAGAGGTGACTGGACGCATGATGCTCTGGCGCGTCTAGAGCGCGCTCACCGCGTGCCTGGCATGCCCTGGCATGGTGCTGGGCGCGCGTCGCCTGGCCAATGCCGTGCTTGCGCGAGCTAGGGCCGTGCACAGTGATGATCATCACGGTCAAGGGAGTGTACTGGGCAAGGTTGGCGAGAGAGGGGAAGGCCAGAGAGATGGGTGGCATGCTGGCCGGCATGGTGCACGACATTGCTTAGTTTAGGGTTTCTCCACACTTTAATCGACGGGGCAAGGACAGGGCTTGGTGCAGGAGATGCAGGAGATGGTGATCATCACAATTTAAAATTGGTTTAGCCTAAAATCTGCTGGGTAATGAGGTGTAACACCAATCTGAAAAGCCGCTCGCCAACTGTTCGACAAAATGGCCGCATGAGAGTTTGATTTGAATTTTGAAATTCTTTTTGGTGCAACTCATTTATATAATTATTGTGATAGAATGGTGGTGGTGGTATTCATTTTGGTGTTGATTTGCAAAGTTTCAAAAATGTGGTCATCTTCACTTTGTTTCAATGTCACCTCTTGTCAACTCTGTTCTGGTCAACCTGGTCAAAGTCAGCATTGGTGGTCAACAACAAAGTTGTTCACTTTGACATGGTCTTGGATGTGGTGGTAAGTGTTGACCAAGTTTGGTTTAAGAAAAGTTAAAACCAGGGGTGCAAAGTGGTGAAGATAATATAAAATGGTCACATGACCATTATCATATGTATGTTGGTTTTGAAATTTTGTTTGATTTGATTCTGGTTTCTTTGATGCATTTGAGTTTGTAATTGATATCAAAGTGTTTTACAACCAAGGGAGCAAGCAATGGTGGCCTTGATTGGAGTTTTGCATAATTGGCCTTATGTGTATGTGAGGGTATTTGGCCATTTTTGTATTTCTTTTATTTCTCTCAAATTGAGAAGCTATGATTATGGGTTAGGGTTTAAGAGCAAGTGATCAACACACAAACACTCATCATGGCAATTGCACACAAGAAATATACACAATATGCATAAAACTATATGTAACACTATATGCATAGAAAAAGTTTTTGTTTATTGTGAATTTTGAGTAATTGAAATTTCACTCTCTTGATTCATTATTGTTGAAACTTGGGATGTTACAAACCCTTCCCCCTTACAAAAGATCTCGTCCCGAGATCTTAAAGAAAACTAGGTACTAAAGAGATCTGGGTACTCAGTCTTCATGAAGTCTTCTCTCTCCCAAGTGGCTTCTTCTTCGGTGTGATTACTCCATTGGATCTTCAGAAACTTGATAATCCTGGTGCGGGTGGTTCTGAAAGCTTCTTCCAAGATGCGAATAGGTACTTCGCGGTATGTCAAATCTGAGTTGATATCCACAGCTCGATGATCGATGTTCTTGAAAACCTCGGTCTTCTCTGGTACTTCTAAGCACTTCCGGGGTAACGAGATGTGAAACACATTGTGTACCGCTGAGATTTCTTCCGGTAACTCCTGTTGATAGGATACTTCTCCTCGGCGACTCAGGACTTTGAAGGGTCCGACATATCGGGGTGCAAGCTTTCCTCTAAGCTGGAATCTCTGCATTTGTGACGCCCCGGAACCGGTACCATGAGGATTCCAGCGAACCCGCCGAAATCCGCACGATATCAATTCAGAGACGCCCTCCGACACGACGTGCGCGACGAATCACACACGTGATGCCAGAGGAATTAACACGAACGGTAACATTACAACAGGATTACAACAGAGCCCACAAGATACATATATTACAACAACGACTCCAACGAGTCAAGATACAAATATACAATACAAAGATCCGAATCATACAGAAGATCGAATACGTCCGAGTACGGAAAAGATACAAATTGGACTAAGAGTCCTGAAGATAACCAGTGGCGTCCATAACCCTGCCCAGGCCAAGCCGGAAGGGTAACCTTGCTAACATCGTCATCTCGTACCTGTCAAAGTCGGGCCATCGGTTGCCGACAAAAGGAAGGAAGCAAAAGAGAAAGAGGAAAGGCGAGAGTAAGTACCAAGGAACAAACTCCGGCACGTACTTAGCGAGACTAGAAATGGCTATGCTCGCCGAGCGAGTATATATATATATATCGCCTGGGGCTATATGGTAGGTTTAGCGGCAGCGAAACTATAACCAATAGAGACACACTACAACATCCGTCTACTCAGATAAGATAAGAGAGCGCACAAGGTAACAGATAAATACTACTCAAACATAACCCAGCAAAATACACATATCCCCTTCAACAATTGCGAAGAGGCAATGTAAAAGGCACTCAACGGTGGACAAATTTTATTGGGTATCGGTTGTAGTAATGCTATATTACTACGCAAGTTATTATCAGATTATTAACAACAAGTATAAGGTGTAAGTTGTTCTATGATCGAGTTAAACAGCTCCAAGTCGTCCATAACCGCGGACACGGCTTATCGATAAGATGTACACCCTGCAGGGGTTGCCCAAATGTAACCATACGCATGCTCAACCCACTTACGACAGGTGGATGTCTCACAACAAGACCGTTCCCAGTTCAACAAGAAAGTCTAGGGGGCCACCCAACTAAGCTACCCGTGACGAAGTCCGGCCGTACTCCGAAGCGGACTCAGAGGTTTGCGCCGGCGGCTAGGCGTGCAAACCACACGCTTCGCTAAACGTCCCGCAAGGTACAGTACAGAATATAAACACCCGAAGGCAACAGGAAGTAAACACCCGAAGGCAACAGGAAGTAAACACCCGAAGGCAACAGTATATAAACATGCAATGCGCCAAATAAAACCAAGGTTGTGGCCCCCTTTTCAACTGACTTGAGAAAAGGTAATGGGTGAGGGGGGTCCCAATAATCGTCCCCACGCATGGGTAGAGCGCTCAATCTCGAAACAGATAACAAGAACTCGGGTCCTAGGGGACATTAGCGAGTCAAAGTTCCGATGCTTTCGCAAAGGGGCTCACAGATGCCTCTGCTTACAATTTTAGTTGTTAACAATTAAATAAAGCATGTGTATCTCCAACAACTGATATAGCATGTGATAACCTCCCAACAACCCAACATATCCCGATAACATATCGAGATAAACAACAGATCCTAAACACGCCTACGACTCGCAAGGCTCAAACATCAAGCAACGGCTATGGATAAGGAATGGTGCATATAGGATTATTATGGTAAACAAGTGGAATAGGGCACGTGACTCGATAAATAATCGCAACATAAGGATAGCAGTGCGAGGGAGAGAGTAAAATAGGTGAAGAGAGAGGGCTCGCCTGTGAAAAGCTGCAGAAGAACTTGTCAAAGAACTTGTCGTATCTCACATCAACACTTCGTGATCCTATCCGAGAAGAAGCAAATGCTGGAATACACAACGTATGCAATCTTACTACTACGGAAGAAGAATCGGCATGATCAAGATAATATGCATGACATGGCAACGATGATGCGATGCAACTTATACATATTAATCGGAGTCGGAACCCCGGGCAAGCAAATTAAGGTTGGAGTTGCATTTCTACCGGCAAAGTTAATGGTTGATTAGCATGGCAAGATATGGCATGGGTGCACTACATCAATATTAAACGGAGCAGGGAAATCCTAGTTGGATATCCGAAATACTCCGCATATATGTAAGGTGAACATGCATAACTATCAACGCGTGACATGATGCGAGATGCAAACAGGCATATGAATGGCATATTCATGTTTAATGCATTTTTCTGATCAATTTTCATATAAAACACTTTGTATTTCGAGTTACGGTTCAAAAGATATGATTTATGCAAGAATTATACATTTCCTGCAATTTTCAGAAAACAGAGAAAATAGGAAAAACATTTTATACCGGAAGGGGCTAGCCACAGGTCACTGCCGCGTGGGGCCAGCGGGTGCTGACTGGACTGCGGGTCGAAACAGAACCTGCAGGGGGTTTTCGCAAAAGTTAACAGGGGTAGGGGTGCCGGGTTGGTTTCAAGGAACATAGGGGGCTTGGTGCAAAAACGTCCAGATCCGATCTGGATCTGGGGAGATTCTCACCGAAGATGGGCGTAGCCCGAGAGGATGACGGATGGGGCCCGATGCCACGCTGGCTGCCCGTGTGGCAAACCATCCACGCGTGCTCGGAACGTGTTTGACGGAGGGCGTGCGCGCGGGGCGACGGTGACCACTACGGGCCGGCATGGCGCGCGCGGGTGAAGCAGGGCGCCCCAGGATGCGAGGTAAGGCGCGCTAGGCTCGCCTCACTGGCGCGGATCAGAAGGTGGCGGTGGCGACGTCAGGAGCTCGCCGGAGTGACGCCGGCGGCGAGGATCTGCGGAGGAGATGGTCGGTTCAGCGACGGGAGAGCGATTGAGGAAGCAAGGGAGAGGGCGAAGGTGTCCAGGGGGTAGAGGCAGGTACCAGGAACTCGAAGGATGGGTCGGGGAAGGCTCGTAGCAGCCGGAGACGTCGAATTTCGCCGGCGGCAGGAGCGGGGGAACGAGGTCCGTGGCGTCGATTTGCAGCGCCCGCGCTCGATTCCTTGGGCGACGATGATCCTGGAGGAGAGGCGGAGCTCCTGGTGGCATCGGCTTGAAGCGGGGTAGTTCATGGCGACGGGGCGACGCGATTTTGCTCGCGGTGGCTCACAGTGACGAAGAAGAAAAAGGGAGAGGGAGCACTGGCGGCGCGAGGAGGGAAGAAGGAGGAGGCGCTAGGGTTCGGAGAAAGGTGGGGAGCAGTTAAAAAGGGGGAGATGGGAGCAGGTGGCGCCGCGGTGGTGCGGTGTGACGTGAGCCAGGGTGCTCACGCTCTCTGCGTGGAGGAAGACGACAGCGAGTCGCATACCGCTTCGGTCGGTTGGGTTGGGCCAGAGGGAAACGGTCTGGGCCGCCGGAGAAGAGGAGAGGTGGGCCGCCTGCTGGGCTGCTCGGGGTAGAGAGGGAGCAGGCCAAACAGAAAAAGGTCCAGGGTAGGAGGGGAGGGTTTTTCTTTCTCTCTTTTTATTTAAAACATTTGAATTCAAATCTTGTTCTGTTTTGAATTTGAAAACGAAGGAGAGAAGCGGATTTGGAATTAGCTTATAAAATATTAAATTACTTGTAACCAAAACAAGACACCTTCATATTCAAAATTTATTTGTTGAAGAGCTTAATTATAAAAAAAGAAATATGAGGGAGAGAGAGATTAGGGTTTTATTAAAGCCATATGAGAGAGAAAAATAAAGAGTTAGGGTTTAATAAAATAATTTTATTTTGTTAAAACATGGATGTGATGCATGCATGATGCCATGATGATGCACAAAAACAAAACACAAGCAAATCTAATAGGGGGTGCTACCCTGGGCCGTTACAGCATTCCTTTAAGGGTGGACACTTTGAGATATACGAAATCTCCGATCTCGAAGGTCATCTCTCGGCGTCTCTTGTCGGCGTAGTTCTTCTGTCTTGATTGGGTTGTCTTAAGGTACTCGCGGATCTTGTGAACCTTCTCTTCAGCTTCGTGGAGAATATCTGGTCCAAAGACTTGACTCTCTCCGACTTCCGACCAATTCAGAGGGGTACGACACTTCCTTCCGTACAGTGCTTCAAAGGGGGCCATACGCAAGGCGGCTTGATAGCTGTTGTTGTACGAGAATTCTGCGTACGGCAAGCAGTCTTCCCACTTAGATCCATACTCAAGCACACATGCTCTCAACATATCTTCTAGTATTTGATTGACTCGTTCAGTCTGTCCATCGGTGTGTGGGTGGTAGGCTGTGCTGAAATTTAGCCGGGTTCCGAGTCCTTCATGTACTTTCTGCCAGAATCTGGAGGTAAATTGAGATCCTCTATCTGATACTATTGAATTTGGTGTTCCGTGCAGGCTGACTATCCGTGAGATATATAACTCTGCAAGTCTTGGTCCTTGATAGGTGGTCTTGACGGGGATGAAGTGAGCTACCTTGGTCAATCTGTCGACCACTACCCAGATAGAATCATTCCCTTTACTAGATTTGGGCAGTCCGGTGATGAAGTCCATTCCGACAGAATCCACTTCCATTCGGGAATCTGTAGGGGTTGCAACAATCCTGCGGGTCATTGATGTTCTGCCTTGACTCTTTGACAGATATCACACTTGGCGATGTAGCTTCCGATTTCTCTCTTCATTCCATGCCACCAAAATTGTTCCTTCAAGTCTTGGTACATCTTGGTTCCTCCCGGATGAATGGAGTAAAGGGTGTCATGGGCTTCTTTCAGAATAACTTGCTTTAATTCTGAATCCGATGGCACGCAAAGGCGTCTGTTGTACCTTAGCACTCCTTCTTCATCTACGGTGAATCCCGGTGCCTTTCCCGCAGCTATTTGGCTCTTGATCCCATCAATGCTAGCATTTCCTTTCTGAGCTTCCTTGATCTGACTAATCAGGGTGGGTTGGAGTTCAATGCTTGTTAGAAATCCTTCACTAACTAGCTCCAGTCTAAACTGTTCAAACTCTTGAAACGGGCTGGGTTGCTCGACTGCGATCATGGAGTTTAACTGACACGGCAGTCTACTCAAAGCATCCGCTACCACATTGGCCTTGCCGGGGTGATAGTGAATTTCCATATCGTAATCCTTGATTAACTCTATCCATCTGCGCTGCCTCGTATTCAGCTCCTTCTGGGTGAAGATATACTTCAAGCTCTTGTGATCCGAATAGATCTCGCATCGATTACCCATGAGGTAATGACGCCATACTTTCAGTGCTAAAACCACTGCTGCTAACTCTAAGTCATGGGTTGGGTAGTTCTGCTCATGTTGCTTCAGTTGCCTTGACAGGTATGAGATCACTTTGCCTTCTTGCATCAACACACATCCAAGACCAATCTTGGAGGCGTCACAATACACGTCAAATGGCTTGGTGATGTCCGGCATGATCAATATTGGGGCTGAGGTCAGTCTGCTCTTGAGCTGTTGGAAACTCTCTTCACATTTGTCAGTCCATTCGAACTTCTTGTCCTTCTTCAATAATTGAGTCATCGGTCTTGCTATGCTCGAGAATCCTTCAACGAACCGGCGGTAATATCCCGCCAATCCGAGAAATGCACGGACTTCAGTCTGGGTGGTTGGGGCTTTCCATTCTTCAACGGTCTTGATTTTCGAGGTGTCAACGGCAATTCCTCCTGCCGACAAGATATGTCCCAGGAATCCTACTTCCTTCAACCAGAACTCACACTTGCTGAACTTGGCGTACAACTGATGCTCCCGCAGGGTATCTACGACAACTTCCAAATGTTGCTCATGTTCTTCTTCGGATTTGGAGTAGATAAGGATTTCGTCGATGAAGACAACGACAAACTTATCCAGGAAGTTCATAAAGATCTTATTCATGAGATTCATGAACTAAGCGGGAGCATTGGTCAATCCAAATGACATGACATTGTACTAATACAATCCATATCTGGTGGTAAAGGTAGTTTTGGGGATATCAGTGGCACGAATCTTCAGTTGGTGGTAACCAGTCCTCAGATCAATCTTCGAGAACACTTTGGCACCGGTCAGTTGGTCAAACAGATCTTCTATCTTTGGCAAAGGATACTTGTTCTTGATGGTGACATCGTTAAGCTTACGGTAATCCGTACATAAACGAGTGGCACCATCCTTCTTGTCCACAAACAAAACTGGTGATCTCCAAGGCGATGCACTTGGTCGAATCAGACCTTTGAATAGCATATCATCCAGTTTCTTCTTCAGTTCCACTAACTCTGCCGGGTTCATACTATAGGCTCTCTGGGCTATAGGTCCGGTTCCAGGGATTAACTCAATGATAAACTCGATATCCCGATCTGGGGGCATACCGGGTAGATCATCAGGAAACACATCGGGGTATCGACAGACGACTCTGGTTGCAAGTGAACTTTCTGGGCAGTCTTTCAGATATGTGCTCGACTAACACTCCGGTGCTACTAGTCATGGTGATGGCCTTCTTGGCGCAATCAATCAGTCCATGATGTTTCGACATCCAGTCCATACCCAGTACTACTTCCAAACCTTTTGTTCCCAGAACAATCAAATTTGCATAAAATTCTATTTCATGTATTCGGATAGGCACATCTTTGCAAAATTTTCTAGCTTTAGTTGTTGACCCAGGTATTTGAACTATCATGACATGCTTCAAACTGATGGGTTGAATCTTACTAGTGCATGCAACATCTTCAGTAACAAACGAATGCGATGCTCCAGAATCAAACATCACTCTTGCAGGTATTGAGTTAACAGAGAACATACCCAGCACGACATCTGGGGCTTCCTGAGCTTCTTCCGCACTCATGTGAAAGAGGCGGCCGCTGCGGTTGTTCGGGTTGTTGGGGGTGAACTTCTTGCCGTTGGCGACACGTCGTTGCTGCTGAGCAGGGCCAGAGGTGTTGGCGGCAGTCTTGGCGAGTCTTTTGGGCACTCGTTGGAGTAGTGCCCCACCACTCCGCACTCGTAACAAGTGATGGTGGACTTTTACTTGGGGGTGATAGGAACAGCGTTGCTCCCAGTCCTCGGAGCGGTGTTGGAGTTGTTGTTGTGGTGGTTGGGGGCTCGGGGTGGAGCGCGGTTGAAGTTGTTGTTGTTCTTGTTGTTGTTGTAGTGGCCTCCTGGCCTGGGGTTTCCTCCACTCCGGTTCTGATAACCCGGGCGTGAATTCTGCATCTGGGGCTTGTTGTTTCTTGGGGCGAACCCCCCGCTTGAGCTGGGGCGAAACCTGGGGGTATTGCTGGGCCCACTCTGGTGCATCATTCGGCGCTTGCGGTTCTCATTGGCTTGGTTCAGTTTCCCCTCCATCTGGATGGCGGAGTCAACAAGGGCTTCGAGGTCAGCAAAAGGGATGTTGACCAGCACAGTCTGCATCTCATCGTGCAGTCCGTTCAGGAATCTCTCCTTCCTATTCTCAGTGGTGTCGGTCTCATCCGGGGCGTACCTTGACAGAGTGAGGAATCTGTCGCGGTATTCTACCACGGTTAGACGGCCTTGCTTCAGTTCCCTGAACTCATCCCTCATCTTCTTGATCAGACCCGGTGGCACATGGTACTTGCTGAACTTGAGCTTGAAATCTGCCCAAGTCATCATTTGCCCCGCATTCAATGCGCGGGCACTCGTCCACCAGGCACGTGCAGGTCCTGCCAAGTAGTGGGTGGCAAACAACACCTTGTCATTCTCTTACACTCCGCAACTTCAAGATTGTTCTCCATAGTCTGGAGCCAATCATCAGCATCAAGGGGTTCTTCCGTTTTGCTAAACACCGGTGGATTGGTGTTCTGGAAGTTCTTCAGTTTTGACCCAGGGTGGTCATGGTTTCTGTGGCCTTGGTTGTTCTGTGCAATCTGTTGCATGGAAGCGATGTTGGCTTGTCTCTCGGCTCTTTCAACCTCTCGATCTTCCATTAGCATTTGCAACATTTGCATCATCACATCCTGATTGGTACTGCGAGTCGGGGGTGCCATCTGAACATGGATATAGATTATGAGACGAGAGGGAAATTTCTATGGCTTATTTTGGATAAAGTTTCACAAAGTTTAAAAACATGAAAACTTGATATGATGAATAAACACACAACTTAATTATTTAAGTAGCAAATATTACAAACCAACAAACCGAAGGGTTTGAAGAACCCTTTCAACAATCTACGATACAAGGGGTTGATACAAAGGACCGATACAAATCACGCTACGCAAGTGCTCATAGGGGGGGACTACTCTCCATCGATGTTGATCGGGAAGGTGTTATCCATCCCGGCGGTCAGGTGCTCATGGCCATCCACATAGGGGTGGAAGGCCAGGTCTTCATCTTTCTCCTCCTCGTAGTCGTCATCGTTGCTCACATAGGAGTAGCCATCCCCCTGGATGTCTTCTCCCTCGCCTTCTCCTTCCAGCTCCTGGAGCTGTTCCACCTGAGTGGCGACGGTCTCCTTCAGGGAGGCGATCTTGGCCTTGAGGCGCTGGATGGTGTAGTCCTTCTTTGCGTTCAGTTGGCGAAGAGTCCTGCGCTCCTTGGCGATGACCTTGATGGTCTCCGCCTACTGAGCCAGCTGGATGTGGGTGTGGTTGGCGTATGCGCGGGAGTTGTCCAGCTCGGTGCGGGTCTCGCACAGCATGAAGTCGAGATGATCCACATGGTGCCTCATCACGGGGTGGAATGGCAGGTTGATGGGTATCCCAAGGGAGGTGTGCCTTGCAAAGTGTGCAAAGCGTTCCCCTTGAATAGCCACCGAGTTCTGCCCGCACAGACGGGCGAGTGCTTCCTGCAGAGCGCGTGCGAGTCCGTCCGCCCAGTTGTTCTCCATGAGAGAGAACTGGATCTGTCTGAACATGGGGGACTCAGGCTTCCCGGGGAGGTTGGCCATGATGACCCATTGCAGCTGTCCCCCGGGCTGGTCATTGACCTGACCCCCGTAGAACACAGGAGGCGAGCGTCCAAGAAACTCTGAGAGGGCATGCAGGTCCCTTTCAAAGATCATGTCTCCGCCGTTTCCCAGCTCGTACACCTCGGTTTGGATGAAAGGCTCCATCTGTAGAGGAATTTGATGAGTAAGTTAGAGAAGTGCAAGTGTTCAAAATTTTAAGTAACTTATAAGGAAGAGCATGAATTTGCTATTTGAAAAGATCTCAAAGGTAAGGGTGTGAATATGTTTTCATAACTATTCAATTCATTAAATTTGAAACTAAATTTGTCAAACGTCCATTCTAACTAGGGTCTCCAAAGGTCAAACAATGGCTCTGATACCAACTTGTCAACACCCGGATTTTTAAGTCCAGATGCCTATTATATCATACATCGCAATCCCAGGAAGATTGTTTTTGCGAGACATATTAGTAAGTAGCATAGAGTCATCATTTATTACAACACATACTTGTCTTACAACAATGGATCACATGATCCAATATTACACAAATAGATTGTTCAACATCACAAATAAGTAGCGGAAGCGAAGTAGTAGTGGACTATCTATTCCACTGGCAACACTTGACGTCAGAAGATGCTCCTAGTTATCGTAGACGTCCTGTTGTCCGTCATCCTGATATCGTGGCTCCTCTTCATAGTCTGGCATTTGAATAGCCAGGGACACAGCCATGAGTACTTTAAAGTACTCGCAAACTAATACTAATGTAAATGCTTAACAACTTTAATACAGGGTGCTAAGCTCCAGGTTTATTTGCGTAAAGCCATGTTTAGTTCATAAACATTTAGTAAAGACTCCTCATTTTAACTAACAAACTAAGTGGGAACATGAGCGTCATTCCCACAATTCACTTGTGATTCAAGTCAAATCACCTTTCAATTCACCATTCCTTTTTAAGACAAAAGTTCTGACAACGGAACAGTATGGCCTTTCCAATCGTCCGTAACCGTGGACACGGCTATTCGAATAGGTTTAACACTCTGTAGAGGTTGTACTCTTGTGCCACAACTTTTGATTACATCCATCGAGGATAACCCCGAATCATCGTAACTCAGTACGCGGATCTTCAACCTTAACCTTTCACTTATATACCCTAGTATAGGCACCTCTCCCCATGAGCTTGGCCTCCCGGTGAAAACCAACTGTCAACCCGGGAACTGCACAGGGCTTGGGTCGTACATTCACCTCATATTCACATCATTTCAGTTGTAACGGAGGCAGCCTCGGCATAACCCCTATGATGCTTGTTTAGAGGGAACCCATACTAAGACACACAAATTTCCAGTTAAGCCCTACCCATAATCAGGTATTGTGGGGGTACTTGTATAATTTGAAAGGTATCGCATTCAAACCCAATCATCAGTTTTCATCAAAATTCACCAAGTCATTCATGTCATATTCACCTTCAAAAACCTTCAAAGTCATTTCACATGTTCCCATCTAGAGTAGTCATTTTTAGTTATTTAGCAATAGCAACTAGTCATGAGGGGTGCTATCTAGCTTTATTTGCTCTAGGCTAAATTTGATACTCTTGTGCTAATCTAAACCAAGTGAATCATGAATCAAAAATAAGCTTTAAAAGACAATAAGCACAATTAAGTGCAAGGTCAAAACATGGGATAGGTGGATTCAACGTAAAGTAAAGAGTGATGGTGCCTTGCTCTTGTAGAGCTTTGCAAATGGTTCCTTGTAAGAGTGTTAGCTTGCCTTGAGCAGGGTAGTGGTTAAAGTTTTCCTCCTCCTCCTGGGAGTAGCCTTCCTCCTCTTGGTATTCCTCGTTACTAGCTTCTATATACGAATACGAGGTACACAATCACCACACAAAACTTATATGCTAGACTAAAACACACAAAAGGGTTCACACAACTAATTCTAGCATCACATCATTCATGGCATGGTGAATTACTTGGTTTGTTCTTATCTAAGAGAAAAATAATTTCCTCTCATTATACTTATTACTTTGGTTTGCTATTTAGATCTTTAGAGAAAATAATTTCCTCCCATTAAATCCTATTAAGATTTAATCTCCACAAATAATAATAAGGTATGAAATAGAAGTTGACCAAGGTCAACATTTCATATCTATTATGAGGGAGTATAATTTAAATGAGGTGCTACACCTCATACAACTTAAGAATAACATGGTAATGATTTAAAATCACTAAGTAATGGAATAAGAGGTTCATTAGCTTAAGGTCATTACCTCTTATTGAATTACTTAGGATCAAGATTTAAATGAGGGAGGAGCCCTCATACTATTTCGAGAATTTGAATTATAAGATTTAAATGCACTAGAAATGGCTCCATAACCATTATTTGGATCTAGTCCATGATCATACAAACAACTTGGATATATTTTTGCATAATCAATTAGAGGACAACATTTGTGATTTATGAGAGTTGGAATCAACTCAAAATCAATTATGGTTGAATTTTAAATAAAGTTTCAATTTGTAAAAGTCCCTGCCTTGTCATTTTTAGCATTTTAATTCTACTACGAATTTGGAGGTGGGACCAGTGGCATTAGTTAGATAAATTCATGGGATTTCCAGAGATATGAAGTTTGCTAAATTTGGTGCAGTAGTTTGAAAGTTATTCAAATTTGAAGTGGACACCATTATTGAAATTGAGCTGAAACGCATTAATACAAAGTTTGAATTAGTGGGCTGCGCGGGAAAAGAAAATGGGCCGAAACGAGTTTAAACAGCGAAGCACGGCCCAACAAGCATCTGGTGCGGGTGGGCCGCCTAACGAGGTGGGGGCCACCCGTCAGTGGCTCATCAACGAGCGAAGCGGTACGCGAGAGGTGAAGCGTAGGATTAGAATCAGATCCGACGGTCGTGGATCGTCGTCGTCTCCGACGAGATCCCGACGATCTGGCGGCGAGCCTAGGGGGTCGGAGAGCCTACCGGCAGTCCCGCGGTCGACGGCGAGGTGCGCGGCGACGTTGGCGAGGGTGAGGAAGCTCCTGGTACCGTCGGCGAGGCGTGGGGAAGCTTCAATCAACGGCGCTGATCTCCGGGTACTGGCGGGCTCCGGCTTCAAATTGGTGCTGCTCCGGTGAGGTGGTGGCTAATTAGCTGGTCGAGGAGAAGCAAGGATGGGAGGAGAGTGATGTGCTGTGAAGAGTTCGTGCTCGGGGCTCCTCTATTTATAGCAGAGATGAAGTGCTGCGGGTGCCGAAGGGGGTCGGGCATGGCGTGGCGTCTCCGGCGTGTGAAAGGGCAAGGTGAGTACTGCAATCGAGTGGCGACAGCATGGCGGTGCTTGGCGTGCTGCTGGCGCTGCGAGAGGACGAGGGGATCGCTCAGAAGCGTGTATTGAGTGCTGCGGTACCCGCGGTACTCTTCCGACGAGGACGACAGCGACAAGGCGGCCACAGGCGCTCGAGCATGTCTACGCGGTAGAGGAGAGGGTGGTGGTGCTCGCTGCAGTCATAGGGATGCAGGGGAGGATGGAGGCGACTGGACGCATGATGCTCTGGCGCGTCCAGAGCGCGCTCACCGCGTGCCTGGCATGCCCTGGCATGGTGCTGGGCGCGCGTCGCCTGGCCAATGCCGTGCTTGCGCGAGCTAGGGCCGTGCACAGGGATGATCATCACGGTCAGGGGAGTGTACTGGGCAAGGTTGGCGAGAGAGGGGAAGGCCAGAGAGATGGGTGGCATGCTGGCCGGCATGGTGCACGGCATTGCTTAGTTTAGGGTTTCTCCACACTTTAATCGACGGGGCAAGGACAGGGCTTGGTGCAGGAGATGCAGGAGATGGTGATCATCACAATTTAAAGTTGGTTTAGCCTAAAATCTGCTGGGTAATGAGGTGTAACACCAATCTGAAAAGCTGCCTGCCAACTGTTCGACGAAATGGCCGCATGAGAGTTTGATTTGAATTTTGAAATTCTTTTTGGTGCAACTCATTTATATAATTATTGTGATAGAATGGTTGTGGTGGTATTCATTTTGGTGTTGATTTGCAAAGTTTCAAAAATGTGGTCATCTTCACTTTGTTTCAATGTCACCTCTTGTCAACTCTGTTCTAGTCAACCTGGTCAAAGTCAGCATTGGTGGTCAACAGAAAAGTTGTTCACTTTTACATGGTCTTGGATGTGGTGGTAAGTGTTGACCAAGTTTGGTTTAAGAAAAGTTAAAACCAGGGGTGCAAAGTGGTGAAGATAATATAAAGTGGTCACATGACCATTATCATATGTATGTTGGTTTTGAAATTTTGTTTGATTTGATTCTGGTTTCTTTGATGCATTTGAGTTTGTAATTGATATCAAAGTGTTTTACAACCAAGGGAGCAAGCAATGGTGGCCTTGATTGGAGTTTTGCATAATTGGCCTTATGTGTATGTGAGGGTATTTGGCCATTTTTGTATTTCTTTTATTTCTCTCAAATTGAGAAGCTATGATTATGGGTTAGGGTTTAAGAGCAAGTGATCAACACACAAACACTCATCATGGCAATTGCACACAAGAAATATACACAATATGCATAAAACTATATGTAACACTATATGCATAGAAAAAGTTTTTGTTTATTGTGAATTTTGAGTAATTGAAATTTCTCTCTCTTGATTCATTATTGTTGAAACTTGGGATGTTACAATGTACGACCCAAGCCCTATGCAGTTCCCGGGTTGACGGTTTGTTTTTACCGGGAAGCCAAGCTCATGGGGAGAGGTGCCTATACTAGGGTATATAAGTGAAAGGTCAGGGTTGATGATCCGTGATACGTCTCTGACGTATCGATAATTTCTTATGTTCTATGCCATATTATTGATGATACCTACATGTTTTATGCACACTTTATGTCATATTCGTGCATTTTCTGGAACTAACCTATTAACAAGATGCCGAAGTGCCAGTTCCTGTTTTCTGCTGTTTTTGGTTTCAGAAATCCTAGTAACGAAATATTCTCGGAATTGGACGAAATCAAGACCCAGGTTCCTATTTTCACCGGAAGCATCCAGAACACCCGAGAGCCGCCAGAGGGGGCCCTGTGGGCCCCAGATGATAGGGTGGCGCGGCCTGGGCCCTGGCCGCGCCAGCCTATGGTGTGGCCACCCCTTCGACCCTCCTGCGCCGCCTCTTCGCCTATATAAAGCCTCCGTCGCGAAAACCCTGATGCGAAGAACCACGATACGGAAAACCTTCCAGAGCCGCCGCCATCGCGAAGCCAAGATCTGGGGGACAGGAGTCTCTGTTCCGGCACCCTGCCGGAGCGGGGAAGTGCCCCCGGAAGGCTTCTCCGTCGACACCGCTGCCATCTCCACCGCCATCTTCATCACTGCTGCTCCCATGAGGAGGGAGTAGTTCTCCATCGAGGCTCGGGGCTGTACCGGTAGCTATGTGGTTCATCTCTCTCCTATGTGCTTCAATACAATAATCTCATGAGCTGCCTTACATGATTGAGATTCATATGATGATGCTTGTAATCTAGATGTCATTATGCTAGTCAAGTGAGTTTTACTTATGTGATCTCCGGAGACTCCTTGTCCCACGTGTGTAAAGGTGACAGTGTGTGCACCGTGTGGGTCTCTTAGGCTATATTTCACAGAATACTTATTCACTGTTGAATGGCATAGTGAGGTGCTTATTTATATCTCTTTATGATTGCAATGTGTTTGTATCACAATTTACCTATGTGCTACTCTAGCAATGTTATTAAAGTAGTTTTATTCCTCCTGCACGTGTGCAAAGGTGACAGTGTGTGCACCGTGTTAGTACTTGGTTTATGCTATGATCATGATCTCTTGTAGATTGCGAAGTTAACTATTGCTATGATAATATTGATGTGATCTATTCCTCCTACATATGCATGAAGGTGACAGTGTGCATGCTATGTTAGTACTTGGTTTAGTCTTTTGATCTATCTTACACTAAAGGTTACTAAAATATGAGCATTATTGTGGAGCTTGTTAACTCCGGCATTGAGGGTTCGTGTAATCCTACGCAATGTGTTCATCATCCAACAAGAGTGTAGAGTATGCATTTATCTGTTCTGTTATGTGATCAATGTTGAGAGTGTCCACTAGTGAAAGTCTAATCCCTAGGCCTTGCTCCTAAATACTGCTACTACTGTTTGTTTACTGTTTTACTGCGTTACTACTGCTGCATTACTACTGCTTGTTTACTGTCCTGGGCAAAGCACTTTTCTGGTGCCGTTGCTACTACTTATTCATACCACCTGTATTTCACTATCTCTTCGCCGAACTAGTGCACCTATTAGGTGTGTTGGGGACACAAGAGACTTCTTGCTTTGTGGTTGCAGGGTTGCATGAGAGGGATATCTTTGACCTCTTCCTCCCTGAGATCGATAAACCTTGGGTATCCACTTAAGGGAAACTTGCTGCTGTTCTACAAACCTCTGCTCTTGGAGGCCCAACACTGTCTACAAGAATAGAAGCTCCCGTAGACATCAAGCACTTTTCTGGCGACGTTGCCGGGGAGGAAAGGTAAAAAGGCACTCATACTCCGGTTCCAGGTAACAGTACTTTTCTGGCGCCATTGTGTTTGTGCTCGAAGCTATTTCCTTTAGATCCTGCAATTGCATCTTTTTGTTTCTTGTTTACACTAGTTTGGCATAATGGACAACAATGAGCTTCTTATTCTATTTCCTGATTTAAAACATGGATTGTTTGATGCGAAAATTAAAAAACCTATGAAATCTTATTTGCATGCTGGTAGTAATATTAGTATGAACGCTTTGAACACCATTGTTGATAATAATATAGAAAGTTCTAAGCTTGGGGAAGCTGGTTTTCATGATCTTTTTAGTCCCCCAAGCATTGAGGAGAAAATTTTCTTTGATGATACTTTGCCTCCTATTTCTGATGATTATAATGATAGTGGTCTTTTGGTGCCACTTACTGTGGAGAGTAAATTTTGTTGTGATTATACTATGCCTCCTACACTTGATGAGAATAATAATGATAGCTACTTTGTTGAATTTGCTCCCACTATTCTCTACTATATTAAATGGCTAGAGGTGGTGAGGTGGTTGGTACGTCCGTGCCTTCAATCCCGAGCGAAGAAAAAAGAGAAAAGGGAAGGAAAGCGGCCACCCACGCACGCACGACTCAGTCAGTTTCGTGTTCGTTGCCTTTCATCCTCATCTCCCCACCTCCGCCTTCGAAGAGCAGCGCTAGCAACTGCAGTTGGCCGCTACCTGGCATCTCGACCCCCTTCTGACCTGGGCGGCGATAGGCAAAATCGACGGGGCCTCGCGCAGCGGTGGCCCGGACCTGGAGGCAGCTGCAGCAAAATCGAAGGCGTGGCTTGGAGGCAGCCCGGACCTGGGCGGCGGGGGTAGCAGAAATCAAGGGCCGCGGGCCTAATCGCGCCCAGGAATACCCCTAAGACGATGGAATCTCTGGCGCCGGGGCGGACGGTTCCGCCGACGCCATCGATCATGAAGTCTCCACCACCGCCCTTGATCCCCTTCGAGACGCCACCTCGCCTGACCAACATACCCGCATCGCGGCTGCCGTCTCGCTCGACGTGTTTCTCGATTGTGCCCGTCGCCGCCCACGCTGATTAAAATGCACTAGATCATCGCCCAGATGCCGTACAGGTTCTTCGTTCTCTACAGGTTTCCTGTTGGCACCGTATAAATTTGCACTTTTTTTTTATCTGTGGTTGTTGCAGCTTGATGTATGTTGCCACTGGATGTTATACTTACGGCCTGAATGGCTGCCGTAGTAAGGTAAGCCTGGTCGTTGTAGTAGCAAAGGACTTGAACCAACTTCTATTCTTCCCTAATTCATCTATGTTCCTCCAAACATCCCTTCATGCTACTGTAATTTCTTTAAAGTTCTACTCTATCTCGTAGTTTAGTTGTGTAGAAATAATAATATAGATAATACAGAAGTGAGCTTGAAGTTTAGAACCAATCTGTGTAGAAATAAACTGCAAAGAATACCATAAGCATCATATTTAGTTGAATTAGTTTTAACATAATTTATGTGATCTGGACAGAACAGAATAGGTCGTATATTCAGATGATAAGAGCCAGAAGGAGATTGTCGAGCTGCTTGGCTTGTGAGTTGTGACTGCTCCTCCAAGATCGGACCCTGTCTCAGTGCAATGACAGGACAGGATGTCTCCCTGGTGAGAACCGACACTCTGTTCCTTTCAGTTTAGAACCGTGGCATGCTCGTAGGCTTTTGTGTGATATTTGCCATGTCAGTCGGTATAACAAGGACAACACCAAAGATCTTGGAATTTTGATTTCAGGTTTATGTTATTGAGGCAATATTAGAACTCCCATCATTTGTCAAGTTTGATGATGCCGCTGTTACAGAAATTTATTAGCATGCAGAAGCATAATTGGTTTTGTAGAGGAAATATGATTGTAAAGGTATATTTCTGGACTGCATAGATTGCACTACAGAGCACATAAAAATATCTGCATTGTCGACCCTCTTCAGAAGACGTGATTAGATAGTTTACCACAGTGAGGAAGCAGGGGATGTTCAACTTCCTTTATTACCGCAGAATCATGACAGAGCTATATTAACACGATACATATTCTCATTAAGTGTTCAAATTGATGACTGATTTTATTATCTTATCTGAAGCTACTGATATTTTTTTCTTTCATGTTCTGTAAATTTTATGAAGCTACTAAATATTCCCTTGTACTGAAATTTGATTTTCTACATAATCTGTTTTGAAGAAACTCAGTTTTCCTGTACTTACTAAACTTTACCTTGTTGCTGAAATTTCATGGGAAGGAGGAGCTCAAGGGAGCAGACAAAACAAGGAGAAAGGAGCTAGAAAGTAGAAGTTATCGTGATAACCTGCAAGCTTTAGTGAGTTCCTAATTCCTAACCACCATGTGTTTGATAATTAAACCAGTATAGTTTTCTTTTGATTAAGTAGTTCGACACTCCTAGCCGCACAGGACCGTCTGCAATGGATTTGAGATATCGCTGCACCGGAGTACCAGATACATGAAATCGATTATTTTGTAAGTTTCCTCACTGTTCTATATGGGTGACTAGCATATATATTTTCTATTCCAACTTGCAGGAAGTGAGAACATACTATTTAATGAAAAACTATTTGTACATATACGAAAATGTTAATGAAAAAGGAGAGTTGTAGTATTGCCTTCCTTAAGTTCAGAAGATTACTCCTTTGATTGCTTTGACAACTATCTGTACCTTCGGTACAAAATAAGTATGAGAATCAGCAGTGGCAACAATGATCAAGGCCATGGGAAGGAACCATAACCCTACCATTTAGATTTCATTTAAATCTATTTTCCAGTCATTTCTCTTGATTTTGTTTGTTTTCTGAGCTCAAATGATTATTGGTGGATTAGACTATCTTGCTACGACTTAACACTGCAATGTGGACCTAAGTATGTGAAGCTCTGTTCAAAAATTCCAGCAGACATAAGGTCATATGTTAAAAAAGACGCAGGTAGAATGATACTTCAAGAGTTCTCCATTGCCGTTGTCCTAGAACTACAGAGAATGAACCGTATCAGTTGCTTATAGAAAAATGATTTAATTGTTACTTAAGTATTACATTAGTTATGTGAACAAGCTAGATTCTTAAGAGTTATATTGGAAACAAAGATTATATTGATCCATTAACTTGCTACTGAAGTACAACACCTATGGGAGCGAGCTTTGACAGTTTAAGGAGATTGTGTTTCAATGAGATTCCAAATTTGTCTTTGCCATTCACTGATGTGCTAACTTGGAAGTAGATTTTTTCTGTTGTAAATGGTCTAAATGTTTATTTAATTATGATATGCATCATTTTGCTACTATATACATAACATGTCATGTTATATATATGAGGTGAAAAATAATAGATGATGAGCTGAAAATAATCACTTCCTTTGTAGCTTGAAGCTATGGTTACATTATGTAAACCAGAGATTCTACCTGTAGAACACCAATGATATTTTTGTATAGAAAATTTCCAATGACGGCTTGAAACTTTTGCAATAAGAATATGTCTTCTACCTTTATCTTCCCTGATAATAGTTTTGGTTCTATTTAATCTTGAAAACACCGCAGCTGTCCATGCGGAAAAAAAGGAATCCAAATTTGTCGCGTCTCTCATGTTATGATCTTCTACATCCTAGGCCTGCATCCTGCAATCTTTTTCTCCGGACATTGAAACTCTTATGCACTGTTTATTTATATCACAACATAAATGCGTTTCCGCGTTGATATTACATGATTTTACAAACAAGAATTAATTTGGATTTGTTCATAAATGACATAGGTTCTGCTAATGGGCAACCTGGCCGACGGTATCTTTCCAAACTAGATATCTACGAACAATGTATCTTCTTATCTTTGTGATGCCTCATAGCAATGCGGGTATCTGAATGTTGGAATGTTTCTTTTATTCATATGTTGTTGTGTTATTATTTTTGAAATATTACGTGTGGCTATCTTTTTATTGGTTTTGAAATATTATGTGTGACTATCTTTTTATGTACATGTGAACTTCCATATGTATTATGTTTGCATATGTTGCAAGAATTTATTTGAGTCTCCAAGAACAGTTTTGAATTGGATGATCGTCAAATTACCCAGGTTGGGTTTAAACTCTTGGTTACTTTGTGGTTTATTTGCAGTGCCTTCTTGGTATTCTTTCATTATTCACAGATCAGTTCAGTACCATTTGTTGCCAAAAAGGCGAAGGTCATATATATGTACCATATTAAGTATCTTTGCATTGAGCATGCTTCAAGTGTAACTTTGTTGAAAAATAGTCACAAAACTGTTAGCTTATCCAAAGCTTTTGGTTGACAAAAGGAATATCCAGCGCTTTAGAATTTAAAGTTTGCAGAAGGCCTCCGATCCTTGGAAAAAAAAAGGTATCAAGGAAATGCAGAGAAACAAAAGTTTCTTAACCTCGCCTCTAAAGAAGCACAATGATCATGATCATGATACTGTTGGGATTTCACAAGTAAAACTAAAAAGAAATGCTCCAACAACACTAGCCTTTTACAAAAAAATGTACTACTCATTTTTCATAGTGCTGATCTTTGTGATTCTTTGTTAATAGGGTCGTTTAGCACAGTGGTAATTCTCATGTGCAGATTCTTCTCTTCAAGACGTATATTTAACATAGCTTTGAATTTTGCAGTTACTAGCCACTGATACATGTTCATCAGGTCAAGCTACCTAATTACTTTGACAAGGATGCAGATGACCTACCAAGTGGCCATGGAAGAGGACGTGGCCGCCGGGGATGGGTAGGGGAAGAGGTAAATATTCTGCCGATTAAAAGAACTTGATTCATTGTTCAGCCATTTGTAACATGCATTTGATGTTCATAGGTATCTACAAGAGCTCTCTCTTATGTGTGTCTTTTAAGGGTTACTCTTGGTACTAGGACTTTGTTTTGCCGAACATCATCTCAACCATGAGTACACGATAGAAATTGTGAGACAAAGCTAAGGGATAGATGGACCTTCGTAAAATAGAACTGATCAATCGTCTTTAGTCATTATACTGGTCATGTACGTACTTACCTTTAAGTTTGTTGTCGAATTCCTGTAATTGTTAATACTGCAATGCATGAATAATTATTAGTACTACCTCTGCCCATAAATAGATACCAAAAAGTTTATCTAAATTTGAATGTATCTAGCCACAATTTAGTGTATAGATACATCCGAATTTAGATAAATCTTTGGCATCTATTTATGGACGGAGGGAGTAGTATACATGCTGATTATTGTCTATAATGAATAGGCACTTCCAGTGGTTTAAAGTTTCTTGACAATTTTTACTTGTACTAAGTTATTTTTTAGATCCACTGAAGCTTAGTTTGTTCATCCATTTATATATAATACATGAAATAGTCTAAGCCTGCATATAGGATGCTTATTTACCTTCTACCTAAAACTTGTTGGAGAAGATGGAGTTTTTTGTCATCTTCCGAATGTTGATTTAGCCTGGTGTACTGTGCTTACTACCTCTGGTGAAGAGTCTATACTATCGTTTTTTCAAGGGAAATCTAAAATCTGATCTCAACTGTAAGAAGCCAGTTCTTGCACTTCCATGTGGAATGAGGAGGTCTCCAACCACTCCCTACTCATGATGGAGGCTCGCGTCCGCCATCCAGTAATTAAAAGATAGGAGCTAGCAGCTGGACATGCACATCCCCACCACTGGACTGATGCCGTATGAGCAGGTGCAGATGTGGAAGAAGCTACTTCTGGGTTGAAAAAGATATATTAGTACTATTAGCTCTTGTGTGATTGACATGCAGTTGACTTATCTGATCATGTAAGTTGTGTGTGTTGTACTGAAGTGGTAATAGGCAAGTTAAATTATGTTTTGTCAATGTGCCACTTTTCTCAATTGAGTCACTGATGCACATATCCAAATCTCTTATCTCAAGTTCAGCTACATTATTCATAATAATGCATTGCCAAAGAGATATGTGTCAACTCGTGTAAAAAAATGGTTACGCCGTATTAAACTACAACCTTGATCTTTCAAGTCAAAACTGTACTACCAAGTTTTAGAGAGAATTTGAGACCAACAACACCACCTGCATCCGACACTTGAAATCGTTTAAACCTATATATGCCATCACGATGGTGGATGGTGGTAGAGAAGTGATAAAACTTGAGATTTTTTACCGCGTACAATTGCCGAACGTGATGTCAAGAATAGTAGAGATCCGTTAAATATTTAGAAAAGACATACATCATGTCAGAGGAAAGGGAAGAGGTGTGGAAATAAGCAGGACAAGCCAAGCTCTGAAAATTCGTTGTAATAGAACGACACAGTTAAAAAGATGCAAGTTGCATCTTTATTTCATAGCAATGTAGCTATATTTAGCTAAACATATTTTATACACATGATCTTTCGTTTCTATCATATTTACATAGAAAAAGACCGTGGCAACGCATGGGCAGTCAACTAGTACTAATAAAATTGACTATGCCTATGTGGAGAGTAATAATTTTATGCATGAGACTCATGATAAGAATGCTTTATGTGATAGTTATATTGTTGAGTTTGCTCATGATGCTACTGAAAGTTATTATGAGAGAGGAAAATATGGTTGTAGAAATTTTCATGTTACTAAAATGCCTCTCTATGTGCTGAAATTTTTGAAGCTACACTTGTTCTATCTTCCTATGCTTGTTACTTTGCTCTTCATGAACTTGTTTATTTACAAGATTCCTATGCATAGGAAGCATGTTAGACTTAAATGTGTTTTGAATTTGCCTCTTGATGCTCTCTTTTGCTTCAACTACTATTTCTTGCGAGTGCATCATTAAAACTGCTCAGCCCATCTTAATGGCTATAAAGAAAGAACTTCTTGGGAGATAACCCATGTGTTTATTTTGCTACAGTACTTTGTTTTATATTTGTGTCTTGGAAGTTGTTTACTACTGTAGCAACATCTCCTTATCTTAGTTTTATGTTTTGTTGTGCCAAGTAAAGTCTTTGATAGTAAAGTAAATACTAGATTTGGATTACTGCGCAGTTCCAGATTTATTGTCTGTCACGAATCTGGGTCTAATTCTCTGTAGGTAACTCAGAAAATTATGCCAATTTACGTGAGTGATCCTCAGATATGTACGCAACTTTCATTTAATTTGGGAATTTTCATTTGAGCAAGTCTGGTGCCCTTTTAAAATTCGTCTTTACGGACTGTTCTGTTTTGACAGATTCTGCCTTTTATTTCGCATTGCTTCTTTCGCTGTGTTGGGTGGATTTCTTTGTTCCATTACCTTCCAGTAGCTTTTAGAAATGTCCAGAAGTGTTAAGAATGATTGTGTCACCTCTGAACATGCGAGTTTTTGATTATGCACTAACCCTCTAATGAGTTTGTTTCGAGTTTGGTGTGGAGGAAGTTTTCAAGGGTCAAGAGAGGAGGATGATATACTATGATCAAGGAGAGTGAAAGCTCTAAGCTTGGGGATGCCCCGGTGGTTCACCCCTGAATATTCTAAGAAGACTCAAGCGTCTAAGCTTGGGGATGCCCAAGGCATCCCCTTCTTCATCGACAACATTATCAGGTTCCTCCCCTGAAACTATATTTTTATTCCGTCACATCTTATGCACTTTGCTTGGAGCGTCGCTTGTTTTTGTTTTTGTTTTGTTTGAATAAAATGGATCCTAGCATTCACTTTGTGGGAGAGAGACACGGTCCGCTGTAGCATATGGACAAATATGTCCTTAGGCTCTACTCATAGTATTCATGGCGAAGTTTCATCTTCGTTAAATTGTTATATGGTTGGAATTGGAAAATGCTACATGTAGTAACTCTAAAATGTCTTGGATAATTTGATACTTGGCAATTGTTGTGCTCATGTTCAAGCTCTTGCATCATATACTTTGCACCCATTAATGAAGAAATACTTAGAGCTTGCTAATTTGGTTTGCATATTTGGTTTCTCTAGAGTCTAGATAACATCTAGTATCGAGTTTTGAACAACAAGGAAGACGGTATGGAGTCTTATAATGTTTACCATATGTCTTTTATGTGAGTTTTGCTGTACCGTTCATCCTTGTGTTTGTTTCAAATAACCTTGCTAGCCTAAACCTTGTATCGAGAGGGAATACTTCTCATGCATCCCAAATACTTGAGCCAACCACTATGCCATTTGTGTCCACCATACCTACCTACTACATGGTATTTATCCGCCATTCCAAAGTAAATTGCTTGAGTGCTACCTTTAAAATTCCATCATTCACCTTTGCAATATATAGCTCATGGGACAAATAGCTTAAAAACTATTGTGGTATTGAATATGTACTTATGCACTTTATCTCTTATTAAGTTCCTTGTTGTGCGATAACCATGCTTCTGGGGACGCCATCAACTATTCCTTGTTGAATATCATGTGAGTTGCTATGCATGTCCGTCTTGTCTGAAGTAAGAGAGATCTACCACCTTCATGGTTGGAGCATGCATATTGTTAGAGAAGAACTTTGGGCCGCTAACTAAAGCCATGATTCATGGTGGAAGTTTTAGTTTTGGACATATATCCTCAATCTCATATGAGAATAATAATTGTTGCCACATGCTTATGCATTAAAGAGGAGTCCATTATCTGTTGTCCATGTTGTCCCGGTATGGATGTCTAAGTTGAGAATAATCAAAAGCGAGAAATCCAAAATGCGAGCTTTCTCCTTAGACCTTTGTACAGGCGGCATGGAGGTACCCCATTGTGACACTTGGTTAAAACATGTGCATTGCAAAGATCCGGTAGTCCAAGCTAATTAGGACAAGGTCCGGGCACTATTAGTATACTATGCATGAGACTTGCAACTTGTAAGATATAACTTTCATAACTCATATGCTTTATTACTACCGTTGACAAAATTGTTTCATGTTTTCAAAATAAAAGCTCTAGCACAAATATAGCAATCGATGCTTTCCTTTTTTAAGGACCATTCTCTTTTACTTTTATGTTGAGTCAGTTCACCTATCTCTCTCCACCTCAAGAAGCAAACACTTGTGTGAACTGTGCATTGATTCCTACATATTTGCATATTGTACTTGTTATATTACTCTATGTTGACAATTATCCATGAGATATACATGTTACAAGTTGAAAGCAACCGCTGAAACTTAATCTTCCTTTGTGTTGCTTCAATGCCTTTACTTTGATTTATTACTTTATGAGTTAACTCTTATGCAAGACTTATTAATACTTGTCTTGAAGTACTATTCATGAAAAGTCTTTGCTTTATGATTCACTTGTTTACTCATGTCATTACCATTGTTTTGATCGCTGCATCCACTACATATGTTTACAAATAGTATGATCAAGGTTATGATGGCATATCACTTCAGAAATTATCTTTGTTATCGTTTTACCTCGCTCGGGACGAGCAGTAACTAAGCTTGGGGATGCTTGATACGTCTCCGACGTATCGATAATTTCTTATGTTCTATGCCATATTATTGATGATACCTACATGTTTTATGCACACTTTATGTCATATTCGTGCATTTTCTCGGAACTAACCTATTAACAAGATGCCGAAGTGCCGTTCCTGTTTTCTGCTGTTTTTGGTTTCAGAAATCCTAGTAACGAAATATTCTCGGAATTGGACGAAATCAAGACCCAGGTTCCTATTTTCACCGGAAGCATCCAGAACACCCGAGAGCCGCCAGAGGGGGGCCCTGTGGGCCCCAGATGATAGGGTGGCGCGGCCTGGGCCCTGGCCGCGCCAGCCTATGGTGTGGCCACCCCTTCGACCCTCCTGCGCCGCCTCTTCGCCTATATAAAGCCTCCGTCGCGAAAACCCCGATGTGAAGAACCACGATACGGAAAACCTTCCGCAGCCGCCGCCATCGCGAAGCCAAGATCCGGGGACAGGAGTCTCCGTTCCGGCACCCTGCCGGAGCGGGGAAGTGCCCCCGGAAGGCTTCTCCATCGACACCGCTGCCATCTCCACCGCCATCTTCATCACCGCTGCTGCTCCCATGAGGAGGGAGTAGTTCTCCATCGAGGCTCGGGGCTGTACCGGTAGCTATGTGGTTCATCTCTCTCCTATGTGCTTCAATACAATAATCTCATGAGCTGCCTTACATGATTGAGATTCATATGATGATGCTTGTAATCTAGATGTCATTATGCTAGTCAAGTGAGTTTTACTTATGTGATCTCCGGAGACTCCTTGTCCCACGTGTGTAAAGGTGACGAGTGTGTGCACCGTGTGGGTCTCTTAGGCTATATTTCACAGAATACTTATTCACTCGTTGAATGGCATAGTGAGGTGCTTATTTATATCTCTTTATGATTGCAATGTGTTTGTATCACAATTTACCTATGTGCTACTCTAGCAATGTTATTAAAGTAGTTTTATTCCTCCCGCACGTGTGCAAAGGTGACAAGTGTGTGCACCGTGTTAGTACTTGGTTTATGCTATTATCATGATCTCTTGTAGATTGCGAAGTTAACTATTGCTATGATAATATTGATGTGATCTATTCCTCCTACATATGCATGAAGGTGACAAAGTGTGCATGCTATGTTAGTACTTGGTTTAGTCTTTTGATCTATCTTACACTAAAGGTTACTAAAATATGAGCATTATTGTGGAGCTTGTTAACTCCGGCATTGAGGGTTCGTGTAATCCTACGCAATGTGTTCATCATCCAACAAGAGTGTAGAGTATGCATTTATCTGTTCTATTATGTGATCAATGTTGAGAGTGTCCACTAGTGAAAGTCTAATCCCTAGGCCTTGCTCCTAAATACTCGCTAGTACTCGTTTGTTTACTCGTTTTACTGCGTTACTACTCGCTGCATTACTACCGCTTGTTTATCGTCCTGGGCAAAGCACTTTTCTCGGTGCCGTTGCTACTACTTATTCATACCACCTGTATTTCACTATCTCTTCGCCGAACTAGTGCACCTATTAGGTGTGTTGGGGACACAAGAGACTTCTTGCTTTGTGGTTGCAGGGTTGCATGAGAGGGATATCTTTGACCTCTTCCTCCCTGAGATCGATAAACCTTGGGTATCCACTTAAGGGAAACTTGCTGCTGTTCTACAAACCTCTGCTCTTGGAGGCCCAACACTGTCTACAAGAATAGAAGCTCCCGTAGACATCAATCCGCGTGCTGAGTTACGATGATTCTGGGTTATCCTCGACGGATGTAATCAAAAGTTGTGGCACAAGAGTACAAACTCTGCAGAGTGCTAAACCTATTCGAATAGCCGTGTCGACGGTTACGGACGATTGGAAAGGCCATACTGTTCCGTTGTCAGAACTTTTGTCATAAAAATGAATGGTGAATTGAAAAGGACTTGACTTGAATCACAATTGATTTGTGGGAATGACACCAATGTTCCCACTTGAGTTAGTTAGCTAAAATGAAGAGGCTTTACTAAATGCTTATGAACTAAACTTGGCTTTATGCAAATAAACCTAGAGCTTAGGACCCCTTAGTATAATTGTTGAGCAATTACATTAGTATTAGTTTGCGAGTACTTTAAAGTACTCATGGTTGTGTCCCTGGCTATTCAAATGACATACTATGAAGAGGAGCCACAATATCAAGACGACGGACAATAGGACGTCTATGATAACTAGGAGCATCTTCTAACGTCAAGCGTTGCCTATGGAATAGATAGTCCACTACTACTACGCTTCCGCTACTTTTTGTTGTTGATCATGTAGATCAACTATTTGTGTAATATTGGATCATGTGATCTATTGTTGTAAGACGATTATGTGTTGTAATAAATGATGACTCTATGATATTCAACGGTTATGTCTCGCAAAAACAATCTTCCTGGGATTGCGATGTATGGCATAATAGGCATCTGGACTTAAAAATCCGGGTGTTGACAAGTTGGTATCAGAGCCATTGTTTGACCTTAGGAGACCTTAGTTAGAATGGATGTCTGAAAAACTTAGTTTCAAATTCAATGAAGTGAATAGTTACGAAAACATATTCACACCCTTATCTTTGAAATCTTTTCAAAACAATGAATTCATGCTCTTCCTTATAAGTTACTTAAAATTTTGAACACTTGTACTTCTCTAACTTACTCATCAAATTCCTCTACAGATGGAGCCGTTCATCCAGACCGAGGTTTACCAGCTAGGGAATGGCGTAGACATGATCTTCGAAAGGGACCTTCATGCCCTCTCGGAGTTTCTTGGACGCTCGCCTCCTGAGTTCTACGGGGGTCAAGTCAACGACCAGCCCGGAGGACAGCTGCAGTGGGTCATCATGGCCGACCTTCGAGGAAAGCCTGAGTCTCCCACGTTCGAGAGCATCCAGTTCTCCCTCAGGGAGAATAACTGGGCGGACGGACTCGCACGCGCTCTGCAGGAAGCACTCGCCCGTCTGTGCGGGCAAAACACGATGGCCATCCAAGGGGAACGCTTTGCTCACCTCGCAAGGCACACCTCCCTTGGAATACCCATGAACCTGCCGTTCCACCCGGTGCTGAGTCATCATGTGGACCACGTCGACTTCATGTTGTGCGAAACTCGCACGGAGCTGGACAACTCCCGCGCCTACGCCAACCACACCTACCTCCAGCTGGCTCAGCAGGCCGAGACCATCAAGGTCATCGCCAAGGAGCGCCGGACTCTTCGCCGCCTGAACGCGAAGAAGGACTACACCATCCACCGCCTCAAGGCAAAGATAGCCTCACTGAAGGAGACTGTCGAAGCCCAGGCCGAACAGCTCCAGGAACTGGAGGGAGAAGGCGAGGGAGAAGACATCCAGGGAGATGGATACTCCTATGTGAGCAACGATGATGACTATGAAGAAGAGGAAGACGAAGACCTGGCCTTCCACCCCTATGTGGATGGCTATGAGCACCTGGAAGCCGGGATGGATAACACCTTCCCGATCAATGTTGATGAAGAGTAGTTCCCCATGAGCACTTGAGTAGCATGAGTTGTATCGGTCCCTTGTATCGTAGAACGGTGAAATGGTTGTTCAAACCATCCAGTGTGTTAGTTTTAATATGTGCTACTTGAATGAATAAGAGTGTGTTTACTTTTCAACATGTCAAGAACTCAAGTTTTAAACTTTGAACTTTACCCAAAACAAGCCATAGAAATTTCCCTCTCGTCTCATGATCTATCTCCATGTTCAGATGGCACCTCCGACTCGCGGTACCAATCAGGATGCAATGATGTAGATGTTGCAGATACTGATGGCAGATAGAGAGGCTGAAAGAGCTGAAAGGCAAGCCAATATCGCTGCAATGCAACAAATTGCTCAGAACAACCAAGGCCATGGAAACCATGACCACCCTGGGTCCAAGCTGAAAAACTTCCAGAACACTAATCCACCCGTGTTCAGCAAGACTGAAGAGCCCCTTGATGCGGATGATTGGCTCCAAACCATGGAGAACAATCTTGAAGTTGCCGGAGTGGAAGCCAATGATAAGGTGCTGTTTGCCACCCACTACTTGGCAGGACCTGCACGAGCCTGGTGGACGAGTACCCGTGCCTTGAATGCGGGGCAAATGATGACTTGGGCAGATTTCAAGCTCAAGTTCAGCAAATACCACGTGCCCCCGGGTCTGATCAAGAAAATGAGAGACGACTTCAGGGAACTCAAGCAAGGCAGACTGACCATGGTAGAATACCGCGACAGATTCCTCACTCTATCAAGGTACGCCCCGGATGAGACCGACACCACCGAGAAGAGGAAGGAGAGATTCCTGAACGGACTGCACGATGAGATGCAGACTGTGCTGGTCAACATCCCTTTTGCTGACCTTGAAGCCCTGGTTGACTCAGCCATCCAGATGGAGGGAAAACTCAACCAAGCCAACGAGAACCGCAAGCGCCGCATGATGCACCAGAGTGGGCCCAGCAATACCCCCAGGTTTAGCCCTAGCTCAAGCGGAGGGTTTGCCCCAAGAAACAACAAGCCACCGATGCTGATGTCACGACTGGGTTTTCAGAACCGGAGTAGAGGAAACCCTAGGACAGGAGGCCACAACAACCACAACAACAACCCCCACCATGCCAACACCAACCACTTCAACCGCGCCCCGATGAGAGCCCCCAACAGCAATAACTCCAACACTACTCCGAGGACTGGGAGCAACGCTGTTCCTATCACCCCCAAGGACAAGTCCACCATCACTTGTTATGAGTGTGGAGTGGTGGGTCACTACTCCAATGAGTGCCCCAAAAGACTCGCCAAGACTTCCGGCAACACCTCTGCACCTGCTCAGCAGCAACGCCGTGTCTCCACCGGCAGAAAGTTCACCCTCAACAACCCCAACAACCGCAGCGGCCGCCTCTTTCACATGAGTGCGGAAGAAGCCCAGGAAGCCCTAGATGTCGTGCTGGGTATGTTCTCTGTTAACTCAATACCTGCAAGAGTGTTGTTTGATTCTGGAGCATCGCATTCGTTTGTTACTGAAGATTTTGCATGCACTAGTAAGATTCAACCCATCAGTATGAAGCATGTCATGATAGTTCAAATACCTGGTTCAACAACTAAAGCTAGAAAATTTTGCAAAGATGTGCCTATCAGAATTCATGAAATAGATTTTTATGCAAATTTGGTTGTTCTGGGAACAAAAGGTTTGGAAGTAGTACTGGGTATGGATTGGATGTCCAAACATCATGGACTGATTGATTGTGCCAAGAAGGCCATCACCATGACTAGTAGCACCGGAGTGTTAGTAGAGCACATATCTGAAAGACTACCCAGAAAGTGCACCTGCAACCAAAATTTAGCCAAACCAACCTTGGATCAGATCAGGGTCGTCTGTCGATACCCCGATGTGTTTCCTGATGATCTACCCGGTATGCCCCCAGATCGGGATATCGAGTTTAGCATTGATCTAATCCCTGGAACAGGACCAATAGCCCAGAGAGCCTATAGTATGAACCCGTCAGAGTTAGTGGAACTAAAGAAGCAACTGGATGATATGTTGTTCAAAGGTCTGATTCGACCAAGTGCGTCGCCTTGGAGATCCCCAGTTTTGTTTGTGGATAAGAAGGACGGTGCCACTCGTTTATGTACAGATTACCGTAAGCTTAACGATGTCACCATCAAGAACAAGTATCCCTTGTCAATAGTATCCGATAGAGGATCCCAATTCACCTCAAGATTTTGACAGAAAGTACATGAAGGACTAGGAACCCGGCTGAATTTCAGCACCGCCTATCACCCGCGGACTGATGGACAGACTGAACGAGTCAATCAGATCCTGGAAGATATGTTGAGAGCATGTGTGCTTGAGTATGGATCCAAGTGGGAAGAATGCTTGCCTTACGCAGAATTCTCGTACAACAACAGCTATCAAGCCAGTTTGCAAATGGCCCCCTTTGAAGCACTGTACGGAAGGAAGTTCCGTACGCATCTGAATTGGTCGGAAGTCGGAGAGAGTCAAGTCTTTGGACTAGATATTCTCCGAGAAGCCGAAGACAAGGTTCACAAGATCCGCGAATACCTCAAGACAGCCCAATCAAGACAGAAGAGCTACGCTGACAAAAGACGCCGAGAGATGACCTTCGAGATCGGAGATTTTGTGTATCTCAAAGTATCCCCTCTTAAAGGAATGCAGAGATTCCAACTTAGAGGAAAGCTTGCACCCCGATATGTTGGACCCTTCAAAGTCCTGAGTCGCCGAGGAGAAGTATCCTATCAACTGGAGTTACCGGAAGAAATGTCAGCGGTACACAATGTGTTTCACATCTCGTTACTCCGGAAATGCTTGGAAGTGCCGGAGAAGACCGAGGTTTTCAAGAACATCGATCACCGAGCTGTGGATATCAACTCAGATTTGACCTATCGTGAAGTACCTATTCGCATCTTGGAAGAAGCTTTCCGAACCACTCGCACCAGGAGTATCAAGTTTCTGAAGATCCAATGGAGTAACCATACCGAATAAGAAGCCACTTGGGAGCGAGAAGACTTCATGAAGACCGAATACCCAGATCTCTTTAGTACCTAATTTTTCTTTAAGATCTCGGGACGAGATCTTTTGTAAGGGGGAAGGGTTTGTAACATCCCAAGTTTTCAATTCAATAAAGACAACGAAATCAATTTCTCAAATTTTGGAACTAACAAAAACTTTTCTTACATATAGTGATATGCATATTTGTTCATGCATTCTTGTATGCCATTTTCCATGATGAGTGTTGATGTGTTACTCTTCTATGCTTAAACACTAGTACATGCTCATAGAACTTCAATTTGAGAAAAATCAAAGAAATAAAAAAATAACAAATTTCCCTCACATACACATTTAGCCAATTATGCAAATCATCAAACAAGGCCCCAATTGCTTGTGCCATTGCTTGTGAAACACTAATACATCAATAACAAACACTTTTGCATCCAAGAAACACAAAACAAATCATAGGAAAAATCAAATTCCACTCACATATGATAATGGTCACTTTGCCACTTTTTATCATCATACCCACTTTGCACCTCTGGTTTGGAAGATTCTTAAACTAAATTTGGCCAACTCTTTCGATCTCATCCAAGACCATGTCAAGGTGAACATCTTTGGTGTTGACCACTATGGTTGACTCTGCCTAGTTTGACCAGAATAGAGATGACAAGTGGCAACTTTGAATCAAAGAGAAGATCATACACTTTTTCAAACTTTGCAAACCAGCACCAAAATGCACACCACCACCACCATTCTACTCCATTAATTATTCAAATCAACTCCACCAAAAAGATTTGAAAAATTCAAATAATTTCTTCATGCGGCCATTGTGTCGAACACTTGGCAGGCATGATTTCTGATTTGACACACATCCTATTACCCAACAGTTTCTTGACTAAACCCCTTTCAATCTTGCATGATCATTTCTCCTCTACCTTCCCTGCATCACTGCCAGTCCTTACCCTTGCTGATTAAATTGAGGAGAGAGCACTTTCTTCACCATGCCGTGCTCATGTCGGCCACCCTGCTCCCTCTTTCTCTGCTCCTCTCCTCTTCCTTTTACCTTGTCCTCGAGATGCCCCTGATCTTGCTGATCATCACAGTTCACGTCCCTGGCGCGCGAGAGGCTGGCATTGGCCAGGCAGCACGCGCCCAGAACCATGCCAGTGCACGCCAGTACGCGCGCTCACCGCGTACTGGACGCACCAGAGCGTCGCTCGCCCCATCGCCTCAGTACTCCCCTACGCCTCTACCTCTGAATCACGCACCGCCACCACACCAGCTAGCCGCTAGACACACTCAAATCGCTGCGCGTGAACCGTCATCGTCGTCCTCGTTGGAGTTTTCCCGCCAGTACGGTGGCACTTATTGCAAACGCCCGAGCGATCCTGTCAAGCTTTTGCTGCGCCAGAGGCACGTTGAGCATTGCCATGCCGTTGCCCATCGAGTGCTATCCTCGCCTTGCCCCTTCAAGCCTCAGAACGGCCGCGTCATGGACGACCCGATCCTCCGCCACATCACCCTCTCCTCCGCTATAAATAGAGCGCTCCCGCACCCCAATTCTTCACACACCCTGGTTCTCCTCCCATCTCTGATTCTCCTCGACCCGTTAGCTAACCAAATCGTCACCGGGGTAGCTGCAATTTGAAGCCGAAGGCCGCCAGTACCCGGAGATCATCGCCGCCGATTGAAGCCTCCCCACGCCTCGCCGCTTGTACCAGTAGCATCGTCATCCTCGCCAACATCGCCGCGCACCTCGCCGTCGACCGCGGGAACGCCGGTAGGCTCTCCGACCCCCTAGGCTCGCCGCCAGTGCATCGGGATCTCGTCGGAGACGACGATGATCCACGACCGCACGATCATGATCTAATCCAACGCCCCACGTCGCTCGTACCGTTTCGCTGGTTAAGTTACACTGACAGTGGGCCCCACTGTCAGGCAGCCCACTCGCGCGAGACGCGCAGATGGGCTGACCCAACTTCTCTCCCCCGCTGCGGCCCACTTCTCTTTCCCGCCTAAGCCCAGTAGTTTGAATTCATATTTGGAAATTGTTTGAATTACTTACTAAGGTCAACTTCAAACTTGAATAGTTTCAAATTGGCTGAACCAAATTTTGTGAACTTTATATATTTAGAAAGCCTATGAAATTTTCTAAACAACCCCACACGTCTCACCCTCAGATTCATTGTAGAATTCAAACAGTAAAAATAACAATGCAGGGATTTTACAAACTTCAAACTTTATTTAAAATTCAACCAAAAGTGATTTTGAATTGATTCCAACTCTCATAAATCACATTTGACATACTCAATTTGTTTATGCAAAAAGATAGCCAAGTTGTTTGTATGATCATGGACTAGAGCAGAATAATGGCTATGGAGCCATTTCTAGTTCATTTAAATCATCTCAATTAAATTGATAAAATGGTATGAGAGCTACTCTCTCATTTAAATCTTGATCCTAAGTAATTCAATCAGAGGTAATGACCTTAGTCTAATGAACCTCATATTTTATTACTTACTGATATTAAATCATTACCATGCTATTCTTAAAATGCATGAGGTGTAGCACCTCATTTAAATTATACTCCCACATACACTACAAGAAAAGTTGCCATGGCCGACGAAGTTGAAGTCGCGCCGTGGTTGCTGGTGTACCATGGCCGACGATTTTGGTCCCTCCGTGGTGCATGTCAAAACTTTTTTTTTCTCGTTTTTGAGGCCACCTAGCCCGACGAAAGCGGCCAAAACGTCGCGTATGGTGGCCCGGGACGTGGTGCATCGCGAATTCTCGGGTTCGGGCCGGCCGGAGTCAACGCAAATCCGC
>NC_061513.1:135198602-135213335 GCF_022539505.1 Lolium rigidum | reverse complement strand
TTAGCAATAAGATGGTCATTGAGCGTATCTT
Organism: Lolium rigidum; assembly: GCF_022539505.1. Lineage (NCBI taxonomy): Eukaryota > Viridiplantae > Streptophyta > Magnoliopsida > Poales > Poaceae > Lolium > Lolium rigidum. The sequence continues at coordinate 135,213,304 of NC_061513.1, read as the reverse complement.
ACCTCGACACGCTTCTGACTCTGTCTACTCTTTCTTGGCTTTATTGCAGCAGTGGTATCCGCTATGCAGGCAGCGGGACAGGTGACATAGGCATCCCCAATGGGCCTGCCGAAGATGGTACCGGGGTTTACTGAAGGCCCACGACCCGAAGTTTATGAAGCCCGGAAGCCCAATTAAGAGATAGTTTGGAAATATAGAGTTGTATTAGGAATATTCGACTTGTAACTATTACGGGACGAACTCAAAGAGTCTCCCGGACTTTGTAACTTGTACATCGCGAAACCCTCGGCTCCACCTCCTATATAAGGGGGAGTCGAGGTAGAAAGAGAGGATCGATTTCATTGTCAACACAACCCTAGTTTTCTAGCAGTCGAGTACTTTTCTGGCTGAACCCTCGAGATCTACTTGCCCTCTACTTCCTACTAAAACCCTAGTCTACAATCCGTAGTCATTGACAAGTCGATATCTTGTCAATTGGCGCCGACCGTGGGGATTAGAGGCGACAAGGAGCTGATCTCGATGGCACGCTCAACATCGTCGACGTCTTCAGTGGCAAGCAACGCGTTGGACAGAGGTAAACAAATCGAAATTGGTCTAGTCGATTTTGTTCCTCACCCGCCCTCCCGTTTGGATGCATATGCGTATCTGGAGGAGCCTATGGAGATAACGTTCGGAAGGTTCCACTTCCGCGTCGGAAAAGAAGGATCGCATCGTCTCGAGGTTCCGATTTCGCCGGGATCGTCGGCGGTCGGTTCCGATCTTTCGGAATCATCGTCATCGTTCGAGACAGGCGACGAGGAGATTTCGCCGCCACGCTTCATCAAAACTACGGCAAGCGAAAAACTCGCCAAGATCTTCGGCAACATGTCCTTCGAGTCGTCTGCGGACTCCAGTATAAGCAGTGACTCAGACAGCGTTGATAGCTTCAGCTTCATCGACAAATCTACTTCTGTTGGAGAGGTCTTCGCCGATCTATACGACGGTGTCACCAATCCCGACAAAGGTCAAAGTTCAAAATACCATCAAATCTATGTAATTGGAGAAGCAAGTCGCCCACAGGAGGAGACATCAGAGGCTTTCGATGATGCGGGAAATCCGTACATCGATCCCGCTGATCTTACGCGAGGTTTGGGAACCAAATATGTCGGACCTGCGACACGACAGATGGTACAATTTCCACAAGCAGTTTGGGACAGAGTCGCAAGAGCTATCAACAGCACGGAGCCGATGACTACGGCCGCCACAGCTGAAGAGTTACAAGCATACCAATATAGACTCGCCCGTGCTAGGAGAGAACTCGAAAAACAGAAAGCTGCGCTGGATAGGAGGCAAGCCGCAGCTTCCGAGTCAAGTAGGCGAAGAGTTGACAATCAGGCACTTCGGGAGGAGATAGTCACATAGCAGCTCGAAATAGGGCAAGGTCTCGGTTGCAGAATATACCTGAGGCCGAGAGGGAGAACTTAGTCCAAAACCTCGACATGTCCTTTATGTCGATAGATACAAGGGGGTATCCCAAAGACACCAGAAGCTGGATATCTGGCGACACAGGCTTTCATCCTAGCGTCCAGGCCACCTCCCGAAGATCCAAGAGAAGCATTGTATAACATGGCCATGGCAGGATGCGGAGTCATGGGAACAGCGTTCGCAGGCACAAGCACGCCTCCCGAAGGTTCTGCAAGGCAAAATAGTCCTCGACCTACAGCAGTAGTGCAAGACCCCCCAAGAACAAGTGGGGCGAGAGATACAGCGACACAGGCAAGGGTCGACAGAGCGCGACAAGAAAGAAGAGAACGTCGGCACTCACCAGAGGTTGACGAGGAGGATTTGTGTGGGCTCCCGTGCTTCACGCGGCGAGTTCGTAAAACTTGGGTCCCATCCGGGTTTAAGCTACCCGACAATTACAAAAAGTTCGATGGCCTGCAAGATCCTGAGGATTGGTTAATCGATTACCTGGAGACGGTAAAATTGATGGGCGGAACCAGAGCAACGGCCATGCAAAGCATCCAGGTGCACTTGAGTGGAGCAGCTCGGTCGTGGATAAAAAAGCTGCCTCCTGGTTCCATCGACAGCTGGGAAAATTTCGAGGACATATTCGTGAAGAATTTCTTGTCCACGTGCAAGAAACCCGCGTCACTGGAGCAGCTAAGGGCCTGCAGACAAAAGCATGATGAGTCAATGAGGATGTATATGCAGAGGTGGAACATCATCAAAAACTCGGCAGAAAACATATCTGATGAAAGAGCAATAGATGCATTTGTTGCTGGAATCCAAAGGAGGGACTTTGTCGAGGATTTGGGAAGAACCAACCCGAAAACAATAGCAGCAGTCATGGAAATAGCGAACCGATGGGCAGATGGAGAAGATGTTGTTCATAATAAACGGCACAGGTCGCCTGAGGATGAGCGCAACCGAAACTTTCAAAATAGGCGACGATTCTCTCGACAGTTCTCAGACTATGACGCTCCCGGCCAAATATTGGCTGGTTTCCGAGGAAACAGCGGGGGAAACAATCGAGATGATTTTTCAAAAGAGTGGCGAGCAGCTAAATGATTACAAGGACGGCTCCCGTCCCAACAGGCAAAATAATGGACCAAGATTTCAGAGGCCGTATGTATCACCCGAGGATCTCTTAAACAGACCATGCCAAATGCACTTTTTCCTCGACAACAATGGAAAGAGGCAGTCGGGGCATGTGCAGAAGGACTGCCGAACTTTTCTAGCACTACATCGATATGCAGGGCATACCAGGACGCGAGCAAGAAACGTAAACCCCCGTGGGCCAAGGAGTGAGATTCACCTTCCACCTCCACCCGCAATCACGGACGAAAATCGGCACCAGTTGCAGTTGGCGGCAGCTCCACAAGCAGGTCCTTATATCGACAGCAGTGGTGCGGTCTCGATGATTCGGAAAGGCAGGCCATCCAACAGAGCTCAGAAAGTAATCTTGCGACAAGTTTTTATGGCAGAGAAGATGCCTCCACCAACAATCAAGTACCTGAACTGGTCAGGGCAAGACATCGGCTTCACTATAGCTGATCACCCGCAACAAGTTCCAAGACCATGACAGTCTGCTTTGATCTTACCAGCGGTGATCGCGGGATTCAACGTTTCACGAGTGTTCATTGATGGCGGGAGCAGCTTAAACCTCATGTACGCAGATACATTGAGGAAGATGAACACATCCTTGGCAAACTTATTACCAACTGATACGTGTTTCCATGGTATCACACCGGAGAAGCCGAGCTACCCATTGGGAAAGATCAATCTCGACGTTCAGTTTGGAACCCGAGAAAATTACAGAAGAGAGAGGTTGGAGTTTGAAGTTGCGGATTTCCCGTCACAGTATCATGCTTTGTTGGGGTGACCCGCCTATGCTAGGTTTATGGCGGTACCACATTACACATACTTGTTGTGGAGACTCCCTTGACCCAAGGGCCCAATCACAGTGAAAGGCAGTTTCGCCCTAGCTGATAAGTGCGACAAGGATTTTCATCGACTGTCAGAACTTTCGGAATGCAAGCAGAGTATATGGCGTCAAGGCTAACAACTGATTACGACGTGTTGCCAGACGTAGGGAGGCCGCTCAAGAAGCCCACCTTTGACACTACTAAAGATTCCAAGGAAGTGCAGATTCACGCGACAGATCCCAAGAAAACGACATCTATTGCAACAAACATGGACCTCGCATAGGAAAAGCGCGCTCGTCGAGTTCCTCCGTGAGCGCTGGGAAATCTTCGCATGGTGTCCAGCTGACATGCCAGGAGTACCCAGGGAACTTGTCGAGCACCATCTTAACTTAGATCCAATGGCGAGACCAATCAAACAACCTCTGCGGCGTTTTTCGGAACCAAACCGCAAAGCTATGTTGTCAGAAATCAATCGACTCAGAGAAGCTGGCTTTATTAAAGAGTTACATACGGAGGCCACGTGGTTAGCTAACCCAGTGCTGATCCTGAAGAAAAACACAGAGGTCCTTCGCATGTGCGTCGACTTCACGTGTGTCAATAAACATTGTCCAAAGGATCACTTCCCCCTCCCAAGGATCGATCAAATTATCGACTCCACGGCAGGCTGTGAACGTCTTTCCTTCCTGGATGCATATTCTGGTTACAACCAGATCCGGTTAAAAGAAGAAGATGAGGTCAAAACAGCTTTTATAACACCTTATGGCGTGTTCTGCTATAGAACAATGCCCTTCGGGTTAAAAAACGCGGGAGCAACATATCAGCAGATGATGCAGAAGTGTCTTGCCACACAGATTGGCAAGAACGTCCAAGTGTATATCGACGATGTCGTCATAACAACAAAGAAGGGGTCAACCTTGATCGAGGATCTGAGGGAAACTTTCGACAACCTCGACAAGTTCTGCCTCAAGCTGAACCCGACGAAGTGCTCCTTGTTTTTGTATTTCGGAAAAGATGTACAAGAAATATTCTTGGAATTGGACAAACAAAATCCAAATTTCCTATTTTGTTGTCACGAAGACGAAGTCCAAAGGGGAGACAGAGAAGAGTCAGGAGGCGGCCACACCATGCCTAGGCGTGCCCCCCCCCCCCCGGTCGCGCCTAGGGGTGGTGTGGGCCCCTCGAGCACCCACCGACATCACCTTTCGCCTATACATTCACATCCTCGGAAAAAACCTAAACACCCGCGCCTCCATCCATGAAAAGTTTCGTAGCCGTAGCCATCGTCGAGCCTTGTTCGGGAGGGTTCTGAAACTCTTCCCGGCACCCTTCCGGAGCGGGAGATCATCACCAGAGGCTTCTCATCACCATGCCCGTCTTCTAAGCGATGCGTGAGTAGTTCATATCTAGACTACGGATCCATAGAAGTAGCTAGATGATTATCTTCTCCTCCATATGCTTCATGTTTAGATCTTGTGAGCTGCCTATCATGATCAAGATCATCTTTATGTAATGTTGCATGTTGTGTTTGTTGGGATCCAATGAATATTGAATACTATGGTTGAGTTGATTATAAACATGTTTATATGTTATTTGTGATCTTGCATGCTCTCCGTTGTTAGTAGATGCTCTGTCCAAGTATGTGCTTGTGATTCCAAGAGGGAGTATTTATGCTCGATAGTGAGTTCGTGTCTCTAGTAATATGGGAGAGTGACACTAACTCCTAAGGTTATAGATGTGTTGTTGCTACTTGGGAGAAAACAACAATGCTTTATTCAAGGTAATTATATTGTTTATTTTACACACTTTACTTAATGCAATAATCTGTTGCTTGCAACTTAATACCCAAAGTTATTCGGAAGATATCCTGAGGGTGGATTATTAGTCATAGATGCAGTTGGATTGCGGTCTATGAATCTTGTTGTAATGCCTAAATGAATCTCATAGTAATCATCTTGTCATGTAGTATGTTTTATTCTGTCAATTGCCCAACTGTAATTTGTTTACCTAACATGTTATTTATCTTTATGGAGAGACACCTCTAGTGAACTGTGGACCCCGGTCCTTTCTTTTACACTGATAAAACCATCTACTCCAAAGCACTATTATCTTTATTTCACTGCAAACAAACATCTATTTCCACACTATACGTCTAATCCATTGTTTTTCAGCAAAACTAGTGACATTGACAAATTCACTGTAAGTTGGGGCAAAGTAGTTTGATTTTATTGTGTGCAGGTTCCACATTATTGCTGACACCGGTAGTGCGCCCTGCCAAAGTCAGCCAGCAACACCTTCAGAAGTGATTTCTTTCTCCTACTAGTCGATTAAACCTTGGTTTCTCATTGAGGGAAAACTTGCTGCTTCATACGTCCAAAACGTATCTACTTTCCCGAACACTTTTGCTATTGTTTTGCCTCTAATTTGTGTATTTTGGATAAAACTAACACGGACTAACGCTGTTTTCAGCAGAATTGCCCTGGTGTCTTATTTTTGTGCAGAAAATCAACTTTCAGGAAAATCCCCGGAAATAATTGCAATGGGCCTATTTTCACAGAAGACTTACGGAGCCAGAAGACGAGACGGAGGGGAGCCACGAGGTGCGCTCACCATATGGCGGCACGGTGGGCCCCTGGGCCGCGCCGCCCTATGGTGACGCCGCCTCGGCCAGCCCCCGACGCCCCCCTCTGGACTACTTAAAGCCCTTGACCTAAAAACGCACGGGGGTTCGACCAATTTGCCAGAAGACATCCAGAACTCCGCCGCCGTCGCGAAACTCAATCTCGGGACCAGAAACTCCGTTCTGGCACCCTGCCGGGACGGGGAATTGGAGGAGATCATCGCCATCATCACCACCGACGCCTCTCCATCGACCATCCATGTTTCCCCCATCCATGTGTGAGTAAATCCCTCGCTGTAGGCTGAAGGGGATGGTAGGGATTGGATGAGATTGTTCATGTAATAGCCATAAGATTGTTAGGGCATAGTGCCTAGTATCCGTTGTTGGTACTTTTATGATATTGTTGCAACTTGTTATGCTTAATGTTTGTCACTAGGGCCTGATGCGTGCAGTTGACACACGTCCGTTGGGAACCCCAAGAGGAAGGTGTGATGCAGACAGTAGCAAGTAACAATGCACATACAAATATCATGATGAGTACTATGAGATTTAATCAGGGCATTACGACAAAGTACATAGACCGCCATCCAGCATGCATCTATGCCTAAAAAGTCCACTTTGAGGTTATCATCCGAACCCCTTCCGGTATTAAGTTGCAAGCAACAGTACAATTGCATTAAGTATGGTGCGTAATGTAATCAATAACTACATCCTCGGACATAGCATCAATGTTTTATCCCTAGTGGCAACAAGACATCCACAACCTTAGAACTTCCCGTCACCGCCCTGCATTTAATGGAGGCATGAACCCACTATCGAGCATAAATACTCCCTCTTGGAGTTAAGAGTAAAAACTTGGCCAGAGCCTCTACTAATAACGGAGAGCATGCAAGAACATAAACAACATATATGATAGATTGATAATCAACTTGACATAGTATTCAATATTCATCGGAACCCAACAAACACAACATGTAGGATTACAAAGAAACGATCTTGATCATGATAGGCAGCTCACAAGATCGAGCATGATAGCACAATTAGGAGAAGACGACCATCTAGCTACTGCTATGGACCCATGGTCTAGGGGTGAACTACTCACACATCAATCCGGAGGCGATCATGGCGATGAAGAGTCCTCCGGGAGATGATTCCCCTCTCCGGCAGGGTGCCGGAGGCGATCTCCTGAATCCCTCGAGATGGGATTGGCGGCGGCTGCGTCTCTGGAAGGTTTTCCGTATCGTGGCTCTCGGTACTGGGGGTTTCGCGACGGAGGCTTTAAGTAGGCGCAAGGGTAGGTCAGGGGGCCACACGAGGTGGCCACACAATAGGCCGGCGCGGCCCAAGCCCAGGCCGCGCCGCCTTGTTGTGTCGTCGCCTCGTGGCCCCACTTCGTTTCCTCTTCGGTCTTCTGGAAGCTTCGTGGAAAAATAGGCCCCTGGGCGTTGATTTCGTCCAATTCCGAGAATATTTCCTTACTAGGATTTCTGAAACCAAAAACAGCAAAAAACAAGAATCGGCTCTTCGGCATCTCGTCAATAGGTTAGTGCCGGAAAATGCATAATAACGACATATAATGTGTATAAAACATGTGAGTATCATCATAAAAGTAGCATGGAACATAAGAAATTATAGATACGTTTGGGACGTATCAGGGTCCGAGTGCCATGATTTCAGATCTGAACATGTTATTGATTCATGGTGATATTCATTGTTTTATGATCTTACCTGCAAGTTGTATACACATATTGCTGTCCGGAACCCGAGGCCCCAAAGTGACGGAAATTGGGACAACCGGAGGGGAAGGTCGTGATATGAGGATCACATGTGTTCACGGAGTGTTAATGCTTTGCTCCGGTACTCTATTAAAAGGAGTACCTTAATTACCAGTAGTTTCCTAGAGGCCCGGCTGCCACCGGCTGGTAGGACAATAGATGTTGTGCAAGTTTCTCATTGCGAGCATGTACGACTATATACGGAACACATGCCTATGGTTATTTAGTACTTGGATACTGTTTTATTATTATCTGCAAATGCCTTGCCTTGATTATTACATGAGTTATCTTATCCATGCACTGCCCGTTCATCCATCCCTATGCCTATAGTATTTTAATCCTGTTGTTTACTATAATCACTACTGCTGTCTTTGTTACACTGCTGCTTATATTTCACTACTGCTACTTCTATAAAACTGTTGCTACTGATAAACTCTCGCGAGCAAGTCTGTTTCCAGTGTGCAACTGAATTGACAACTCCGTCGTTAAGGCTTACAAATATTCTTTGGCTCCCTTGTGTCGAATCAATAAATTGGGTTTTACTTCCTCGAAGACTCGTTGCGATCCCCTATACTTGTGGGTCATCAAGACTATTTTTCCAGCGCCGCTGTCGGGGAGCATAGCTTTATTTGCAAGTTCACCCGAATTGATATTGTTCGCTGCAAATCCTCCATCATGGGTAAACCTCGCGATGCTAAAGTCGCCATATTACCATCCACTACAAGAAAAGGTACAACTCCGAGTACCTCGTCTGCTCTTGATTCACCATCTCGTGATAAGTCAACTTGTTTCACCACCACAAGCTTCACGTGTTGGTACTTCGCCGAATCTGAAAATTGCTTTGATAATTTTGATGATGCTTCTACCGTGCTTGATGATAATGATTCATTAGGTCCTTTTCTAGATGCTACAATTGCTAGGTCTAGACAAATTGAAAATACTGAAATTCCTAATGAAAATATCGTTACACCCGTTAATTCACCTGAGTCTGTTGAACACTCTAGTGATGATCTTGATGAAGATTATGTGGAACTTGATGATGATTTTATTGATAAATGTAATGCTACTACTGATGCAAGTAACATTAAAAAGCTTCTTGCACAACGTGCTGTTAGATATAAACTGTCTCCTGATCCTAAATTTGTCACATCTCCTATAAACATTAAGGATAAGGATTATGATTTTTCTCTTGATTTATCTCATATATCTATTGTTGAGAAAACACCTTTTTGTGGTACTGAAAAAGAAAGTGTTGTAGAGCACATGATTGAGCTTTCTACTTTGAGTAGCTTGTTTTCTGATGATACTGATACATCTCCGACGTATCGATAATTTCTTATGTTCCATGCCACATTATTGATGATATCTACATGTTTTATGCACACTTTATGTCATATTCGTGCATTTTCTGGAACTAACTGATGAGGGATCACCTCGCCAATGCCTACGGATTGTAGACTAGGGTTTCGGGAGAGATCGACGATGGAGATTCCGGGGACGAGATTAGGCACACGACGTACCCAGCTTCGGGTCCCCATTGGTGGAGGATCCCTACGTGCTGCTAGCAATCCAGTATATGATCATATGTATGTTTAAGGGTGCCGCCATAGACGGAGCTATGTTGTCTATATTCTGTCTATCTGTTGGCCTCCTTCTATCGGGTGCCCTAGCTGGCTTTATATATGCAACCAGCCTAGGGTTTTACAAGAGTCCTAGTCGACTACTTCTTCGGGTTGCCTTGTTGGGCCTTCTCCATATTGGGCCGAGCCGATCCAGGTATACCAATAATGGGTACCCGAAGGGTATACCCATGTCAGTAGCCCCCGAGTATCTAGGGAAGTCGAAGACTTGCGTAGAGACTCCAAGCATAATCATCTCCAAAGGCGAGGTCCCTGTCGTAGATCATGTGTAGCGTAGATGATGTCGACGATTCTTGAAATTATCGGGTGCGCGGCAGCGCTCCCGATGGGAGTAGCCCCCGAGTCTATGGGTAAGTGCTTGCACTTAGGCATAGACTCAAGTTGTACTACTCGATGAAGAACTTAACTATATTTCTGGAAGACTTGATGAAATCCATGTGCTCCCGATGGGAGTAGGCTCCACTCGAGTCGTAGAATCGAGTTGAGTCTACAAACCTGAATTGCCGTAGATGCTGTCGAAGTTATCTTTCTATCGGGTGCGCGACCAGCGCTCCCGATGGGAGTAGTCCCCGAGGCTACAACCAAGTGTTTGCACTTGGGTGTAGGCTCAACTTGCTTTTAATCGACACCACAATTTTTCCTCTTTCTTGTATCTTATCGGGAGGGTGAACAATACTCTCGATAAGAGTAGCCCCCGAGCCTATGGGCAGGTGCTTGCACCTAGGCATTGATACGTCTCCGACGTATCGATAATTTCTTATGTTCTATGCCATATTATTGATGATACCTACATGTTTTATGCACACTTTATGTCATATTCGTGCATTTTCTGGAACTAACCTATTAACAAGATGCCGAAGTGCCAGCTCCTGCTTTCTGCTGTTTTTGGTTTCAGAAATCCTAGTAACGAAATATTCTCGGAATTGGACGAAACAAAGACCCGAGGGCCTATTTTTCCACGGAGCTTCCGGAAGACCGAAGAGCACACGAAGTGGGGCCACGAGGTGGCGACACCACAAGGCGGCGCGGCCCGTGGGGGCCCGCGCCGCCCTATGGTGTGGCCCCTCGTCTGGCCCCCGACTCTGCCCTTCCGCCTACTTAAAGCCTCCGTCGCGAAACCCCTGAGGCGAAAAAACCACGATACGGAAAACCTTACTGAGACGCCGCCGCCGCCGATCCCATCTCGGGGGATTCTGGAGATCTCCTCCGGCACCCTGCCGGAGAGGGGATTCATCTCCGGAGGACTCTACACCGCCATGGTCGCTCTCCGGAGTGATGAGTGAGTAGTTCACCCCTGGACTATGGGTCCATAGCAGTAGCTAGATGGTTGTCTTCTCCTCATTGTGCTTCATTGTTGGATCTTGTGAGCTGCCTAACATGATCAAGATCATCTATCTCGTAATTCTATATGTTGTGTTTGTCGGGATCCGATGGATAGAGAATACCATGTCATGTTAATTATCAAGTTATTACATATGTGTTGTTTATGATCTTGCATGCTCTCCGTTTCTAGTAGAGGCTCTGGCCAAGTTTTTACTTTTAACTCCAAGAGGGAGTATTTATGCTCGATAGTGGGTTCATGCCTGCATTGACACCTGGGACAGTGACGAGAAAGTTCTAAGGTTGTGTTGTGTCGTTGCCACTAGGGATAAAACATTGGCGCTATGTCCGAGGATGTAGTTGTTGATTACATTACGCACCATACTTAATGCAATTGTCTCGTTGCTTTGCAACTTAATACTGGAGGGGGTTCGGACGATAACCTCGAAGGTGGACTTTTTAGGCATAGATGCAGCTTGGATGGCGGTCTATGTACTTTGTCGTAATGCCCAATTAAATCTCACTATACTTATCATGTCATGTATGTGCATTGTTATGCCCTCTCTATTTGTCAATTGCCCGACTGTAATTTGTTCACCCAACATGCTTTTATCTTATGGGAGAGACACCTCTAGTGAACCGTGGACCCCGGTCCATTCTTTTAATACTCGAAATACAAATCTGTCGCAATACTTGTTTTTACCGTTTTCTCTCGCAAACAATCATCTTCCACACAATACGGTTAATCCTTTGTTACAGCAAGCCGGTGAGATTGACAACCTCATCTGTTTCGTTGGGGCAAAGTACTTTGGTTGTGTTGTGCAGGGTTCCACGTTGGCGCCGGAATCTCCGGTGTTGCGCCGCACTACATCCCGCCGCCATCAACCTTCAACGTGCTTCTTGACTCCTACTAGTTCGATTAAACCTTGGTTTCTTATCGAGGGAAACTTGCCGCTGTGCGCATCACACCTTCCTCTTGGGGTTCCCAACGGACGTGTCAACTACACGCATCAAGCAAATTTCTGGCGCCGTTGTCGGGGAGATCAAGACACGCTGCAAGGGGAGTCTCCACTTCTCAATCTCTTTACTTTGTATTTGTCTTGCTTTATTTTATTTACTACTTTGTTTGCTGCATTATATCAAAACACAAAAAAATTAGTTGCTAGCTTTACTTTATTTACTGTCTTGTTTGCTATATCAAAAAACACAAAAAAATTAGTTACTTGCATTTACTTTACTTAATTCATCATGTTTCCTTTTAATTTTACCACAAAGAACATACCGGTAGGACAAGGGTCTATAATTGGGAGGAACAATATAGAAGAATTTTTCACCCATGTTAGTACCGTTGAAGATTTTGAAGATAGACACTTGGTAGAACTTGCTCCTACTTATGAAATTGCTGCTGCTGCTTTAGTCCGCTTGTTGGAAACTAAATTTGTTAATCTCAATCCTATAATCCAACACATGTTTCTTACACTTGGTGATTTGGAAGAGGGGGAAAGAAAGATTTTGTTTTAGAAACCCTTCTTAGAGAATTTGGTGGTCTAGCAAGAGAGGCTAGAAAGGTCTTTGCTAAATTTAATATGCTTGGTTCTCATACTAATTTTGTTGGTCTCCTTGAAAAAATGGATATGGATAGGATAAGGTACACTAATAATGTTAATGATGGTGGGGAGATCAAAGCACCAATACCATGTAAACTCCTAGCTATGAATGATGCACTAGAACATAACTATGCTTGGCTTGTTCCCGAAAATTTGTTTGATGAGAGTAGCAAGCCCAAGACTAATGAAAAGGGAGACGCTGAAACTTATGTATCTAATATACTATGCATGGTTGAGAAAACTCCAAACCCCGCTGTAGGTGCACCACCCTTCGATAATACTTGATATACACTTTCTGCGCCTAGCTGAAAGGCGTTAAAGAAAAGCGCTTATGGGAGACAACCCATGTTTTTACTACAGTATTTTTGTTTTATATTTGTGTCTTGGAAGTTGTTTACTACTGTAGCAATCTCTTTTTATCTTAGTTTTATGTTTTGTTGTGCCAAGTAAAGTCTTTGATAGAAAAGTAAGTACTAGATTTGGATTACTCGCAGCAGTTCCAGCATTTCTTTGCTGTCACGAATCTGGGTCTATCTCCCTGTAGGTAGCTCAGAAAATTAAGCCAATTTACGAGCATGATCCTCAGATATGTACGCAACTTTCATTCAATTTGAGCATTTTCGTTTGAGCAAGTCTGGTGGCCTAATAAAATCCATCTTTACGGACTGTTCTGTTTTGACAGATTCTGTCTTTTATTTCGCATTGCCTCTTTTGCTATGTTGGATGAATTTCTTTGATCCATTAATGTCCAAGTAGCTTTATGCAATGTCCATGAAGTGTTAAGAATGATTGTGTCACCTCTGAACATGTGAATTTTTATTATGCACTAACCCTCTAATGAGTTGTTTCGAGTTTGGTGTGGAGGAAGTTTTCAAGGATCAAGAGAGGAGTATGATGCAATATGATCAAGGAGAGTGAAAGCTCTAAGCTTGGGGATGCCCCGGAGGTTCACCCCTGCATATATTAAGAAGACTCAAGCGTCTAAGCTTGGGGATGCCCAAGGCATCCCCTTCTTCATCGACAACATTATCAGGTTCCTCCCCTGAAACTATATTTTTATTCCGTCACATCTTATGTACTTTGCTTGGAGCGTCGGTTTGTTTTTGTTTTTTGTTTTGTTTGAATAAAATGGATCCTAGCATTCACTTTATGGGAGAGAGACACGCTCCGCTGTAGCATATGGACAAGTATGTCCTTAGGCTCTACTCATAGTATTCAAGGCGAAGTTTCATCTTCGTTAAATTGTTATATGGTTGGAATTGGAAAATGATACATGTAGTAACTCTAAAATGTCTTGGATAATTTGATACTTGGCAATTGTTGTGCTCATGTTTAAGCTCTTGCATCATATACTTTGCACCCATTAATGAAGAAATACTTAGAGCTTGCTAATTTGGTTTGCATATTTGGTTTCTCTAGAGTCTAGATAACATCTAGTATTGAGTTTTGAACAACAAGGAAGACGGTATGGAGTCTTATAATGTTTACCATATGTCTTTTATGTGAGTTTTGCTGTACCGTTCATCCTTGTGTTTGTTTCAAATAACCTTTCTAGCCTAAACCTTGTATCGAGAGGGAATACTTCTCATGCATCCAAAATACTTGAGCCAACCACTATGCCATTTGTGTCCACCATACCTACCTACTACATGGTATTTATCCGCCATTCCAAAGTAAATTGCTTGAGTGCTACCTTTAAAATTCCATCATTCACCTTTGCAATATATAGCTCATGGGACAAATAGCTTAAAAACTATTGTGGTATTGAATATGTACTTATGCACTTTATCTCTTATTAAGTTGCTTGTTGAGCGATAACCATGTTTCGGGGACGCCATCAACTATTCTTTGTTGGATATCATGTGAGTTGCTATGCATGTCCGTCTTGTCTCGAAGCAAGAGAGATCTACCACCTTCATGGTTGGAGCATGCATATTGTTAGAGAAGAACTTTGGGCCGCTAACTAAAGCCATGATTCATGGTGGAAGTTTCAGCTTGGACATATATCCTCAATCTCATATGAGAATAATAATTGTTGCCACATGCTTATGCATTAAAGAGGAGTCCATTATCCGTTGTCCATGTTGTCCCTAGTATGGATGTCTAAGTTGAGAATAATCAAAAGCGAGAAATCCAAAATGCGAGCTTTCTCCTTAGACCTTTGTACAAGTGCGACATGGAGGTACCCCATTGTGACACTTGGTCAAAACATGTGCATTGCAAAGATCCGGTAGTCCAAGTTAATTAGGACAAGGTGCGGGCACTATTAGTATACTATGCATGAGACTTGCAACTTGTAAGATATAATGTACATAACTCATATGCTTTATTACTAC
>NC_061513.1:135181836-135198502 GCF_022539505.1 Lolium rigidum | reverse complement strand
CGATGACGCGTAAAGCACACGCTCGTTGGGAACCCCAAGTGGAAGGTGTGATGCGTACAGCGAAGCAAGTTTCCCTCAGTAAGAAACCAAGGTTTATCGAACCAGTAGGAGCCAAGAAGCACGTTGAAAGTTGATGGCGGCGGGATGTAGTGCGGCGCAACACCAGAGATTCCGGCGCCAACGTGGAACCTGCACAACACAACCAAAGTACTTTGCCCCAACGAAACAGTGAGGTTGTCAATCTCACCGAAGCTTGCTGTAACAAAGGATTAACCGTATTGTGTGAAAGATGATTGTTTGCAAGAAAACGAGTAAAACAAGTATTGCGATAGATTGTATGCGATGTAAAGAATAGGACCGGGGTCCACGGTTCACTAGAGGTGTCTCTCCCATAAGATAAAAGCATGTTGGGTGAACAAATTACGATCGGGCAATTGACAAATAGAGAGAGCATAACAATGCACATACATGTCATGATAAATATAGTGAGATTTAATTGGGCATTACGACAAAGTACATAGACCGCTATCCAGCATGCATCTATGCCTAAAAAGTCCACCTTCGGAGTTATCATCCGAACCCCTTCCGGTATTAAGTTGCAAAACAACGAGACAATTGCATTAAGTATGGTGCGTAATGTAATCAATAACTACATCCTCGGACATAGCATCAATGTTTTATCCCTAGTGGCAACAAGCACATCCACAACCTTAGAACTTTCGTCACTCGTCCCAGATTTAATGGAGGCATGAACCCACTATCGAGCATAAATACTCCCTCTTGGAGTTAAGAGCAAAAACTTGGCCGAGCCTCTACTAATAACGGAGAGCATGCAAGATCATAAACAACACATAGGTAATAGATTGATAATTAACATAACATAGTATTCTCTATCCATCGGATCCCAACAAACACAACATATAGAATTACAGATAGATGATCTTGATCATGTTAGGCAGCTCACAAGATCCAACAATGAAGCACAATGAGGAGAAGACAACCATCTAGCTACTGCTATGGACCCATAGTCCGGGGTGAACTACTCACTCATCACTCCGGAGGCGACCATGGCGGTGTAGAGTCCTCCGGGAGATGAATCCCCTCTCCGGCGAGGGTGCCGGAGGAGATCTCCGGAATCCCCCGAGATGGGATTGGCGGTGGCGGCGTCTCGGTGAGGTTTTCGTATCGTGGCTCTCGGTGCTGGGGGTTTCGCGACGGAGGCTATTTGTAGGCGGAAGGGCAGGTAAGAGGCGGCACGAGGGGCCCACACCATAGGTCGGCGCGGCCGGGGCCCGGGCCGGGCCGCCACGGTGTGTCGCCACCTCGTGGCCCCACTTCGACTCTCCTTCGGTCTTCGGAAGCTTCGTGGCAAAATAGGACCACGGGCGTTGATTTCGTCCGATTCGAGAATATTTCGTTACTAGGATTTACGAAACCAAAAACAGCAGAAAACAACAACTAGCTCTTCGGCATCTTGTTAATAGGTTAGATCCAGAAAATGCACGAATATGACATAAAGTGTGCATAAAACATGTAGATATCATCAATAATGTGGCATGGAACATAAGAAATTATCGATACGTCGGAGACGTATCAGCATCCCCAAGCTTAGTTCCTGCTCGTCCCGAGCAGGTAAAACGATAACAAAGATAATTTCTGAAGTGACATGCCATCATAACCTTGATCATACTATTTGTAGACATATGTAATGAATGCAGCGATCAAAACAATGGTAATGACATGAGTAAACAAGTGAATCATAAAGCAAAGACTTTTCATGAATAGTACTTCAAGACAAGCATCAATAAGTCTTGCATAAGAGTTAACTCATAAAGCAATAATTCAAAGTAAAAAGTATTGAAGCAACATAAAGGAAGATTAAGTTTCAGCGGTTGCTTTCAACTTATAACATGTATATCTCATGGATAGTGTCAATGTAAAGTAATATAACAAGTGCAATATGCAAGTATGTAGGAATCAATGCACAGTTCACACAAGTGTTTGCTTCTTGAGGTGGAAAGAGATAGGTAAACTGACTCAACAATAAAGTAAAAGATAGGGCCCTTCGCAGAGGGAAGCATTGATTGCTATATTTGTGCTAGAGCTTTCATTTTGAAAACATAAAGAGAGCATAAAAAGTAGAGTTTTGAGAGGTGTTTGTTGTTGTCAACGAATGGTAGTGGGCACTCTAACCCCCTTGCCAGACAGACTTTCAAAGAGCGGCTCCCATGAAATTTTATTTTTTTGGGTGGCACTCCTTCCAACCTTGCTTTCACAAACCATGGCTAACCGAATCCTCGGGTGCCTGCCAACAATCTCATACCATGAAGGAGTGCCTTTTTATTTTAGTTTTATTTAGATGACACTCCTCCCCACCTTTGCTTTCTCAAGCCATGGCTAACCGAATCCTCGGGTGCCAACCAACAATCACATACCATGGAGGAGTGTCTATTTGTAACTTTATAAAAGTTAATTAATTCGGGGCTGGGAACCCCATTGCCAGCTCTTTTTGCAAAATTATTGGATGAGCGGATGAAGCCACTAGTCCATTGGTGAAAGTTGCCCAACAAGATTGAAAGATAAACACCACATACTTCCTCATGAGCTATAAAACATTGACACAAATAAGAGGTAATAAATTTTGAATTGTTTAAAGATAGCACTCAAGCAATTTACTTTGGAATGGCGGAGAAATACCATGTAGTAGGTAGGTATGGTGGACACAAATGGCATAGTGGTTGGCTCAAGGATTTTGGATGCATGAGAAGTATTCCCTCTCGATACAAGGTTTAGGCTAGCAAGGTTATTTGAAACAAACACAAGGATGAACGGTGCAGCAAAACTCACATAAAAGACATATTGTAAACATTATAAGACTCTACACCGTCTTCCTTGTTGTTCAAAACTCAATACTAGATATTATCTAGACTTTAGAGAAACCAAATATGCAAACCAAATTAGCAAGCTCTAGGTGTTTCTTCATTAATGGGTGCAAAGTATATGATGCAAGAGCTTAAACATGAGCACAACAATTGCCAAGTATCAAATTATCCAAGACATTTTATCAATTACTGCATGTAGCATTTTCCAATTCCAACCATATAACAATTTAACGAAGAAGAAACTTCGCCAAGAATACTATGAGTAAAGCCTAAGGACATACTTGTCCATATGCTACAGCGGAGCGTGTCTCTCTCCCATACAGTGAATGCTAGGATCCATTTTATTCAAACAAAACAAAAACAAAAACAAACCGACGCTCCAAGCAAAGCACATAAGATGTGACGGAATAAAAATATAGTTTCGGGGAGGAACCCGATAATGTTGTCGATGAAGAAGGGGATGCCTTGGGAATCCCCAAGCTTAGACAGCTTGAGTCTTCTTAGAATATGCAGGGGTGAACCACCGGGGCATCCCCAAGCTTAGAGCTTTCACTCTCCTTGATCATATTGCATCATACTCCTCTCTTGATCCTTGAAAACTTCCTCCACACCAAACTCAAAACAACTCATTAGAGGGTTAGTGCACAATAAAAATTAACATGTTCAGAGGTGACACAATCATTCTTAACACTTCTGGACATTGCATAAAGCTACTGGACATTAATGGATCAAAGAAATTCATCCAACATAGCAAAAGAGGCAATGCGAAATAAAAGGCAGAATCTGTCAAAACAGAACAGTCCGTAAAGACGAATTTTAAAATGGCACCAGACTTGCTCAGATGAAAATGCTCAAATTGAATGAAAGTTGCGTACATATCTGAGGATCACTCACGTAAATTAGCATAATTTTCGGAGTTACCTACAGAAAATTAGGCCCAGATTCGTGACAGAAAGAAATCTGTTTCTGCGCAGTAATCCAAATCTAGTATGAACCTTACTATCAAAGACTTTACTTGGCACAACAATGCAACAAAACTAAGATAAGGAGAGGTTGCTACAGTAGTAAACAACTTCCAAGACTCAACAAAACAAAAATTGCTGTAGCAAAATAAACACATGGGTTATCTTCCAAGAAGTTCTTTCTTTATAGCCATTAAGATGGGCTCAGTAATTTCAATGATACTCTCGCAAGAAATAAGAGTTGAAGCAAAAGAGAAGAAAATAAGAAACACTTTTAAGTCTAACCCATTTCCTATGAAAAGGAATCTTGTACACAAATAAATTCATGAAGAACAAAGTGACAAGCATAGAAAGGCAACACAAGCGCAACTTCAAGATTCTCAACATAAAGAGGGGAAATTTAATATTATTAAGATGCATATAACCATGTTTCCCTCTCTCATAATAACTTTCAGTAGCATCATGAACAAACTCAACAATATAAGTATCACATAAAACATTCTTGTCATGAGCCACATGCATAAACTTATTACTCTCCACATAAGCATAATCAATTTTATTAGTTGTAGTGGGAGCAAATTCAATAAGATAGCTATCATTATTATTCTCATCACCATAATCATCATATGTAGGAGGTATATTGTAATCATAATTAATTTTCTCCTCAATAGTAGGTGGACTGAAAATATCATATTCATCATTGCAAACATCATATATGGGAGGTAAAGTATCATCAAAGTAAAATTTCTCCTCCATACTTGGGGGATTAAAAATATCACAACTAGCCTCCCCAAGCTTAAATTCTTCCATAGCATTAGCAACAATGGTGTTCAAAGCATTTATACAAATAACATTACCATTAGCATGCATATAAAGTTCCATAGGTTTTTTAATTTTCTCTTCAAACACCTCATGTCCTAACTCAAGATAAATACTATAAAGATCTCTAATTTTTTTGTTGTTTTCCATTAAGCCTAATTAGTGAAAATAAAAACAAGTACATGATAACAAAATAAATTAAATGCAAGTAACTAATTTTTTTGTGTTTTTGATATAGAGAACAGAACAGTAAATAAAGTAAAGCTAGCAACTAATTTTTTTGTGTTTTAATATAATGCAGCAAACAAAGTAGTAAATAAAGTAAAGCAAGACAAAAACAAAGTAACGAGATTGAGAAGTGGAGTCTCCCCTTGCAGCGTGTCTTGATCTCCCCGGCAACGGCGCCAGAAATTTAGCTTGATGACGCGTAAAGCACACGCTCGTTGGGAACCCCAAGTGGAAGGTGTGATGCGTACAGCAGCAAATTTCCCTCAGTAAGAAACCAAGGTTTATCGAACCAGTAGGAGCCAAGAAGCACGTTGAAAGTTGATGGCGGCGGGATGTAGTGCGGCGCAACACCAGAGATTCCGGCGCCAACGTGGAACCTGCACAACACAACCAAAGTACTTTGCCCCAACGAAACAATGAGGTTGTCAATCTCACCGGCTTGCTGTAACAAAGGATTAACCGTATTGTGTGGAAGATGATTGTTTGCAAGAAAATAGTAAAACAGGTATTGCAGTAGATTGTATGCGATGTAAAGAATAGGACCGGGGTCCACAGTTCACTAGAGGTGTCTCTCCCATAAGATAAAAGCATGTTGGGTGAACAAATTACAGTCGGGCAATTGACAAATAGAGAGAGCATAACAATGCACATACATGTCATGATAAATATAGTGAGATTTAATTGGGCATTACGACAAAGTACATAGACCGCTATCCAGGCATGCATCTATGCCTAAAAAGTCCACCTTCGAGGTTATCATCCGAACCCCTTCCGGTATTAAGTTGCAAAACAACGGACAATTGCATTAAGTATGGTGCGTAATGTAATCAATAACTACATCCTCGGACATAGCATCAATGTTTTATCCCTAGTGGCAACAGCACATCCACAACCTTAGAACTTTACGTCACTGTCCCAGATTTAATGGAGGCATGAACCCACTATCGAGCATAAATACTCCCTCTTGGAGTTAAGAGCAAAAACTTGGCCAGAGCCTCTACTAATAACGGAGAGCATGCAAGATCATACACAACACATAGGTAATAGATTGATAATTAACATAACATAGTATTCTCTATCCATCGGATCCCGACAAACACAACATATAGAATTACGAGATAGATGATCTTGATCATGTTAGGCAGCTCACAAGATCCAACAATGAAGCACAACGAGGAGAAGACAACCATCTAGCTACTGCTATGGACCCATAGTCCAGGGGTGAACTACTCACTCATCACTCCGGAGGCGACCATGGCGGTGTAGAGTCCTCCGGGAGATGAATCCCCTCTCCGGCAGGGTGCCGGAGGAGATCTCCGAATCCCCGAGAGATGGGATTGGCGGCGGCGGCGTCTCGGTAAGGTTTTCCGTATCGTGGCTCTCGGTGCCGGGGGTTTCGCGACGGAGGCTATTTGTAGGCGGAAGGGCGGGTAAAGAGGCGGCACGAGGGGCCCACACCATAGGTCGGCGCGGCCGGGGCCCGGGCCGCGCCGCCCTGGTGTGTCGCCACCTCGTGGCCCCACTTCGACTCTCCTTCGGTCTTCGGAAGCTTCGTGGCAAAATAGGACCACTGGGCGTTGATTTCGTCCAATTCCGAGAATATTTCGTTACTAGGATTTCTGAAACCAAAAACAGCAGAAAACAGCAACTGGCTCTTCGGCATCTTGTTAATAGGTTAGTGACATGGGTATACCCTTCGGGTACCCATTATTGGTATACCTGGATCGGCTCGGCCCAATATGGAGAAGGCCCAACAAGGCAACCCGAAGAAGTAGTCGACTAGGACTCTTGTAAAACCCTAGGCTGGTTGCATATATAAAGCCAGCTAGGGCACCTGATAGAAGGAGGCCAACAGATAGACAAAATATAGACAACATAGCTCCGTCTATGGCGGCACCCTGTAAACATACATATGATCATATACTGGATTGCTAGCAGCACGTAGGGATCCTCCACCGAGGGGACCCGAAGCTGGGTACGTCGTGTGCCTAATCTCGTCCCCGGAATCTCCATCGTCGATCTCTCCTGAAACCCTAGTCTACAATCCGTAGGCATTGGCGAGGTGATCCCTCGTCAATTGGCGCCGTCTGTGGGAATCGCGACGACTGGATTTTGTTATCCGGGCGAGATCCTTCTACGTCAACATCAAGCTCATCATCGGCTCAAGAATCAGCGGAAGTTTCATTGGTTTCAATCGCGAGATCGCCTGCATGGTCGGGACCTAAACTTTGGTGGTTCCGGCGGAACCCACGCGTGTCGAAGCGGACTATCCATCAAATTCAGATGGTCAATAAAATCTACAGCGACAAGTACAGGCAAAGGTGTTGATTCCTAAGCAACCGCCCGCACTGGCTAAGCACGTGAAGACCATCGCTGCATGGCAGTACCCTTGATCTATCAACGCATCATCAATGCACCAGGTGCTATTTTTCCTTGATAGTGCAATTTTTACTTTGTTTCGCGAATTCCTAGATTGCATCTGGTCTCAACATGCGAGCAAATCGCCTGCGTCTGCACAATGGTTCCCGATCTGGTCCAGCTGGATCGATGATGCCGAGTTTGGCTGAGTTGGTCCATGTTTCGTCTAGAAGAAAATACAAGAGATCGAGTCATCAAACACACGTATACGGGGCAGCAGCGGCCGCTGTAATCGAGAAAGGATCAAAGCTAAGTAAATTTTTCTTCTTAGGTGTCTTTCGCACGGTAATGTCTACCAAAATCTTATTTTTTGCCAAGCAGTTCTTTAGAAAGAAAAAATCTTGCCATGGCACCTTTTTATCAATGGGCCATGCTACACCGAGGTCGACCTTGATTTCTACCTAACGCGAGGTCAGTCCGAAATTACCATAAAAAGCAACACGGAGGGACCACACTTTCCTTAAATAGAAAGAAATAGCTGGCTCGCCGGAGAGAAGCTCTCCTGGCATTAAACGCGTGCGGGACCACAACCCAGATGTACAAAACAACACCTTTTCTGCCAAATCCCCATCGGATCACATCTTCAACCAAACGAAATTAAATCCTCCGTCCAGTTACATTCGGAAAATCAACCAAAGTACCAAACGACAGAGGAGAAGAACAGCAGAAACAAGACCGGGGTGTTACATCAAGATCTCAAACCGAACAAAAGGGAAGAACAACAAAAAGAACATAGATAATTTCGAGCAGTTACATCTCATCCCAGCAAAAATCCCCTTCCTCCATCGGGACACAGACCAACAGTTACATCTCATCCCAGCAAAAATCCCCTTCCTCCATCGGGACACAGACCACCTATAATTTTTCCCCCACGACACCTTCTTTTCTAACAAACTTAACAGTTACACCTTGCTATTCTTGTGTATGATACATGCATGGATTCATAGTTGAGCAAGTAAAATCTGAACATCTAATCGGGATGGTCTGTGATCTGAAATCCGTGCTACATCTACTTTAACTGCATATAAACATCAGCATGCAGGTACATCTAATTTCAGATCACATCCAATCAACAAAAGGATGGAACATTTCCTGTAAAGTAGAGGAAGAGTAACATCTAGTAAAAGATGTAGGAAGAATAACATGTAGTAAAAAAATGAGGCATGCATGATTGAAAAAAAACAACAGTAGTATGTTAGTAGTAGCAAAAATCGGTTACAGCAGAGAAAGAGTACCATCTAGTCATAAAATTACCATGTGTTACATCATGTCATAATTCCTACAATGTAACTGATTTATCCTACAAAAAAGTTGGCATATGCTACATCTGCAGGCTAGAAAAAATGTTTACTGCTAGAAAATTGACATGTGTTACAACGACATAGTAGAAAAACTCCCATCTGATAGATTTTACCCAGGGAAATTATAGCGTGTCAAAATCCTCATGTTATCATTGCTACAATGTAACAGATTTGATCTACAAAAATTAACACGTGTTCCATCTAGGAGCCAGAAAAACTCCCATCTAAAGAATTTAGACCTAGAAAAATGACATATGTATTACATCTACGATCTAGAAAATTTCCATCTAGTAGATTAAAGCTAGGGAAATTATGATGTGTTACACCTCCTATCATGATTGCTACAGTATAACCGATTAACCAGAAATACTCCCATCTCATAAATTACACATAGCAAAAGCTATAAAAAATGTTGTGCATATGAAGTTTTCTATCCATATGTGTACGACCATTCCTTTCCTTGGCGCAGCTTCTGTGACTTGGCTTCACCAAGTCAGAAAGCTACGGTGCCCTGCCTTGGCGGTCCAGCAAATACAATACGCACCGCTGGATGGAAACATCGGACAAGGATCAGATGGAATTTGTCTTACTTGCAGCAGTACTCGCTATAAAAATATGTGTTACATCTACAGGGATACCCTAGATAGAGGAAAATCCCATCTAATAAAGTACACGTAGCAAAGCTACATATCTGTTACATATATGTGTATACCTGAAACATCTACGGGGCATGAAAACATACATCTAAATCTGAACTAAAAAAGGGATTCCATCTATAAAAATAACATGGCATAAGAATGCACTGATCAAGTTGTCCCAATGTCATGCCTCAGCTTACACAATCAAATCATAGAACCATGGCACTGAACCTGGAAAAAGGATGGCACAACTTGAAGTTCGCCATTTTAATACACTAGGGAAAAAACTAACCTAAGTTTCGTGGATAGCACCATGACGGGATAGAGCAAGCACATCTGCCTCCATCAAACAAATCCTCGCTTGAATAAAACATACTAGACAAAATAGATACATCGCACTAATTTAACTAACATCCCGACAAGTTACGTTGATGATAAAAAAAACTACCATCCCACGTGAGTTACATCGCCATAATTTAATTAACATCACACGTGAGTTACATCATGGTAATTTAATCAACATCCCTGTAAGTTACGTTGGTGATAAAAAAAAAGCTACCATCCCGGGTGAGTTACATCGCAATATAATTTAACTAACATCTTGGTGAGTTACGCCGCGACAAAAATTGCACTAACATCACGGTCAAAATCGTTTAACAAGTTGCATCTCCCTGTTGAATTGTATTTAACTGACATACATTCCTTAGGACGACCCCAAGCTGACAGCGTTACCTTACCGCTCTCACCACGAAGAATGGCACCGCTGAGCCGCTACTATCTTGAATGGGAAAGCTAGCGTGTACATTTAGCTTGTACCGCCGGCCTCTAACTTCCTCCTTGTCACCTTCACATATTTTTGCCGTTTTGGAGTTCTAGCACAAAAGCCGATAGTAGCCTTCTTCACTTTGTTGTCTGATTTAGTAAACAGAGCACCCTTCTCCTGAAAACATAACAGATAGAACTGAAGAAAGTTTGAAGATTGTTCCATTCTACACTCGACAACACTAAAAAACAACACTAAAAAAACAACATTAGCTGTGGTTTGGGTGCTTGTAAGCAGTGAGGTGCAGAGTGTGTTGAACTTTGGTTTCATTTTATCATATGAAATGGAACCGGGGAGATGTCTCCCTGAGAATCTAAAAAACAACACTAAAAATTGAGTTGTTCTTTAAGTGACATGTATGCCATCACATGAACATTAGCTTTAGTCTCACATATTCGCTGTATTTACACAGACAAACGAGGACCCAAATTTTACCTGAATACTGAAAATAGTTTTCTGCATGTAGCATCCATGGTTAAGTCAGAGCCAACCTTGGAGAACATGAAGTGAATCACATCTACAAGCATGCAGAAATTACATCCAGTAATTTGGGACAATCTGAAAAGACAATAAAATGCGCTCGAGTCAGTTATGTAAATAAACACATGCGCATGTTAGCTATAACTCTATCCTCTATGGAGATGGCATGAGACCATGAGTGAGGCGCACGTGTGCTGACCTGATGTCAATGTGATCCAAACAAATCAAATCATCAGATGAACACCGGTCTCACCGGCCCGCTTTTTTTTATCTTCGACAGATGATCTCGTACACACACAAGGGGGAAAGGAACGAAAATTAGGGCGAGTAGTTGATAAATGTCCAGATCAAGAGACGATTATGGTGCAGACCTGGAAATCCGACGAGGAAAGCATGCAGATACGGCTGAAGAGGAGTAGCAGGGAGTGCCGCTCCGGGTAGCAGAGCTGTGTCGCGGCGGTGGGGATTCGAGGGAGGAGACTCGGGCGGAGCTGGGCCAGCGAGCAGCGGCGGCGGATGCGGTCGGCGACAGCCGGAGCAGCAGGTGGCGGCGGCACATCAGGGCAGCGAGTGGGGAATCTTGAGAGGAATCAGATAGGCGGATAGAGAGACTAGAGAAGAGAGGTGTGCGTGTGTTGTGTCGTGGCACTGGCCCTACCTGGCGTGGAACAACGGTTCACCCGCACCATCCGATCGGAATCGAGCGGCAATGGCCGTGACCTCGCTGGAAGCAAAGAACGAGGTCGGCTTCGGAATAGATTTTGCGTTTATCAATTGCATGGGCCAACGTCAGTGCAATCAATGAATAACTAACATGCTCGTATGCACGCACATGTCTTCATTTTATCCTATATGGTTATTTCATCTAATTCCTTGATTTGCTACTTGAGCTGCATACAAGAAAACATAAGTCGCTTCAGCGGAGGATTGCGTCGTCGATATCATCAGCACGGCTGTAGCACGCAAGCGTCTTATTTTCTCCATGCATAGATCGATCATGCACACCATGCATAGATCGTTCATGCACAGTATACCTTGATTTGATATCCAATCAATCTCTCCCCATGCATTTATTATTCTACAATCAATTCAGAGCTGATTCTTTCATCTTGTTTTGATACTCTTATGTACGCATAGCTTGAAGAATCGTGTGGGTTCATCGGCTCGTTGCACGCCGGTCATCTACACCATCTTCGTCCCGATCGTCCCGATCGTGGTGGACACCGCTGGATGCATGTACGCTGCCAACGACTGTTACTGATGCGCGTACTCGCCTCACCCGGGGACTTGTCCGCCGCGAACTCGACTATTTTCTCCTCGTGCCGACTACTTCCATCGTGTTGAATATCTTCAGCTAAACGCTGGATGGCTCCGTTGCATCGGCTGCGTCCGCTTCTTCGACTGCGTCTGCCGGACAACCTACTTCCACGTCGACTCCGGCACACCTGATCAAAAAGCTAAGTGTTCCTTTCCCGAGTGTTAATTATTATTTACTTTCGCCACACCCGAATACTCGGCGGCTGCGCCATTGCATATTGTTACAAAAAATTCATCCAAACACTGGGGGCTGCGCCATTACTTCGTTACCACAAATATACTTGGTTACTTGGTGAATTTCTTTTCCTTCGGCTCTGGATATATCTTCTCCGGCTCAGTAGAATTATTTTCTCCTGCTCAGTGGAATTATTTTCTCCGGCTCAGTGGAATTATTTTCTCCGGCTCAGTGGAATTATTTTCTTCGGCTTAGTGGATTTATTTTCTTCGGCTAAGTGGATTTATTTTCTTCGGTTTACTCGATTGGTTTTCTTCGGGTTATTATTGGTTCACTTTTATACAATATTACCCGATGCGTTTCCGGGTCAACGAATTCATCTTCTATGGTTATTACTGGAACTATTTTCTGCGGGTCAATGGATTTATCCTCTATGATATCAACGAATTCATCTTCTATGGTTATTACTGGAACTATTTTCTTCGGGTCAACGGATTTATCCTCTATGATATCAGCGGATTCATCTTCTATGATTATTACTGGATTCTTCGGGTCATTGGATTCATCTTCTGATATCGACGGATTCATCTTCAATATATGCTCTATATTTAATGGCATAATCCTCAATATGGATTCATCTAAAATACTTCATCTGGGATTCATCTTCGTATATTATTGTCTATGGCTTCATCCTAAATGGTTTCACCGTATATGACGCCGCGACTCCATCAATTTCTTTCGATATCATAGTAAACATTCGGGGGCTCGACCATGATTTCGCCTCGAGTAACAACTGTGACACGGTGTCTAAGCAACAATAATGACATCACCCCAGCAGCGCTCGGGGGCTCGACTAGTTCTTCCTCACAAAATATGGCAGCATTTATTTTCGCTATTTGGTGGTCTCTACTTCGGCTCGACTTCTTCTCCACACTCGAAGATTTCATCGCAATAAGCTAAGTGATTCCTTTGTTTTACATAAAGTTAATTATCATTTACTTTCGCCGTACCCCACACTCGGGGGCTGCGCCATATTTCTTCACTATACATCTCAGGTTGGCAAAAGAAGAACTTGCCTACAAAAATTGTCCTCAAGAGAGAACCCCGACGAAATCTTCTTCAAGAAGGACCCGATGAATTTGCCTGAAGAAGGACCCGACGAATTCGCCTGAAGAAGGACCCGAAGAATTTTCCTCAAGAAGGACCCGAAGAATTTTGCCTCAAGGAGGACCCGAAAAATTATCTTCAAGGAGGTCCCGAAAAATTATCTTCAAGGAGGTCTCGAAGAATTATCTTCTGGGAGGACCCAAAGAATTATCTTCAGGGAGGACCCGAAGAATTATCTTCAAGGAGGTCCCGAAAAATTATCTTCAATGAGGTCCCGAAGAATTATCTTCAAGGAGGTCCCGAAGAATTATCTTTAAGGAGGTCCCGAAAAATTATCTTCAAGGAGGTCTCGAAGAATTATCTTCTGGGAGGACCCAAAGAATTATCTTCAGGGAGGACCCGAAGATTTATCTTCAAGGAGGTCCCGAAAAATTATCTTCAATGAGGTCCCGAAGAATTATCTTCAAGGAGGTCCCGAAGAATTATCTTCAAGGAGGTCCCGAAAAATTATCTTCAATGAGGTCCCGAAGAATTATCCTCAAGGAGGTCTCTAAGAATTGTCTTCAAAGAGGACCCGAAAAATTGTCCTCAGGGAGGACCCGAAGAATTGTCCTCAGGGAGGACCCGAAGAATTGTCTTCAAAGAGGACCCGAAGAATTATCCTCAGGGAGGACCCGAAGAATTGTCCTCAAAGAGGACCCGAAGAAATTTTCCTGAAGGAGGAACTCGACGAAATTTTCATCAAGGAGGAACCCAAAAAAAAACAGTGGACATATCTTCGGGTCCATTGACTCGTCATTTGTTCCGATCAAGAACATCGGTGATATGCCTGACGACAATACAGAAGAACGCAATATATTCGGCTGTCTCATCACGCCCGAGAAAAATATAGAAGAGCCCGTAAAATGGGTCATTGCATCAGCCGAACAAGGCACTCGACAATATATTCTCAGAGCGCTAAAAGTCGCGAATAATCTCCGAATGCCGCAAAACTCTGCGAAGGTAAGACCCCGGATCCGTTACGAGCGGCGTGGCACCGTCTCCGACGTCGGTTTGCTACTTTTTTCCGTATCAACAGATACGAAGAAAAATCCTAACGGACGCGTTAGGTACCCGATAAAACATGGCCGGGACTCGACGGAATGGTAAGACCTTAAGCGGCACCTGTCGAGTTAACACCAGTATCCCGGGATCATGTCCAGGGACGTGATCTTGAAGTAGGTTTTTGCGGATTTCCACTAGAGCAGTTAACTAGTACCTGATCCGTCAGATGAACTAGCCCCAGTTACCATTATCCCTGTAAAATATAGATATGGATGTCAAATAAAAATAGCAACGGCCTGGAGTCGATAAAAAGAGGGGCTGTGCCCAGAAATATAGTCAAGTTCTTTATCGAGTAGTACAACTTGAGCCTATGCCTGATGCGTGTAGTTGACACGTCCGTTGGGAACCCCAAGAGGAAGGTGTGATGCGCACAGCGGCAAGTTTCCCTCAGTAAGAAACCAAGGTTTAATCGAACCAGTAGGAGTCAAGAAGCACGTTGAAGGTTGATGGCGGCGGGATGTAGTGCGGCGCAACACCGGAGATTCCGGCGCCAACGTGGAACCTGCACAACACAACCAAAGTACTTTGCCCCAACGAAACAGTGAGGTTGTCAATCTCACCGGCTTGCTGTAACAAAGGATTAACCGTATTGTGTGGAAGATGATTGTTTGCGGAGAAAACAGTAAAAACAAGTATTGCAGCAGATTTGTATTTCAGTATTAAAAGAATGGACTGGGGTCCACAGTTCACTAGAGGTGTCTCTCCCATAAGATAAAAGCATGTTGGGTGAACAAATTACAGTCGGGCAATTGACAAATAGAGAGGGCATAACAATGCACATACATGACATGATAAGTATAGTGAGATTTAATTGGGCATTACGACAAAGTACATAGACCGCCATCCAAGCTGCATCTATGCCTAAAAAGTCCACCTTCGAGGTTATCGTCCGAACCCCCTCCGAGTATTAAGTTGCAAAGCAACGAGACAATTGCATTAAGTATGGTGCGTAATGTAATCAACAACTACATCCTCGGACATAGCGCCAATGTTTTATCCCTAGTGGCAACGAGCACAACACAACCTTAGAACTTTACATCCATCGTCCCGGTGTCAATGCGAGGCATGAACCCACTATCGAGCATAAATACTCCCTCTTGGAGTTAAAAGTAAAAACTTGGCCGAGCCTCTACTAGAAACGGAGAGCATGCAAGATCATAAACAACACATATGTAATAACTTGATAATTAACATGACATGGTATTCTCTATCCATCGGATCCCGACAAACACAACATATAGAATTACAGATAGATGATCTTGATCATGTTAGGCAGCTCACAAGATCCATCAATGAAGCACAATGAGGAGAAGACAACCATCTAGCTACTGCTATGGACCCATAGTCCAGGGGTGAACTACTCACTCATCACTCCGGAGGCGACCATGGCGGTGTAGAGTCCTCCGGGAGATGAATCCCCTCTCCGGCAGGGTGCCGGAGGAGATCTCCGAAATCCCCCGAGATGGGATCGGCGGCGGCGGCGTCTCGGTAAGGTTTTCCGTATCGTGGTTTTTTCGCCTCGGGGTTTCGCGACGGAGGCTTTAAGTAGGCGGAAGGGCAGAGTCGGGGGCCGAGCGAGGGGGCCACACCATAGGGCGGCGCGGGCCCCCCGGGCCGCGCCGCCTTGTGGTGTCGCCACCTCGTGGCCCCACTTCGTGTGCTCTTCGGTCTTCCGGAAGCTCCGTGGAAAAATAGGCCCTCGGGTCTTTGTTTCGTCCAATTCGAGAATATTTCGTTACTAGGATTTACGAAACCAAAAGCGATGACAACGAGAGCTGGCACTTCGGCATCTTGTTAATAGGTTAGTTCCAGAAAATGCACGAATATGACATAAAGTGTGCATAAAACATGTAGGTATCATCAATAATATGGCATAGAACATAAGAAATTATCGATACGTCGGAGGCGTATCAAGCATCCCCAAGCTTAGTTACGCTCGTCCCGAGCGGGTAAAAGCGATAACAAAGATAATTTCCGAAGTGATATGCCATCATAACCTTGATCATACTATTTGTAAACATATGTAGTGGATGCAGCGATCAAAACAATGGTAATGACATGAGAAAACAAGTGAATCATAAAGCAAAGACTTTTCATGAATAGTACTTCAAGACAAGTATTAATAAGTCTTGCATAAGAGTTAACTCATAAAGCAATAAATCAAAGTAAAGGCATTGAAACAACACAAAGGAAGATTAAGTTTCAGCGGTTGCTTTCAACTTGTAACATGTATATCTCATGGATAATAGTCAACATAGAGTAATATAACAAGTACAATATGCAAGTATGTAGGAATCAATGCACAGTTCACACAAGTGTTTGCTTCTTGAGGTGGAGAGAGATAGGTGAGCTGACTCAACATAAAAGTAAAGAGAATGGTCCTTCAAAGAGGAAAGCATCGATTGCTATATT
>NC_061513.1:135135337-135181736 GCF_022539505.1 Lolium rigidum | reverse complement strand
GCCAAAACCCACCGGCGGGCAGCGGCCTTGTCAACACCGTAGAGCCGGGAAGAGCCTAGAGCTGCGGCTGGCTGAGACCCCTCCGAGCGACGGCCCGCAATGCTCTTCTGGTCACACGCGGCGATGCGAAGTGCAAGGGCGTGCCACCTGACCTATACCTGCACTAGTAGGAAAACCCTTATAGGCGAAGCTTAGTTCTGTGGCGCACCGTTTTGTGTGCGCCACAGAAACTTATTTTGTGGCGCACGAAGCTCGGTGCGCCACAGAAATAGATTAATTTTGTGGCGCACTACTAAACGGTGCGCCACAAAAACTTGGTGGGCCCCACACCCTGTCACCCCCAACCATTGGTTTTACAATTTCTACGGCGCACAAACCTCGGTGCGCCACAGAAATTACTTCTTCTGTGGCGCACGGCGACAGTGCGCCACAAAACTAATGTTTTCTGTGGCGCACTTTGTATCGGTGCGCCACAGAAATAACGTGTACTATATCAAGGCCGTACCCCTCCCTCGCCACAGAAGTTCCTCTCCCCTCTCTCCCCTCTCTCCCCGCGCCGCCGCCTTCCATGGCGAGCGATGCCGTCGCTGTCGCCGCCGCCGCCGCCTTCCTCCGCGATGGCCGGATGCCGCCACGCTCCACCCATCCCCGCCACCAGCGGCACAAGCCGCTGCGGCGTGGAGGAGGAGGGGCCGGCGCGGCGTCAAGGTGGAGGAGCCGCCGCCGCGTCAAGGTGGAAGAGCCGCCGCGACCTCCACCCCTGCCGTCGTCGTCGGTGAGCTCCTCCACAACTGTCCAAATCGTCGGTAAGCTCCCTCCCCTCCCCT
This sequence comes from Lolium rigidum, assembly GCF_022539505.1. NCBI lineage: Eukaryota > Viridiplantae > Streptophyta > Magnoliopsida > Poales > Poaceae > Lolium > Lolium rigidum. Next base: position 135,180,909 of record NC_061513.1, on the reverse strand, counting down.
CCCTCTTCCTCCCCGCGCGAGCACAACGTGCTCGACGAAATGCTCGCTCGGTTGGCTCTGGATGCATTGCTGCTAGTGATGCTTAGTTGTTAATCTTGATGCTACTTGGTTCATTTGTTGGCTCTGGATGCATTGCTGCTAGTGATGCATTGCTACTCGGGTTGGTTCATTTGATGCTACTTGGTTCATTTGTTGTGCTCGGTGAGGTTAACTCGTTAATCTTGATGGCTTAGTGATGCATTGCTACTGGGTTGGTTCATTTGATGCTACTGCTAGTGATGCTTGTTGTGCTCGGTGAGGTTAACTCGGTTCATTTGATGCTATCGCTAATGATGCTTGTTGTGCTCGGTGATGCATTGCTACTCGGGTTGGTTCATTTGATGCTCATCGCTAGTGATGCTTGTTGTGCTCGATGAGGTTAAGCTGGTTCATAGGAATTTAAATGCATGAAATGCTACTGGTGGGCTTACTTGGATCATGTGCATATAGTTCATATAGTTCCCTAAAAATAAAGAATGCTCCCTGGCCAGAAGCTTGATGTCTTAGCTCAGCCAATGATGCAAAGGCCGAGGCAAAAACTTGGATAAGAACATATACTAAAATGTGTGATTTAAATGGAATGCTTATGATGGTTACTACCAAGTGATGAATAATCCCTTATGGTACCCCAGCTTTGTTTTGAACTCAAGCTGAGTAATGATAAATTTCTATTTCTTGTGTTGGCTTTGATGAAAATAGAGATATCCACAGTAGGGGATCATGTAAATGAATGCCACCGTGGTATCCTTTGAAGAAAAAGGACTGTTTCGATGGTTTTAAAAGGCTAGGTGGTGCTAGGTGATTCAGTTGGCTACCAAGACTTGTCTCATCCGGTTAGCTGGGATATGCTATGTGTTGTTGCTTGTTTAGGCATATCTATCACTTACTGGATTTACTTGGTTCTTGATTGGCCTCTCTTTTGCCAGCATCACTTGGTCTATATACCAAGTGATGAATAATCCCTTTGGAGCATCTGCTCCATGCATGCTATGTGTGTTTGAGCATCTTGACTTATGTCCCTATGATAATGGATCATCAAATGTTTCCAAGTCCCTTGCATGATCCCATTTGTCCCTAATGTTGCTTAATTAAGATGAATAAATTCCCTCTAATCACCATTTGGAGATCAAGACTAGTTCTTGGTATCCATTAGTTACTGTCAACACATGTGTTTGCATGTGTGTGTGAGCTGCTTGTAGTGTCACTTGACTATTCAAGTTTCAATGTTGGTTACTTTTCCTCTAGTGCAAGAAATGGTTGAGCGAGATGTTTATCCACTTTGTTGGCCTTTATTCTTGGGTAGCTCAAAGTGTCATGCACTTACTTGGATCATCAAATGTTTCCCTTAATTTGTCCCTGGTTGCCTCCTTAATTGATGCCTTATGATCCAAATTACTATATTATTGGATTGAGTGATATAGCTACTTGCTTGTTTGCTCTCCAAATGCTATATATGTGTATTTGACCATGCTTATGATGGATTTCTTTTAAGGACTCTAGCTAGATTAGAGGGGAAAAAGTTGTTGCTTTGTTGCCTATGATAATGGATCATCAAATGTTTCCCTTTGTCCCTGGTTGCCTCCTTAATTGATGCCTTATGATCCAAATGACCCAAGTCCCTTGCATGATCCCATTTGTCCCTAATGTTGCTTAAGATGAATAAATTCCCTCTAATCACCATTTGGAGATCAAGACTAGTTCTTGATTTCCATTAGCTAGACTCAATATTAAAAATGTCTCCCAAATATGGAGACAAACATTTTAACATTACCCCAAGTGATTTACTTGTCGATGATTAGATGGTTGGTCGATCACTCGTACACTCGGGGGTGGAGCAAGTGAGGCTTGGTGTGATGGCACAAATATCAATATCTTGTGCATCCTACCTGGCCTCACTTACTCCATCTCCGGATGTTAATATTTGTTTCGACCAACAAAGTATGAGGCATTCCATTTAGTTGATACCACTTGGCTCTTTCTTCCATTTTAGTGCCGATGATTAGAATGTTCGGTCAATCTGTACACTCGAGGTGTCGCTAGTGAGCCTGGTGTGATGGCACAAATATCAATCTCTTGTGCATCCTACTCGGCCTCACTAACGCCATCCCGGGATGTTCATATTTGTTTCGACCAACAAAGTATGAGGCATTCCATTTAGTTCATACTAGCTACTTCTTAATTGCATTGGCCTTTCTTCCATTTTAGTGCCGATGATTAGAATGTTTGGTCACCTATACGCCGCAATATACTTTGTAGACGAGCCCCCCTTTCCTCGGCCGCCGTTCCGTGAACGAGTCCTTGATGAGACAACAACGCCGACATGCCTCTCCGGCGCAGCACCACTTTTCTTCTCTCGCCGTCCGATGCGTGAACGAGTCCTTAATGCCAAGACGGTGCCGGCCTCCCTAGCATCATGCCGACCCTCGTTGTCGCGCTTCAGGCCGTGTCGATCATGCGCCCTGCACTCTTCGCCTTCTTGCCCGGTGAACGAATAGACTAATCGTTGGAATAAGGAAGCCGATGACGGCCGATCGCAATTTAATCTTGCGACCGGCTGTCATCGGTTTCCTTATTCCAACGATCAGCCTATTGGTTCACCGGGCAAGAAGGCGAACAGCGGTGGCGCGGGACACACGGCCTGAAGCGCGGCAGCACGGCCCGGCATAATGCTGGGCAGGCCGGCACGGTCTTTGCATCAAGGACTCGTTCACCTGGACAGCGAGGGACCGGCGTGGTTCTGCGCCGGAGATGCAGATCGGCGTTGTTGTGTCGTCAAGCACCCGTTGACGGAACGCCGACCGGGGAAAGGGGGCCCTTCGCAAAGTATTTGTGTTGACCAACAATGTATGAGGCACATATTCTATTTTGTCATTCCATTTGCTTTGAGATTTTCAAAATGCCGATGATTAAAATGTTTGGTCACCGTACACTTGGGGGTGGCGTAAGTGAGCTCGGTAAGATAGCACAAATATCAATCTCTTGTGCATCCTACTCGGCCTCGCTTACCCCATCCCTAAATGTTAATATTTGTGTTGACCAACAATGTATGAGGCACTTATTCCATTTTGTCATTCCATTTGCTTTGGTATTTTCAAAATGCCGATGATTAAAATGTTGGTCACCGTACACTTGGGGGTGGCGTAAGTGAGCCTGGTAAGATAGCACAAATATCAATCTCTTGTGCATCGGACTTGGTCTCACTGACGCCATCCCTAAATGTTAATATTTGTGTTGACCAACAATGTATGAGGCACTTATTCCATTTTGTCATTCCATTTGCTTTGACATTTTCAAAATGCCGATGATTAAAATGTTTGGTCACCGTACACTCGGGGGCGGCGTAAGTGAGCTCTGGTAAGATAGCACAAATATCAATCTCTTGTGCATCGGACTTGGTCTCACTTACACCGTCCCCGAATGTTAATATTTGTGTTGACCAACAATGTATGAGGCATTTATTCCATTTCTCTTGTGCATCGGATACTTGTTGGTCTCACTTTCTTCCATTTTCATCATAGTAGGAACTGGATGGAAGGACCCCGATGCAAGCGAGCCTGGTGGGTAGAGATGACGGAGCAAAGGAGGAACCGGATGAAGACTACTTTGTATCTCGAAATTGTGAATTTTGTATGAATTAAGAGTTGTATGCAAAACATTTGACACTTGCCACTATATATGTATCTCGATCGGGCTCTAAGTAATGTGATGATGATGTCTATGTTATATCTGTGCAATGTACATGATATTTATATTATATCTCGAATGTTGCTCGTATATAACCTCGTGTATCCGTATTGTGTATCCGTATTGTCGTGTATAAACTGTATATGTATACCAGGCAGCACAAAATCGTGTATAATACAAGCAAATTCTGTGGCGCACTAAGAAGCAATTCTGTGGCGCACGCTTTTCTGTGGCGCACCTAAGAACAAGTGCGCCACAGAAACCTTATTTTTGTGGCGCACGATCCGGTGCGCCACAGAAAGCTTATTTTTGTGGCGACGTTTCTGTGGCGCACCACCCGTGCGCCACAGAATCAAATTTTCGTGCGCCACTGATGAGGCTTTTCCTACTAGTGCTGGCCAGGAAGGTGATGGGGATGCCTCGCTTAGTTTCCTGCAGGGCATACATGTAAACGTTAAATACGAGCCTCGATCGGCTCTCAGGTTATCCTGTGAATCGGCTCAAAGAGCCGATCCACCCATGATTCGTACGGGGTGCACGAATACTTGGTGGTCCCGCTTGATCAAGATAAAGCTAATGAGATCTACGACGATTTAGGGTTTTCACCGCATAATCGGATCATCCTACTCCGGGTTGGGCCTCGCGGCCACGCACGGTGCTCGTAAGCCGATCCTAAACAAGGCCTAAAAACCAACATGAAGTTGATCCTCGGAACATCCCCGTTTAGGACTTGCGAACGCCACCCTACGTGCCACCGGATCCTCCCCCTTTGTAAGGCCTAACTATTGCAGATATTAAACTAATCCTTGTAGAACAAGGAGCAATCGTAACGGATCAGATCTACTAAACAATGATCAAGCGGGGTGCCGCCCCCACACCTGAGATAGGCGTGAGGGCGGCTAGATATGCGAGGGTTGCACTACGTAAGCATGCTTAAACGAAGAACAATGCTAACCCTAACACATCTATGATAACTACGTTGCTCGCCATCAAAAGCGCTTCAAGACGAGCAACGCATGAACAACGTGGGGCTTAGTGCTGCCTAGATCGCAAGATGCGATCTAGGCAACATGTCGCTTACCCGATAGAAACCCTCGAGACGAAGGAGTTGGCGATGCGCCGAGATTGGTTTGTTTTGGGGTTGAACGTGAGTTGTTGTTTATTCCATAAACCCTAGGTACATATTTATAGTCCAGGGGACTTTCTAATGTGGGCGTGCACCAAACCGTGCACGAGTAAGATTCTATCTCTAAACTAAGATACGATCTAATATGTTACAGATACACGGGCAATTAAGCCCAACTTGGTATAAAAGGCCGATCCACGTATTCCTTCTACATATATTTCTTCACGTCCATCTTGATCACGGCCCACCTCTGACTTGGTCAAATTCTGGTGATAACAATCATAAAGAGACAATCAGGTTGGCATTTGGAGGTGTTATTTGGGTGCAGAAGACCAGCTAGGAGGCGCCCCCCAACCACTAGTCTTCTAAGAGCATCTCCAACAGACACGCTATATAGGCCGCGCGGCATAAAAACGACCGATATACCGCGCGCGGGAGGGAATGTGGCGCTCCAGCAGGCGCGGTAAACGGCGCGGCGCTGTAAAATTTTTAGGGCGCGCGGCGTTTTGCACAATCCGGAGCGGCATATCTGGCGCGTCGGCTACAGCGCGCGGCAACGCTCGTCCAAGCGCGAAAAAGTCAACGGCTGGAAATTTCCTCCCCCCCGCGCCCGCGCCCTCATTTCCCCACCTACCGCCGGCGCGAAATCCAGCCGCCCCGGTCGACTCCGCCGCCGCCCCCGCTTCTGCGCGCCGCCGCGTCGTAGATCCGCGTCGCCCGCACCTCCTCCTAGCAGCGGCGGACGCTCCGACGCGCTGTGTCGCCGCTCGCGCCGCCGCCAACGACGAGTTGTAGTCGGCGCTCCTTCTCCGCCGGCCCCCTTCGCGCCGCCGTCGCGTTCTACTCCGCGCAGGCGTCGACATGTCGTCCTCGTCGTCCTCGAGCTTGCTAGCAACATGGCGCGCCCATGGTGCTCGCCCATTTGCTCGCAAGGTATGAACCTCCGCCGGCCGGCCTCTATTACTCGCCAATTAGCTACAATAGTTCATAGTGAAGTAATTTTATACATATGTTTGTAGAGTTCATCATATGATTCATCGGATGACGAGTTCGACCAAGAAGAAGAGGACAACATATCGATACTATTAGCATACCGCGCCGTTAAGAGGCCAAAATTTGGTGGATCGGTGTTCGGTAGACAGAAGTTGTGGAGAGAAAGGATTGAAGGGCATGAGAAGTTGATGCGGTCGTATTTCAATGAGAATCCGATTTTCCCCGAAAGCTATTTTCGGCGGCGTTTCCGGATGAGTCTCAACTTGTTCGAGCACATTGCAACGGAGGTCACCAAATATGATCGCTTCTTTGAGCAAAGGAGGAATGCCGCCGGAGAACTTGGTCATAGCACATATCAAAAGGTGACCGCCGCCTTGCGTATGTTGGCATATGGTATACCGGCGGATCTTATTGATGATCATTTGGCCATGGGAGAGAGCACTTCTATCTTGTTGTAAGGGTACATTGCCCCTATGTGTGGTATTGGTAATTAATGACAACCCCTATGGACTAATGTTTTCATTGAGTTTATATGAAGGAATATTCCATAGGTACTACTTGTATTCCATGTGTTGGATTCAAGTATGGATGCCATGAAGATAAAGATACACCTTGTGTATTGGCATCAAGATCATTGTTTTAAAGATACATATGTGACATGATCAAGAAGAAGAAATGAAGATGGAGTTCTTATGTGGAACTCAATATTAGCCATGCTCTATCTTAAGTGAGTATGAGAAGATACAAGGTTGATTTGGGCAAGTTCAAGATGAGCATCTCAAGTGGATCACTGATGGCGTGTATTTCACACGTTCGTTGGGAAACCCCAAGAGGAAGGTATGATGCGCACAGCAGCAAGTTTTCCCTCAGAAAGAAACCAAGGTTTATCGAACCAGGAGGAGCCAAGAAGCACGTTGAAGGTTGATGGCGGCGGGATGTAGTGCGGCGCAACACCGGAGATTCCGGCGCCAACGTGGAACCTGCACAACACAACCAAAGTACTTTGCCCCAACGAAACGGTGAGGTTGTCAATCTCACCGGCTTGCTCGTAACAAAGGATTAACCGTATTGTGTGGAAGATGATTGTTTGCGAGAGAAAATAGTAAAACAAGTATTGCGACAGATTTGTATTTCAGTATTAAAGAATGGACCGGGGTCCACGAGTTCACTAGAGGTGTCTCTCCCATAAGATAAAAGCATGTTGGGTGAACAAATTACAGTCGGGCAATTGACAAATAGAGAGGGCATAACAATGCACATACATGACATGATAAGTATAGTGAGATTTAATTGGGCATTACGACAAAGTACATAGACCGCCATCCAACCGCATCTATGCCTAAAAAGTCCACCTTCGGGTTATCATCCGAACCCCCTCCGGTATTAAGTTGCTAACAACGAGACAATTGCATTAAGTATGGTGCGTAATGTAATCAACAACTACATCCTCGGACATAGCGCCAATGTTTTATCCCTAGTGGCAACAAGCACAACACAACCTTAGGGGTTTCGTCACTCCCCGGGTGTCAATGCGGGCATGAACCCACTATCGAGCATAAATACTCCCTCTTGGAGTTAAAAGTAAAAACTTGGCCGAGCCTCTACTAGAAACGGAGAGCATGCAAGATCATAAACAACACATATGTAATAACTTGATAATTAACATGACATGGTATTCTCTATCCATCGGATCCCGACAAACACAACATAGAGTATTACGGATAGATGATCTTGATCATGTTAGGCAGCTCACAAGATCCAACAATGAAGCACAATGAGGAGAAGACAACCATCTAGCTACCGCTATGGACCCATAGTCCGGGGGTGAACTACTCACTCATCACTCCGAGAGCGACCATGGCGGTGTAGAGTCCTCCGGGAGATGAATCCCCTCTCCGGCAGGGTGCCGGAGGAGATCTCCAGAATCCCCCGAGATGGGATCGGCGGCGGCGGCGTCTCAGTAAGGTTTTCCGTATCGTGGTTTTTCCGCCTCAGGGGTTTCGCGACGGAGGCTTTAAGTAGGCGGAAGGGCAGAGTCGGGGGCCAGACGAGGGGGCCACACCATAGGGCGGCGCGGGCCCCCCTGGGCCGCGCCGCCTTGTGGTGTCGCCACCTCGTGGCCCCACTTCGTATGTTCTTCGGTCTTCTGGAAGCTCCGTGGAAAAATAGGCCCCTGGGTCTTCGTTTCGTCCAATTCCGAGAATATTTCGTTACTAGGATTTCTGAAACCAAAAACAGCAGAAAACGAGAACCGGCACTTCGGCATCTTGTTAATAGGTTAGTTCCGGAAAATGCACGAATATGACATAAAGTGTGCATAAAACATGTAGGTATCATCAATAATATGGCATAGAACATAAGAAATTATCGATACGTCGGAGACGTATCAATCACATGCTTGAAGCTTGCCATCCATTGGTGATAATGGACATGTGAAGATGTACATCTATGAAGCTTTCCCATCATGGTGTATGGGGGAGCATTTGTGAGTCTTCATGAAGCAACGATGATCAAGTTGTGGCATACCGGCTTGTATGGAGCTTGAAGAGCTATCATCAAGATCAAGCGGGATGCGCAAGGCGAAGGTATGGCTTTGCTAGGCTTTTCCTTTTACCGGTCTCAAGGTGGTTGATGGGAGACCGGATTATAGGATACATAGCCGCACTATTAAGAGGGGCTTTCGGTTGGGTAACTTGATCACATCGTCTTAGGGAGCTCAATCCTTTGCATACTTTGCATATCCTTATTGCTTCTTGGTGTTTATCTGTGTGAGGTTCTTGAGCTTGTTGCTAGCTTTACAACAAGCCCAAGTTCATCGAAAACGGAATCCGCATGCATCTTCTATTGCGTTTTTGAGTTTGGACGTCTTCACCGTTTCTTGACGGTGGGAGACTCCCTCTCTAAAATCATCTAAAATGTTCTGAGAGGAGTCTCCATATTGTTGGGGTTCTATTCGTCGTTATCTTTCCAACAAAATTGGTTTCATGTCAATCGGAATTCGGGAGCAATAGTTATTAAAGAAAAAGGAAAGATGAGAAAAGAATAAAAAGAAAAAGAGAAAAAGGGGAGGGAGCCGGCCGGCCGACCGGCCCAGCCACCGGCCCACCCGGTCCGCGACCGGGTCCGGCGTTGGTGCCATCCGGGCCGCCTCCCGGGGCCTTTTGGCCCAAGTCCGGTCGCAGGCCCGGTCCTTGACCGGCCTGCCCGGTGCTGCCTCCGGCCCGACCGGGATCTCCACCGGGCTGCCTCCTCGCCGGAAGGCCCACGCGGCCTGGCTTCCCCCGCGCGGCTCTGGTCTTTCTACCGCCCAGCGCGCGTTCCGCCTCGCCCGGTCGGTGGGCCGGCCCGACCGGACGCCTGACCGGCCTCCCCAGCCCAGGCTCCGGTCGGCCGGCCTGCTGGCCGGCTGGGCTGTTTTTTCAGCCCGATTTTCTTGCCTTTTCTCTGTCTTTTTCTCCCCAACGGTTATTTCTTCCTCCTAACTATAAATAGCCTTCTTCCACCTTGAGCTAGGGTAGTTCTTCCCATTCTCTCTCCTCCATTGTTGCATTTGAAGAACTTGCTCTCCCCTTTGATTCCTCCAACCATTCTTGCTCATTCTTGAGGGATCTAAGAGAGGAGATCTAGATCTACACTTCCACCAATCCATTTCTTCTCTAAGTGAGAGAATCTCTTGGGATCTAGATCTTGGAGTCTTTTGTTGACTTTCCCCATTGTTCTTCCTCTCCAATCTCATCCTAGCATTTGTTGTTTGGGTGGGATTTGAGAGTGAAGGATTTGAACACCTCTAGTGTTCTTGCTTTGCATCATTGCATAGTGTTGAGCTCTCCACCACGATTAGTTCGAGTGAGAGACCGTGAGCTTGTTACTCTTGGAGGGAAACCTCCTAGTTGGCTTGGCGGTTGGTGCTCCGGTGATCTCTTCAAGAAGATTGTGAAGAGGCCCGGGCTTCTCCTTCGTGGAGCTGGTGAAGTGGTTGTGGAGCTTGCCATCTCCGGAGCGGAGGAAAAGCTAACCATAAGGAAAGGGCCATTATCCTTCGTGGGTGTGGTTCGGAGAATAGGGTGAGCCTTCATGGCGCGGGGAATCCTTCGTGGGACCTCCACTCCTCCAAACGTGACGTACCTTGTTGCAAAGCAAGGGAACACGGGAATACATCCTCGTCTCCGCGTGCCTCGGTTATTTCTATACCCGAGCTCTCTTTCCTTGTGATAGCCATCGTGCTTGAAGTACATATATCTTGCTATCACTTGTGCTACATATATCTTGTGCCTATCTTGCTTAGCTCTAGCTGCCATTGTTACACTTAGTTGAGCTTAGCATATTTAGGGTTTGTGCTTGTAAACTAAACATTAGTTTAATTCCGCATTCTTACAAGACAAATCCGCAAGAGTTTGTAATTGCCTATTCACCCCCCCTCTAGGCGACATCTCGATCTTTCACTTGTGTGTGAAGCGCTTTGTCGTTGCAATTTTCAATGTCTTTGGCTCCACATACTTGAGAGCCCCCAATGCTCAAGACACGGCAAGGCTTTTGGAGATCAACGCCAACCGGGGGTTTCCCGGTATGCTTGGTTCCATTGATTGTATGCATTGGAGTTGGAAGAATTGTCCAGCGGCATGGCATGGACAATTCAAAGGCTACAAGAAGGATGCCACCATAGTACTTGAAGCGGTGGCCGACCAAGAGACTTGGATATGGCATGCTTTCTTTGAAATGCCCGGATCTTGCAATGACATCAATGTTCTTCGACGGTCACCACTAATGACAAGACTTGCAATGCGGGAAGGTCCATTGGTGGAGTTTGAAGCAAATGGCCACAAGTACAACTATGGCTACTTCCTCGCCGACGGAATATATCCAAGGTGGCAAACATTTGTGAAGCCAATTATTCAACCAAAAGGTAAGAAGCAAACCCAATTCCACAATGCACAAGCGGCGGCTAGGAAAGATGTAGAGAGAGCATTTGGGATTTTGCAAGCCCAATTTGCCATTGTTAGAGGACCGGCTAGATTTTGGGACCAAGAATGCCTTTGGTATATCATGACCGCGTGCACACAGGGCCGGTCCTGATATTTTAGGGGCCCGGGCGAAAGTACATAAATGGGCCCCATAAGCATCAAAATAGTATTTTTTAGATGTATCGTAACCTTACCAATAAGATGTTAAAATTTTGTTCCATCATTTTTAGATGCAACTTTAATGTTGAGTATGCCAATATTAGTCTTACCGATTATCATGTTGGCTATGCCTAGAAGTACATCGTGGCGGTAGCCATGGCCATGGTGTGCTCTCCTCTCGGTGACACAACACACACTAGATGGAGATTTAGAGTCTTAACTAGCCACACCCTAAAGTTCCCCGTTTGCAAACATTGAGGCCCTGATTGGATCGTCGGTTGAAATCCCTATCTAGAAAGAGCGGTGGCGTTGTTTTGTTGTGACCGCTAATTACGGATGGAAGTTGCGTAGTGTCCGGGGTAAAACACGCCTGGGAAAAAATGGGCACGATGAAAATCCGGCGAACCATGCGCTAACTTCAAACAAAAGTTCCGGGCCATAACTATTACAACTATTTTGGCTAAAAAACCGCTCGACCAATCGGAGCCTAAAAAAATCAAGCATGTGATAAAAAAGAAAATGAACCAATATATGTGGAGTTTCGACCATGCCTATGTAACTCTTTATGTGCCTCTTGCTTCTAATGCAAATTTCATCATATGCAGTTCTCAAAAGAAAATAAGCTTGGAAAACCGACCATTAAGGCATACCAAATATCGAAATACATATGATTCACGTGATGTGGGCAAATGCTCGCTTTTCACGTGATAGAGGCCACACACCCCACTTAATTCATACGGGATTAAGGCCCAACTAATCATACGGGAATAAGTGAATTTACAAAAAGGGCCAGGGCCCTGACTAATCATACGGGAATAAGGCCCAACTAGATGAAGAAAAAAGGCCCAGATTGAGACATAGCGTGTCTCTTCCTCCTCGTCCAGAACCATACAAGAAGAACTCTCGAACTGCTCTAATGGCGCCGGCGCAACAGCTTGACTTCCGGTGCCTCTGCATATGCCTAAGCTAGTCCAGATTTGGGCCCCCCTTGGATCGGGGGCCCGGGGCGGCCGCCCCTCCTGCCCCCCCTAGGGCCGGCCCTGCGTGCACAACATGATTATAGAGGATGATCGCGGAAAATATGTGGATCATACCCACTACGACTTGATGGAGGTTCCCGTGCAAGTGAGGAGGTCCGCACATAGGATTGCCCGATTCATTGCCTCATACCATGCCATTCGGTGCAACGACACACATGATGAGCTTCAAAAAGATCTCATGGAAGAATGGTGGAATTGGAATGAACAACAATAGTTGCACATTTGTTGTATTTGTTTGAAAACTATGTGTTGTATTGTCTCAAAACCATGTTGTATTGTTGTATGTTGGACGTGTTGTATTTGGTGTGAAGTATTGTTGTGAACAATGTATTGTATTTGGATGGTACAATTTATGTGAATTTTTATATATTGTTTGATCTTGTTGGATGCATACTTGTGTGTGTTTCTTGTTTGCGCCGCGCCAACGCGCGCTGCAAAATGGCGCGTCCGGCGGGGGAGAGGTTTAGCGCGCCGCGATATAGCGCGCCTGCTGGAGATGCTCTAAAGATAACATTCCTGCACCTTAGGAGCTCAATCCAAGGCACTTGAATCATGGCCGTCGGATCGAGTGACGTGTCAAAACATTGGCCGTTCGTTTTCTGGATCGAGTGCTGTGAGCCGTCGGATCGGCATCTCAACACTGCTCACGTGGTCCGAGCCGTTGGTTCCAGATACCCTTCTCTTCGACCTTGGTGATGTACCCGCATCCTGGTTCCCCCACTGATTTTTGGGCCTGCTTTCCGCGGGACCCAGAGGTCAGAGAGACAGTGTAGATGGCTATATGTGGGCTTAGACCCTAACAGTAACGCGCGGTGGTTGCCCGTAGTTTCGCATGCCCACTAGGGGTAAAATCGTCTTTCCATGTCTCATTTGCGTCCTTCCTCCTCAGCCCGTACGCGCGTGGCGGATGGCGAGGCGTCGCCGTACGCACTGCTACACCACCAAGCTCGGGGAGGTGCCCTTGCCGGAGCCTCAGTCCTCCAGATCCGTGGTTCACACACAGGCTGGAAGAGGCAGGGGTTTGACCCAGCACAAACCCTAGAAGGAGCCAGATCTGAGCTTGTGGGTGCCGAGCGGCGATGGCGTTCGTCTCTTTCTCCTTCCTCCCGCGCCGCTGCAGCTCTGACCCATGCCCGAGCAAGAACGTGGCCGGCTGCATCTCCACTGACCACGAGCCATACCGGGGTCGCGACGGCCGTCCAGGAGGGACTCGTGTCATCCAGGTGAGCCTGCCTCGTGGGTGGGGCGTCGAGCATGCCAGACCGCTTGGAGCGGCCAGGAGGGTCTCGCCGGCGGCCCGGCAGCCGCTGCTTGGAGTCTCCCGCGCCGCCGGCCAGAATCGCGCCACCGCCGCCGGCCGGAATCGCGCCACCACAGCCGGGATTCGCCCCTCCCCGCCGCCTGGAGTCGCCTTCGCTGCCGCCCATCGCCAGCAACAAGGTAACTTCTTGCACCCGTCTTTATTGATCCCGTTTCGTCCTGCCTACATTTGTTGCCACTGCGTGCCTTGCGAATGCCAACCTTTGCTTCCAGGCGTTCTTCTCTCACGAGAATGAAGAAAAAAACATGGGAAATAGGAACATGGGTAAGAGCATCAACGTGGGAATGGAATCAGGATTACGAAGGCCCACATTTTTTCTCCCCTTTTTGTTATCATCATTCTTTTTTTCGAGAAAACGCAAAGGACCTTTGCGTTTCATTTCATTGAAAAGGTAGAATAGGATTTACAACCTCCGAGGAGGCGAGATACAACGAGGTGCAGGCTAACTTATCATCATTCTTTCCCCATTTTTTTTTTCAGTAGCTGCTTACCTTCAGTGGATTGGGATCTGGCCATCGCAGGGTTACAGATTGTTTTTGCTGTTATTGCAGGTGGATTTAGTGACGGGAATGGAAAGAGGAGAGTACCTCATCTTTCGTCTCACATGGGTGTGCTTGCTCAATTGCTTGCTTGATTTGCTGCTGCCTCTTGTTCTAGGCTTATGCACACAACATGTTTGATGAAATGACTGAAGAAAGAGAAATATATGCATGCCATCCATATCAGAGGTGATGGAAAAGTAATAGATTTGGGACAGATTGCTAAGATGATTCCACAGAGAATTGGTCTAGCCGTGTGCTTCAGTGAAAAGATGCAGCTTATGCTTCTCAACTCATTCCCTTTTATTCACCCAGTTGAACTTTTGAGCAGGTAATTTCTTCTTAGTATGAGGAGCCATGCTATATTCTAAATCTTGGCTTTACACAATTATTGTATCACCAGTCAAAGTATATTGGAATATTCAGTGGCGAATGACGGAAAAAAATTAAGGTCGGGCGAGCTTACAAACATAAAAATTGATGCAAACAATAAAAAATTTCTTCACACGTAAATATTTTATATGATGTTAAACATAGTAACTCGGTACTATGGTACTCCCTCCTTGCCATATTGCGCATTGGTTTGCACGAAAGTCAAACTTCATTAACTTTGACCAAGTTTATTAAAAGAATTATCCATATCTACCATACCAAACGTATACCATATTAAAATATACTTCATGATGAATCAAATAGAATTGATTTTTTTTTGAGGTAAATGATGAATCAAATGGAATTGATTTGATACTCTAGATTTTAATATTTTTTGGGACAAACTTGCTCAAAGATCACATGGTTTGACTTCCAAAAAATCTTAGACACTATATTTTGGCATAGAGGGAGTAATAGCAACATATTCAAATATAAGTTGAACCTACAAACGTACCGATAATAAAGCTTTAACGCCGTCTAGAAGTTTGTAATGGCAAAGCTCTACCTTCCTTTTTTTAATTTCACCAAGATCGAAAACTTTTGAATATCCCTCCCTGATGTAACACGTCATTAAATCTTTCAATAAGTTGACCATGCTTAGCGAAAACCTGCAGAAGTGCCTAATTTAAAGCTGGAGATGTTGTGTTTGAGACATGTTTAATACCCAAAAATATTTCAATAATATCACTTTTGTTCACATACCTACAATAAAATAATATAAATCAGTTGAATGACACTACATAGAAAAGAAGTAAAGACAAAAATAACATACTTCGACACTTAGCTGTAGTTTTCTTCCCCTTGCTGTCCATCTTTCGATCACAAAATCACAGCAACAAACTATCAGAAATCTCGTAGAAAACCTAGACGCGCTAGCCACCGGCGCCGCTGCGCCGGGTGATCTGCAAAACTGGGATGTGCATACGGGCCGGCAGGGGGAGTCAGACGGATCCGCCAGGGCAGGGCGTCGGGCGGCCGGCGGCGCAGGGAGTCTCGTACTCGCGTCGAAGACGAACAGGCAGGCGGGCGCACGGGACTGCCTGGGCGAGTCGTTTTCCTGGGAGCACGTCGCACGCGAGCGGGTGGTTTTACTGGGGGCTGAGGCCTGATGTTCGATCCCGTAGTCCAGTTGATCGATTGTATGGTGTACCTGGCTCCTGGCATCGCACGGGCAGCCTAGGCAGCAGCCCAGTTTGGTCCCGTGGCCCATTTCCTCTTTTTTCTTTTGTTTGTTGTTCAGAAACAGATGGAACTTGTACCAAACTGATTGTATGTCTATAGATATGTATATATATGATTTTTTTTGTCAAATATCAAGGTAGGGCAGCTGCCATACCTTGCCCAAAGGGGAGCTCCGCCCCTGGGAATATTAATTTGTTACCAGTCGAATCATATTGGAATATTCTCTGCAAATTCTGATGTTTCTGAATGAAATTAATTTGCTATTTGTGGATAGGTGCTGATAACCTGTCTGCGGCCTCATCGCAGTTCATCGGGGTTCGGCAGGAGGAGCGCCGGTGCAGGGATGAACGAGGAGGCTGAGCCGTCTGGCTCTTTCGCGCCCGTACTTATCTTGTATGTCCATCCCACCCTCTCCACATATCCACCGTCTCCATCATCTGCTCCTGCACCTCTTTGTTGTGTGTGATGGCTCGCGATCCTCGCCTCTGCTGGATAGCACCATTGAGGCGATGTCCTCGGTTGCCTTCCATTCTTACTCATCTGCGCCTGGATCACCCGTCGTCAGTAGGCCATGGAAGGGAATTATTTACATGACTTCATCTGTTTGTG
Organism: Lolium rigidum; assembly: GCF_022539505.1. Classification (NCBI taxonomy): domain Eukaryota; kingdom Viridiplantae; phylum Streptophyta; class Magnoliopsida; order Poales; family Poaceae; genus Lolium; species Lolium rigidum. The sequence continues at coordinate 135,164,824 of NC_061513.1, read as the reverse complement.
TTTGATGCTCAGTTCATAAAGAACAGGGCTTGATATTTAGGGAAACAGGGAAGCTTTAGTTTCGTTTATCTTTTGCATCTCTTACTTGGATGCTTAGAAGAAAATTTGGATTCTTTAGTAACCTGCTATTTGTGATAGACTAAATCATGGTACCATACTGAAGAATCCTAGCATGAAAGAATCATGGTAGCATAAAAGAATCATACTAAATCATGGTAGCATAAAAGATGGTAACATCTACGCTGCAGCGGGCCGCACATAGAAACAAATGATGTGACTTAATTATCAAGACAGGTGGAGAAAAGTGATTTTGGATTTTCCCAGCCTAGCTAGGTGGGTTTCTTCCAATAATACCAAGTGAGATATTTGCATCCTTCCCTTATTCTGCACCCCTGACATGTAGTTTGCTAGAGCTGATACGAAAATTTGTTGAAATTCAGCGCTAGAGCTGATGTAAAAACTGTTTCTTGTAACCCACCTCTTAGGAGGATGTAAACCTATTCTATCTTTTCAATGAAATGAAGCGCAAAGGTCCTTTGCGTTTTCTCGATTTTTTTTTGTTGAAATTAGCAAAGCAAATATATAAACCAACAATACATTGTATGATTGCACTCATGCAATTGCTGGATCTTTACCTCCCTATTTTGGTCAGAGGTAGGTTATGCCAAATTTGTTTGTCTGGATTTATTTTCCAATTTTTGGCTCGTATTTGTTCAATACCATGTTGTAGCACGTAACAGTTTTGAGTAAAAATCTGCAAATGTGAGTAATATGCACAAACTAACTTTTTATTCACTTCCATCTACTTCTCAGATTGGTATTAATTTTTTGGGGAACCGGCGGAAGGGGAGAGCGCGGGAAGAGGGGCGGGGCGGCAGCAGCGGCCTCCTCTTCTAGCTCAACCGCAACCCCGAGCGTGGCGGTGGCATCCTGTGCGGCGACGACGACCTCTTGTGTGGTGCCTTCTCATTGGCCCGGCGGCCAGGTGCAGCAGCTTGAGTTATGCCGGTTTCCTCGACCTGTCGACAGTGTGGATGACGAGGTCATGGCCCGGTCTTATCTGCTGCGTCCCTTTCATCCTCTTTCATCTTGTCTGGTTGGTAATGTCTCTACTCTTGATGCATCTTACTATTGTAAAAAGTGTGTTCCTTTAACCATAAAGTGAGATCACTCCACTTGCTCAAACAAAACAAGAAGCTGACAAAATATTAATCTATAGAAGAAGTGCACGACTTCAATACCTTCTCTAAAGAAGAACTTCAGGAGGTAATAGCTCTATATTCTTAAAGTAAAAATGTAGTTGTACCAAACTTTCCGAAGACCATATATCACATATGTAGTATTATGGTCTAGAACTAGATTATCACTTTGGTTTTGGTTGTATAAAATTTGTACTAAGCTGTAGTTCTTTCGAGTTGTAGATCTGATGGTAAGTACTAAGTACAGAACCTTGATTTGAATGATCCATCTTACTTTAGATTGATATATGTTGCTGGTCTGCGTAATCCAAAAGGCATTACTGACATGAAACTTTTGTTGCTGGTCTACGTAATCCAAAAGGCGTTACTGACATTTGTGTTTGTGAATGAACTTGGTAAAAATGACTCCTATCTATAAATTCAAAATGTCCATTGTGTATTCCTGGCACATATGCGCTAGAGACAGGGTAGGTATATCGCTTTCACTTCATCTCATTTTAATTTGCATATCTAAAGGCCATCTTTTAATATCAGTAAATATGTTATGAAATTTTTCTCCGAACGTACCTAAAAGTGTTCATATGTCGATGATTACATGTTATATATCCACGTCATTCATCTTCACTATATGTATCAAATAATCAACCCATGTGTCTGGTCAAATTCGAGACAAGTTTATGTTTCTCCTTATCTAAGTTAATGTAATTTAAAAAAAAAATCATGTTAGCTTTCCTTGAAGTCACCGAGACCCGTGAGTCATATTATGTTGCTGCCAAGGTACTATACGCACCTTTATGTACCAAAGCTTGACGTGTTATCAGCCGGAGTGGTAACTTATGTACTGCTGAATATAACCTCACTATATTACTGAATTTTCTTATTTATTATGTGAAGCTTTAATCCGTTATCTCTATGCAACAATAAAAATGGAGTATGCTTGATGTTCTTTTCGCTGTTTGTATCTTTGCATGTTCAAATGCGATTTCCGTAGTCCTTCTGTAGAGACATGCAAGAATCATTACTTTAGTTGTTTCCCTTGGGGCCAGATTATTTTGTGATTATATATTTTAGTTGTTAGGCTATATGCACGCAAGAGTCCTTTGACAGGAAAAATGTTCATTGAGATTCTGGTGTTGCACAGGAGGTAAAAAATTCTAGATAAGAATCAGTTTTGATGACTTCCACACAATGGATTGCTTCGCCTCTTGTTATGTTGTGATTTTTTCCCACTATTTTAAATATTTCTGTTCAACTAGATCATTTCCATTTTCTGTTTCACATATAGAGAATCATGCCACCATCTTGCAGCTGCGAAAATATATCCTGAAAATCGACCTCTCCGTGGACACCTGGAAACCAATTTGTGATCCATCAGTTCTGAGATGTATGAGCTGGAACTATTTTTGTCTCTTTGATCAGTTCTAACTTCTGATCGGCTGTATTCATCCAAGGTTTCAGCCTCCATCTCCTCTACTGTTCCAGATCTCCCTGCATTGCTACTTTTACAGGTAAATCAGCTCATGCTTTTGAATCTCATGCCACACAGATAACTGTATACCTTGCTTTCTGATTTTCATGGAGTACAGTCTCTAGGCTATTAGAGATTTTCTTCATGTTTAAATCTCCCTTTTTGGAAAAATGTACTTCCATACATTATTATAGCCATCACGAAAAAATGTCATTTCAATCCAATTCGATGTTATGTAGATCTGTTCTTTGCAAAGAATATGCATGTTGGTGCAGATTATGGTCTGGATCTGCTTCTTTCTTTAGAAAGTTTACCTGATTTTACTTGAGATTGTCAATTAGATACCTTGCACTCGGCGATTCAGATGTTCTAGGAGAAATGCACGTTGTTTACCATTTCTCCCCTGAACTTACTTACAGTTTTATTTTCTTCGCAATCTACCACTCTTAAACAATTTGTATCACATTGACTTAATTTTCGTTATATATAAACCCTCTCTTTATACCACTGCCAGGTTGTTACCATGATGCAATCCAGATTCCTGCCAAGATCATATTGGATGCTATGTTAACCCAGGTAAATCATTCAAAGGCTACCTACTATGTTTACACAAGCCATGATAGTGTTATGTATGTCTATCGAATTTTGCAATTCTGTTGGTCAACATAAGACTTCAGATGGCAAGACATTGATATCAAGTTACATGTTGCTCCAACTACCTATTTGAAAAATGTGATGAATTATTTTTCTTCCGGCATTTAGATATTCCATTGTAAGGAGTAGAACTGGGTTGGAGACCATTGTTTCATTTTTTTGAATGGAACATGGCGAAAAGCCTTTTTCATCTAATACTAAGTCTGTATCAACCATTCAACCTATATAGTCAAACAAATAGGTGCAGCTGAGAATCATCTTGCAACTGGAACTAAAATATATGGACATGCATAGCCACAAGACACCAAGAGAGTACAAGCTTGCCAAGCTACAGATCATGGCAAAATGCTAACAAAGATCTACAACAAGGTTCAAGAAAGTGTTATGCGTAATCGGTGTGGTGGCCTTCCGGTTAGCGCTTCAGCGTGCATAAGCGGCGCTTTTCCCCTCTTTTTTCTGCTTTTTTCTGCTTAAGCGCTTATGCAATCGACGCGGAAGGCCTCCGCATTGCACTTTAGCGCGCATAAGCGACGCTTTTTCCGCTTTCCCGAACCTTGATCTACAACAATAGAAGAGAAGGACATTGCGCTTCTACCGTCTTAGGTCCTTTTTGTTGTTGGGCTTCTACCAATTAGCATCCAAGTACAAAATCAACAGCTTAAGGTGGCCACCCCTTTTGCTCTTTGTATAATATACAGTTGTAGTATATTCATGACTACTTCTAATATCATGTATTATGATTTATGATTTGTATAATATAGTTATGTTTCTAGATCAGTACAAAACAACTCCTAATATAATGTATTATTAGTACATAATTATGTATGAGCCTTCTGCTTTCTACTGTATTATAACGTTATTCTCTCTAATTTAGCTTTTTTACAATGTGTCTTCATATCTGCTTGCTCGCCGTTAGGTGGGCAAGCGCGCGGTAAGCCGCGCTTTCCTACCTAGTAATATGAAAGCAGCGAGGATTTTGATGTCCTAGGTTGCTTCAAGCTAAGATCCTATACGGTCCAAATCGCGCACGCGCGGGAGTGCCTTTACCTAGCTCCGTTCGCAACAGAACATGACTAAAACTTTTAGTAATATACACACCATATTTATTATTTCTGTATCTTGACGTTATAGAACTATCACTAGTAGTGAGAAGGCTACCACTGGAGTGCCCAATTCGGCTATCAGTCTCGGATCACGGTCCACAACTGGTATCTCGCCAGTGGTATTATCTAACGGCCACGTGTTCCAGAACCAAGGTTACCTTGTAGGGTATAAAAAGGCACCGACTAGTATCCCACCTGCTGCCAGGGTTTCTTCTATTTCTTCATGCCTCCCCCTGGTTACACAGGTATATAGACATATATAATATCAATTAACATGCAACATCAAATACATTGAGATAGCCAAATGACCAAATCATTGCACTACAATGCCAAGCAAGTGACCAAGTCATTACATTGAGCACAATGTATAGCCAAATGACCAAATCATTACACTACAAAGCCTAGCAAGTGACGAAGTCATTATATAGCACAATAGCCAAGTGACCAAATCACTCCTCCGGCTCCGGCTCCGGCTCCACGGGTTGGTAATGAACAACGACTTTGTCAGAATCTCTTGGGTCGTAGAACTCACCAGCAGATGAGGAGGAGGTGTTCCGCTGTTTCTAGTAGAAGAAGGTCTCCCCGTATAAATTATCCAAGTAGAAATAACACTTAGTCCCTGGCTCCATCCCGTAGCGCTCTATCATCTCCTTCCAACTACGCCCGTGAAAATAGGTTCAGTTCGCTTCAGTGGTGACTTCAATAATGAAGGTCCTATGTGCTATGGGCAGTGTGTTATGCTGAATGACGACTTCAAAAATTCCCAGTTGGTTAATATTTCTATGTACATGCTCCATGAAGTCACGTCTTGCACTACATGGGATAGCCTAAACACAATTACGAAAGAAACAACAATCAGGTCAAAGATACAAGTCGATGCAACTATATATATGGACAACTAACTAATTGGTCTAAAACATACCGACATGGTTTTATTCTCCTCTTTGAAAAGTATGACAAACTTTTTGTTCATGCACCTATATTGTCCACACTCTGCACATTGATTCATATATAAAAGCCATTGCATAACAGTTGGGTTATGTTAACAATTATAGCATATACTATAACATACAAATCTTTTGGACCCAAAAATAAACTTCAACTAAGGACTCATATTTATATCCAACCCAAAAATCACCGGGATGGGGTCAACGAGCCAAGTATGATGCACAAGATTTGTATTTGTGCATATGACAAGGCTCGCTGACACCATCCCAGAATCACTGCCAAAAAAACTAATGATCGGTCATATGACAAATATTAGAGATTTAAAATGAACTTTAAATAATACCTTATATTTATATTGGACCCAGAAACTGCAGAAATGGGGTGAGCAAACCAAGTACGATATGCACAAGATTTATATTCGTGCATATGACAAGGTTCGATCACTCCACCCCTCGATTAGTGCCAAAAAAAATAATCATCAGACATTACAAATATATCATACAAAATATATATAGCATATTATACCATACATACAAATATATATAGGTACCATATAAATTTATATAGCTAGCATACAATATATAGCATACAAATCTATATAGGTAGCATAGAAATCTATATAATTAGCAAACAAATCTATATAGGTAGCAAACAAATCTATATAGATAGCAAGTAAATCTATGTCGTACCGTGGGGGAGGTGGAGGTGGCGGCAACGGCGACTGATCGGGGAAGCCGACAGCAGCGGGCGGTCACAGGGGTCGTGGCGGCGATGGTGACCGATCGGGGAAGCTGGCGGCAGCGGGCGGTCATAGGGGCTATGGCGGGGAAGATGGCGGCAGCGCAGGCGGTTGGCGGCGACTCGTCGAGGAAGATGGCGGTGGGAGCGACGCGTCGGGGAAGATGAAGGCGGCGGTGCGTCTGGGAAGGTGGCGGCTCGAGTTGGCTCGGACGCGCAGATTTGGATCCAGAATGAGGGAAAGAGAGCACGAAGGTTGTTAGTAGTACCACTTTGTGGGACACAATAGTAGTGTGCCCACACAGCAGCACGTTGCGGAGAAGTTAGTAGCCGCCTGTGACAACGTGCCCATACACCAGCACGTTGCGAATAAGCTATTAGCCGCGCGCAGCCACTGGAGCACGCTGCCAATAGTCTAACCCCTATGATTTTCCTGTTGTGTGGATCTGACCCAAAGACGAGCTCCTCTAAGATGCCAAGATATATTTGAGAAGCTCTTTCATAGGAGCTTCCCACGATTATTCGACGAAAATCTTTGCTATATTATGTGTTTTGAGAGAGTACGACAAGAGAACAAGCATATATATAACACTTAAATTGGTGCTTAGGCTATTCTTATCGTCTCATACACAATATTGACGCATCATGCGCACTCTCGAAAAAGAGACGATAGTGAGTTGGTTAGGTATGGGCACAAAATACCAATTGCGTGCCAAATAAGGACACGCTACCACTATCTTCATACAGGTGCCACCATCAAGGCCTGCTGCAGTAAATTTCTTATCATCTGTACATGTAGTCCCCACTTAGTAGTCGCGTGTCATCCATGTCCGCACACTGCCATAATGCCCTTACTAGTGGATTGCCTGCTTATCACACACTACTATAAATAGTAGTCACGTGCTCTAATTGGAGCCCGCTTCTATTAGTCGTGCCCCTATAACCATTTTCCTGCTAGTGTGTTGACTTTGTTTTCACTGCATTTCATTATTTTTGAATAAGATATTTAATACTCAATCTCTACCAGTCAGTCGGCATAATTTCATTTGTAGATCAGACATACAATCCATTATCATCTATCACGGCCGGTGAGAATCTTCTCATCCGTAAATCAGATACAATCTGCTACCAAATCTTTAAGATGTTACTGCTAGATTGTCTAAAGTTTAAGAAGTTACAAAGGAGGAATTGTCTAAAGTTTAAGAAGTTACAAAGGAGGAAAGAAGTTGGAAAGAGAATTGTTATATGTCGCCATATGATAAGAAACAACATGCTGTCATGTTTGACATCTTTTTCGAACTTAGGACATTAGTTTAATCGTGTCTATTTTTTATAATTCCGGAGCAACTAGTATTTAACTAGTTTGTGTATATTCATAGGTATCTATATACTAAAACATATTTAGATACGTGTGTATCTAGACAAATCTGCGACAAGTAATTTAGGATAAAAAAGTAATACAGATAGATAGATTAATGGATGGCGTCTTACATCGGACTGCTTGTTCCTATAAAAAAATATAAAAGGAAAAAACTTATGATATTCTAGGTACATCTTGATCTTTCTCCATGATGCACTAGATGCAGCCCTGATCCCGGAGGCCCATCGTCATCTTCTCCAGATCAACTACGGTGTGGACAGCCATGAGATGCCTGCTTCCGAGGACCATGTCACTACCATCATTCCTCTTAAAGGCTAAACAATACACCTCCTGATGCTCGACGAACATCAAATCCTCCGAGACCAATGTGATCCTTGCCCCGTCACGGAACATGATCCTTACAGTCGGTATATACATATCCTCTTCATCCCAGAAGTTTTCACGGTGAAAGCAAGTCTGCCCGGTTGATGCTCCAACTCGGTAGTACCCTAGCATCCTTTTACTCACTGCATCGATCAAACTGTCAAATAGGTGACCTGGCAGCATAGTGTACGGCGTACCGGTGTCAAAAAAACACCTCGTCGTCTGGTTCCCATTCGACTGGGCATCAAGGCTAGCTGTTCCGACCATGATGTTTGATACTTGGACATAGTACTGGTTGCCGTCAATGAAGAGTGGGGTGAAACTCAGCAGACCATGGTGTTCACTATACTGCCCAAATTGCAGGAACCCCTCCTTATGGGGATGGGGCAAGCAATATGACATGGCTCTGTACCGACGACTTAAGGTTATCTGAGAGAAGAAAGACAACTTGTTTACCGAGAGACCAAGTATTCCTGAATATTGGCCTCCAATGCCGCTAAATGAGTTGCAGCAGCCAAAGATGAATCCTTGCATCTCCTCTCTTCCATACATGAGCCGATCACTGCTCACCAATCCTACAGACATGGAATCGTCTTTGTAGGTCTGGTTATAGGAGCACTTCTGGAATGGCAGAATGCAAGTGTTGCGGGATATGGTAGCTGAAGGAACTCTGTTACAAAGGGAGGAGCGACACCTTACCACGTTGTATGTGGAAGATGCATCAGGATCAAACACCGGGTTGAGGCATCCACTACTACATGGCTCGCAGCCGACCCAGGACAGGGATGACCCGGTGTCAACTAGCACGTTGTGAGTCTTCGCCGGTGTCCCCAGTTGGATTTGAGTCACATAACTGTAGTAGTCCCACGGAATGCCGTTGGCGAGGATTGGGCCAGAGGTGTTGACTTGGTCTGTCGGGCAACTGGAGAGGCGTCCGGCCAGGCGCCGGACGTTGGCGTGATATTTTGGGAGAGCTGAAATGGATAGGGAGGAGCGGTCCACCGGGCGCATGGAGACCGGCGAGCACGGGTGCTCCCGATGGAGCAAAGTCAGGCGAACTGTCCCAGTGGAGGTAGTCCGCTGGCCCAACTTACCTGATGATAACATCACATCAACAGAAGTATATATAGATTTACAAATCAGACAATTCTTCTACTTCAATTATTTGGTAGTTACTACAGTTTACATTGGACTTATTACCATATGATGGAACACTAACTACATAGTCCGGTTTTTCCTAATTTAAAAGCCAAGACTGAACTAGAAAACAGATGTCCCATCTCCCATGCATCAACAAAAGTATATAGTACCATATGTTTACACATCAGACAGTTATACTTTATAATTGGTTGCTACTCTAATTTGATGATCCCTTATATTCTAATACTCGTCTCAGATTTAGGCAGAATATAGGCTAAAATATGTCTAGGTTCATTAAACCCGCGACGAGTATTTAAGGTTGGAGGGAGTATTTACATTTCAGATTAACTGTTACCATATGATGGAACACAACTACATAGATGTTTTCTATTTAAAAGTGAAGACTGAATTGCAAGCAGATGTCCCATCCACACATATAAGTTGTCGGAGAAAAGTGATACTCCCTCCGATTCAAATTAATTGACTTTATTTTATCTACATATGGATGTAACTAGACATTGTTGTTAACTAAATACATCTATGTTATGATAAAGTGGGTCAACTAATACGAATCGAAGGGAGTACTGTTGTTTGTTTCTCCAATATATTGCTTAGTCTGCTAGATACATCACTACATGAAAGGTGAAGAGATTGACCATGCCAACTCCTAAATATAAGATGCATCTATTTCAAAATAAGAATACAGTATGCTGTTGCAATCATCGATGAAACATAATAAGCGAGATATTACCTTCCCATATCTCTGAGCAGTTAATATCCACGGATGTACTGCTGGGCACAAAATAGTGGGAAAAGAAAACTGCAAATGCTATTATTAGCCTCATACTTTTGCACTATCCCTTTCGACAGATCTGCACAATCATGTGGACATGTTTATACACATACATGCATACGGGTTAGTTCAAATACAGGTCTGACCAATGCACACATAAGACATGCCAACTAGATAAATGTCAATGTACGCATGTAGGTCAGTTCATAGGTGTGTTCTAGTTAACGTTAAAAAGCTGGTTAAAGTTAGGAGAGATCACAAGTGCGTACTACGCCTCTAAGTTATATCTTAGGTAGATGTGAAGACAGCCCTCAACGGCTATCAAAACTAATCATTTCACCTTCTCTACCGTGTAACCAGTGTAATTTTGATTGACATATACAACATCGCCATGTACATAATAGGTAAAACATCGACAGAAGTTATCAAGTCAGCATCATCCTCATAAAAACTAAGAAGGAAAATGAGTATGTATAGCTCGGTGAATCCATAGTTCTACCCTAGATTTACCTCTCTTAGAAACAATAGGTAATCCTGTATAACTAAGAAGTTCATCCCCACTAACCTATTTCTCTTGACATGCAGCTATGCCACCTCAGCGGTCCCACCAAATCAGCTATCTTTCATTCACGTCATTCCATCCCATGCATGTGTGCTGCTCTCATGTCCAGGTTGTGCCGATGCTTTTAGACCCGATAGCTTCCCCTCCTTCCAACTATATTAATGCATCATCGCAAGCCTCTAATTTTTGGTTCACATCATTTAGCCATCTATCCACGTTTACTCTTTACTATGGTGTCATGTCTTGCTGTGTTCACCCTTCATCTTCTCCACTTACGCTACGCACTAATGCATGCATGAGTACTGAAACGGAAACAACTAATAGCCCTGTGTTCATTGATTTACCCAGTGCGCCCCATTTCCTTCTAATTAATCACAAGTTATCTACTAATTTTTTGCCCCCTTCGAATTCTTCTATACCCCTCTATATATATGAATAATACTTCTGATCAATCTACCATACCCGATGTGCCTCCATTGGTGCTGCACCAAGACACACCACGCCTACACGGCCATGAGCCTGCATCCTCTCTACGCTCTACAGTGTTGGCATCGGAACACATGTAGGTCATTTCCATGTATATATCAACACAACTATGACTATATTGGCTGGATGTGCCGTTTGTCTTCGCCTCTTGGGAAGTACAACATAACCGGTTTGCTTCTGGAGGGTTATTCAATAAATTCATAGAGTTCAACATAAACTGTCAAGGTATGACTTTGGTTATTCAAATGACTCTCTTTAGAATTTTATAGGCTCATTTGTTAAGCACACTCCTGCAGTTTCATAGATTTTCTAATTTCCAAGTGCAAATCAAACACTTTGTTGTTCATTCTCAGTTATTTATCATTATCTTTTTCATGGTTAACCTCCCTCTTACCTTTTTCTTTTCTTTTACTGAAAATCTTTTTTTTATTTGACTCAATTGCAGGCAACGGCAAAGTAGATATATATCTTGATGCGGCTTTCCTCAAACTTGCATTAGGCATACCTGCGAGCCACTTCTATCCTCACTGGAAAAGAACCACGGGAAGGGAAATACATGTTTCTGGTGTTCTTATTGTTTCCATGTCCATCTCAAAGTACAAGTGCATAGTTTTTGTATTCACGAAGAAGCGTACAGTGCAATCATATAGGACGGCAATTGGGTGAGCATGTCCGTGCGTTGGCGTGGCGCGACTCGGCAACCAAAGTTTGCCAAGGAAATTCAATTGGACTCGCAATTCCCACATGGCAATTTTTTCTTTTCAAAATTGTCATCTATTATACGCTAGAACATCCCACGGCATGTGACGCATTAGCTCCACATGTATATTCTCACGTTCGCTAAATATAATTCTCACGTTCACTCCACATGCAGTTTCATAAAATTCTTACGTTCGCTATATACATTTTGTCGCCATATAAAATAGAATACGTATGTGTTCGGTAAATGAGACATAAATACCTATACAGCTGATCACTTTTAGTGTTCACATTTATAAAATGATTCAGCTTATCATATTTATGGTGCCTTCTAAACATGTATATTTTCTACTTACAGCCATTTCTGCTACATGCAATGTTTTCATAAAGAGTTATTGCTCAAGAAAAACGTCATAAAGAAGTTCAGCTTGGAGATTTTGTTGTCTACTAATAAATCATGTTAGAACATAGCAATACATTTTAAAGTAATTATCCTTTTTTTGCATAGAAAAGAGAAATTATTAGATGTTCTTGCATTTTTCTGAGGGAGGATGGGTATTATCATTCAGAGAAAAATAAAAAAACACTCATCATATTAATATAGGTTACTATATTCTTTCGTATGTTGCGCTAAATTTTCCGCTGCAATGCGCGGGAAATCATCTAGTACAAATAGTAAATGGACATTCCGTGAAGAACAAAATGCATGGTTATCTTCTATATCTAAATAGGATCCGCTCGGGCCGCTCCCCAGGGCGGTTCCAGGGGCGATCTCCCCTCGCCGCCGTGGTGGTGGGCCCAGCTACCAAACGGTGGTCTGGGGTCGGTGGTAGCCATGGACGGCTGCATGAGCTGCTGGGGTGACGGCGGGAGGCGTGTCCGTGGCGAGGCGATCCAGGTGGAGTCCTGGGTCGGGGTGGCGGTAAAGTATCACATAAAACCGACAATTTTTGTATCTTGTGTAAAAAAGACAAACAATGCTTCGAGAAATAGACTATTTTAGCACCAACAATTTGTCTTTTTTGCACAGGGCACAAAACATATTGGTTTTTGCTGAAACAACTTGATGAGCATGTAACATGTGAAGGTATACACGGGACATTTTTATTTGTATTTTTTAGACATTTGTAAATATGTTTAATATGCATTTTAAATAAAGGGTGCATATGCACCCGGGTGCAGAAACACCCTATCCTAAAAAAAGGTACATATAAATACTTGACACGTTACTAAAAAAGAAACACGTACAAAGTCATAACATCCTAGAAAAAAAATTAGATCTCTATAGCCCACAGAACAGAATAGAGATATCATACGATTTAGCAGGCCGTACAAGACAATGGTTCATAAAAATCTAACCGGACTCCCATACTGCTGGGACATGCAAAGCAAGGTTTGATGAAAGAAAGTTGATCACATTTTTTATGTAATGTGTCCACGTATAGTCTTTCTATCTATGAAAGACATAACACAGAGGTGCGACCGTTTTAACAAAGGAAACCACGTACCTGGCAGGCTGGCATAGTTGGCTGGATATGGTGGTACACATGTCTAAAATAAAGATATACCATATTAGTAATACACATCAGCTAAATTAATTTTATTGTTAGATTGACAACAAATTTATTCCATACGATCTATATAGAGTTGTTGTTGGGAACCAACCTATGGTTCGGTGTTAGGAGGGCACATCTTCAACCCACCAGAGATCAATCCCCAGATTCGATGCTTTTGTGTCTTAGAAGAAAAGGATTATTAATTTTTTTTAGTGGTAGACGATGATCCCGGCGATAGCGATACACATGTCGTAACTTCGTCAATTTCATGACTCGCGGAAATAGGATCTTAAATTTAGTCTGTTGGAGGTACTCATAGAGGTAGGGCATGCATGCATGCATGCATTCATAGGTGTCAATGTGTGCTTGTATTTGTGGACGCGTGCACATGTACCGTGTTCCCTAAAATAAAGTTGTTGTAAAAAAACTATTTAAAGTTGCCGTTTGACAGAATCTATGTAGTTTTGAGCTATATTAGCAATTATATAGGGTATTATATGGACTGATATGCCAGCTGGATTAACCAACACGACCGAAAAGGCCCCATGACTGAGGTTTTTTTGGTTTCGCCACCGGTGTCCTTTTTAGCCTAGCTGGCTTGCTCGGCGGGCGTTATTTTCGCTGGTGTCCATCAGGTCAAACACCTTGAGTGAAGACGCCATGCTCGGAAATATTTTTGGCTGCAACGGGTTCAGGTACACCGGAATTAAATGGATCGATGTATGCAAAATAATCAACGATACATGCAAGTAGGAGTTGCAGCAGGACATTTCTAAATTAATAACCCATTGCTTTTGTCAATTAAATCACATGCATGCACCAAGGTTCTGTATCTAACTTCAGTCTGTTATAACGTATTTGCAAGCTTCAAATATAGGGATACATTCAAATTAGTTTAACAAAAAATAATTTATTTATAAATTTGTTGAAGTTAGTATTTTTAATAGATAAAATTTTGAGTAATTTGGAAAAATAAAAAATATTTGGGTTAGGTCCAACTTTTTATATTGGCTAATTTACATTTTGGGCTAAAAGGAAAAATGGTTGCTTCTTAATAAAACAACCCTACATTTTAGAGGTTTTACAAAAAAAAGTAATTGAAACAATACATATATCATGGAACTAGAAATTTAAGATCATAAATTAAAACCGTAAATTTTCAGAAGAAATGACAACTCTAACTAAATGTCGATAAACATTGAACTGCAAATTTAAGATCATAAATTTTCAAATACACTAAAGACAACGCCCTCGCATTTGCGAGGGCCACCGTGCTAGTTGTTATAACAGGAACCACTAGCTAGTACAAAATACTTGATTTGAACTAGCACAAAATCACATTTTTACCAGCTGCACCATTAGTACAAAAATGTTCATTTTAGATTAGTCCAAACTAAGTTTTTTACTATTTGCACCACTAGTAAAATATGTGTGATTTGGATTTTTTTTCTATCTCTACCATTCATAAAAGGAAGTGTGTTTAAGAATTTGTGTTTCAAACTAATCATTTTGACTATGGGTAGTTAAGGAACTAATCCAACTTAATTTGTCGGGTGACCTGGTACATGGAGATTGTCTGCAAATTCATATGGTGGGTGTTGACACCGCTCCTAATTTAATTGTAAGAAAAAATAATAGTGTCACATTTTCACTATCTGCACCATTTAGTACAAAATCTTCAATTTGGATTAGGACAAAACCACAACTTTTGACTATCTCCATATTAACGCAATATGTTCAATTTAGAACAGTACAAATTATAATTTTTGGGAATGTTGCTAACCTTAAACTGTTGTGCTTAACAGATGAGTTATGTCCACACCATGCGTGTGCCCGTACACAAGAATATTTGCATTGACTCATATGTGTCATCCATCAATTTGCAAGGACAAATGTTAACGCTGAGTGAGTAAATACTGACAGTGCATGAAACCTAGCGAAGTATTCCTTTCTGTATCTGGCTCGTATAGAAAACGTAAATCACATGTACTATTAACTAGCAGCTATATTAAATGCTAATCGCATAGCAAGGTTCAATGCACATAATTTCAGCCTCGTGCGTTGCCAGATCCCAAACGTGTGGATCACCCTCCACTACTTCTATTTCTCTTGACATGCAGCTATACCATGATGATTCTTTGATCAATCATAGCGTTCCACATCTCATCCAACTGTCACCTAGCCACATCAATCATCCACGTCACTAGGTTCCATTCATTTATGCCCGCAAGTAAAAATACGCAATTAATATCCTCTTAATCCTCTTCCTCTCTTCCATTGCATCCGGTAACGTACCCTCCACTCACCAGTATGATGATCTATTTGTAATACTCCGCTCACCCCCACTATATTATACGGCTCATCATGATCTGTCGCCTACCTCGCCAAACTATGCAAGTACACTAGTAGAAAAATAGCCTTTAGTCCCAGTTCACAAGGGGTTTTAGTCTCGGTTGTGCAACCGGGATTAAACAAGCGGGACTAAAGCTCCCCCCATTTAGTCCCGGTTGCTTACGAACCGGGACTAAACGTCCATCAACGTGGGCTAGCTAGGAGCTGGGGCTGGTGCACCCTTTAGTCCCGGTTGGTCTGACTAACCGAGAACAAAGGGCTCTGCAAGTTTAGGGTTTAAAACCTAAATCTGGTTTTATTTTGTTGTGTTTCCATTTCTTTTATATTTTATTTTGTGTTTTATTTTAATTTCAAAGAAGTTTCAGTACACATATTCTATGCTAGTATATACACGTTACACGTTGATGCATATGAATATACAATTTTAAACAAGTTTGAAATTTCAAACAACAAGAATTCAAGAGAGGAATTCAATCTCCTATGACCACATATACAATTTCAAACAAGTTTTCATATACAAGAATGTAACCGGTGAATTCAAAGAATTTCTTCTTCCTTGAAATAGTGTTGTTCATTAGGATGGAGGACCTTCCTCATCAGAAATCCAGCAAATTCCTCTTGAATTGGTCGGAAGCGAGCTTCTGGATTAAGCTTCTCCCGCAAGTCATACACCCGCAAGTTGATATCGGCAGCCCTCCGCTCAGATGTGTATGTCCGGATGAACTCACAAACATAGTATCCACATAGATTGGTCCCCTTTGGCTGCCTTGGAACATTAGATAACCTTCTAAATGTTAGCACCTCTTTGAATTCACCGGTTACATTCTTTATGAACCTTTTCCAAACCCTGCAGGGCAAAGATAATGAACATGGGAGTTATTAATTACTTGATATCGGGAAATGAATGAAAGAGGCCAATATAGTGCGCAAATGATTGAAAATAATTACTTTTGCAACATTGCTCTTATGTCGCACCAATGCTTTGGGTCCATATTCAGAGAGTCCATGATTTCAACTCTGGAGTTGTCAACTTGAATTATTAGCAGAATCCAGTGGAACCTGCGGACACGTTACATGCACAGTCATGCATAACTCATCGATTACACATAACATGGAGTAAACAGAAAAGAATGTGTACAAGACGGAAACACTCACCCAAAATGGTAAGGAAATAGAATGTCACTTTTGAGTTCCTGGTTTTTAAGAAACATGTACAAGTCACTCTCCACGTCTTGGGGGTGATTTTGTAACACATGTTCATTAATGATTTGTGGGTCAATGAACCCAACATCACATATGTTCTTTCTTTTGCATTCCCCAAGCTTCATTCTGCATAATAGCGAATATAGTTAGGATAATATATATAGTGCAGGCAATGAAGGTAGATATTTAATTATAGAAATAAATCACTTATAGAATGTAGCAACTCAGGAGAGATTTTTCGAGGTCACGCAGATTGAACAACTGGAGCAATTCACTCATACGAATTGGTATAAAGTAATGTTTGAAGTGATGCTCCTCTCTAACTTCCACATAAATATATTGTTTGTCGGTCTTATTTTTTTATGAAATCATTCCGGTACAAGAGGAGCATATTTCGCATTTGTGTTGGTAGACTCGCTTCCTGCGCAGGTTCGACGAGAGACCCCTTCGGCACATATGTAAATGCTACATCACTTATTTGCGCATCCTCAAGGCCTAACAATGCACGAAGAGTTATACCGAACTCGACCGCTTTTTCTTTGGCCGCCGTTACAGTCAATTGCTGTGCTCTAGCAGCTGCTAGGATAACGGGGTCAAATATTTCCATGTCCTTATCCATATCGGCATGGAACGCACCGGAAGGAGTGGCTTCCACTATGAGCGGTGGGATCGATTGTTTTTTCTATGCCCGAGCTGGGAAACTTGTTTCCCGCATTTTTTCTTCTCCGACAAGTCTTTTTCCTTCGTCAAGAGTTTTTCCTTCAGCAATGATTCTTGCCTAAGAAATTCACGTCCATAGTCGTCTAGCTGATTCTGCCGGAATTGGGGCGGTGTCGTCAAAAACTCCTTAGCCCACTTCTTTTGCTTCTCAGTATATACTGGCTTGGGCCCAGGCTCTTTTTTCGCCCTGATTTCCACCTTCCATTTCTCATAGTGATCTTTAGCGGCGCTTCGTTTTCCTCGACACTAACTTCCCAAGGTCTCGGGAGAAGAGGCTTCAGTGATGGCGTAGGTACCCTTGTGGTCTTAGGTACATAAGGGTCCGGGTTAATACTCCAGGAGGGGGTTACCTTGCTACCCTCCTTAACCCCCTGCTTCTGCTTCTTCGCTGGAGGTGGACTGGGTGGTGGCATCGGGTTACCCGCCAGAGATGGACTGGGGAACGACGGCGTCGGCTTACCCGTCGGAGGTGGACTGGGGGGCAGCGTCGTTGGCTTACCCATCGGAGGTGGACTGGGGGGCGGCGTCGGCTGACGTGAAGGAGATGTAGGTGGAGCACCAACACCGGAGGAGGGTGGACTTGGGTGATTCCTCGGGGTCGGTGACCTTGGCGCTGAGCCTGGAAACTTGATGTACTTCTTTTGCCATAGAACGATTTGGCGCTTGACATCTCGAAGTCTCACATCCCCTTCGGGTGTAGCATAGTCAATCTCCAGGTCCTCACACCCTTGGACTATGTCATCCACCGTGACACGGGCATAGCCATCTGCAATGGGATTGTTGTGGTGGAGTGCTCCAGGTTTACAAGGTAAAGCTGTGCTGTTCGCCACCTTCAAGGAAATGTTCCTCATTGGCTGATGCAGCTCACATTCTTTCCTAATGTCATGTACATTGTCCACGGGGTAGCGAGGCTCCGGTGCACCATCGATCTTCGGTGCATTAGCACCATCCGGGGCCTCCGTGGAAGCCACGCTGCTTCTCCGCTACTGCTGGCTTCCGAAATCCCCTGCATGATCTTCATGCAGCCCTGCCGATCTTCGTGTTGCATGAATTTCACGCACCATCTGCTTCACATCATATAGTTCCCTTTCCAAGTTCCCTAGACAATCTGCATCCCGGTCCGTCTTTCTCTTACTGCTTTTGTAACTGTACGGGTCATTGTCCTGGGGATTCCCAAGGGCTAGTGTCAGCGGGCCGTTCTCTCTGTTGACCTTGATCTTCCCTGCTTCAGCTTCGGCCATTCCGGCAATAAGGGCATCTCCAGCAGCGCGACGCAAATGGACGCTGAGCGACCGTTTTCGTTCGCCGTGACCGGAAATGCGTCTAGGCCCTCCTCCAGCGGGGCGATGCAAAGTGACCGGGCCATCCGCGGAGACGCAAACTTGGCCCAAATATGCACCTCGGATGCGTCTCTGCGGACGCTGCGCGGATGCCGAAAGTGTCCGCTCGCGTCTGGCGGACGTTTCATCGGGCCCGCCTGGCAGCGACCCTGCGTCGATGCGTCTTCTCAGGCGCGCCAGCGATTGGTGCCGCTGCGTCGCTTCGGCAGTCTGCGCCACGTTAATGGCGATGCATCGGCTGCCGAGCGGCCGCCGCCCACCTCCGCCAATAAATTTAATGGCGACGCCACGTGTCCCGCGACCGTCTCCTGCCTCCGGCCTATATAAAGAGGACGTGCCTTCTTCTTCCTCATCCACTCCTCCAAGCAAACCCTAGCCGCCACGAGCTACGCCGTAGCGCTGCCTAGCTCTTCATGCGATGCAGCCAGGCCCGCGAGGAAGTCCATGGCCGGACCTGGTGGCCAGCGAGGCGGTCGAGGCCGCGGCCCTGGGCGCCCTCGGGGCCGTGGCCGGGGCAGGGGCCGCCGTGGTGGAGCAGCTACGACACCACGGTCTCCGTCATCTGCTGCCTCCTCGTCTTCGCAGGAGGACCGCTGCTTCGAGTTCCTCCTCCGCATCGATGATGATCCACTCGGCATCAAGCGGCTCCCGGACAAGTTCGCCGAGTTCGTCGATGGCGTCGAGCCGGCGCAGTTGCAGCTACGGGAGGCCAGCTGCAACTTCTGTCGGTGGCCTATCGAGGTCTTGTTCGACGGGCAGGGCAAGATGTACCTGCACACCGGGTGTGACAAGTTCGCCCGCGACCTCGAGCTCGAGCCCGGCTGCCAGCTCACCTTCCTCTACGAGGGTGATGGCGAGATGATCGTCAAGGTGTGCGACGACACAGCGTGCCGCAGGCACTACCACACCGGCGAATCCGGCTCGGACACTGATAGTTAGATCTTAGAGTGTTCTTTCTTTGCAGCGAATATGGCTACGGGCCAGACGAAGCCAGTAGTCAAGGTTTCTGGATTTTCTTCCTAGAAAGAACCAACAGGGCCACCGAGACCAGCTGGATTTTCCAGGTTGGGTGATTGGGTGTGCCCTCAAATGTTCTTTCTTGGCAGCGAACATACGGAAATCAACACAACTGGTTTCCTCATTTTGCAATGTTTTATTTCTGTCAACCATGGTTCAAACTATGTATTAGTTTGTGTAAACCATGTTCCAAACTATGTATTAGCTTGTGTAAAATCATGTTCCAATATATAATATTTGGAACTATGTTTAAATGGAGAAGAGAAAAAAATAAGAAAAATAAATGCGTCGCCCCGCTACCCCCAGACGCAAACGGACGCGCGGACAAAAACGGACATTCTAGCGTCCGCGGCGCGACGCAAACGGACGCTCACGGAAAATAAAATGCGTCGCGCCGCTGGAGATGCCCTAAAGGCGGCGGTGGGAGTAAACACTTTCCTCCGGTGAACTCACCTCCCTGTGTCCGGCCATAGCGATCTCCCATGCCCGTACCACCAGCGTTTGGCCCTTGGGTCCCATCCCTCTGTACCAAAAGGGATTCCTCGATCCCTCAGGTCGTTCTCCATCTTCTCCCACTTAGGCAACGCAGTGCGGTATCCTCCTGGCCCCATAACATGATGGTACTCTTTTCTGTTCTGAGCATTTTCCTTGTTTTTCTTCGATATGGCCTTGGCATGCTTCGATTCCCTTTGCTTCACAAATTCGTGCCACTCCTCTTTCAGTCTCTCATACTGTCCTTTGAATTCTGGAGTCTTTTTCTTCGAGACATAGTCCCGGCCTAAATTTTTCTTGAAGGTCCGGAATGCTTCACCCATCTTCTTAAGAGCAAACTCTTTGACTAGCCTTCTCCTCTCACGTCCACCCTCAATCACGTTACCCTCTTCATCGTGTTTGTTCTATTCTGTAGGGAGAACGAAATGTTCCATAAGTTTTCTCCAGCAAACCTTTTTTGTTCTCTTGTCGACAAAAGTAAAACTAACACGTGCCTTCTTTGGCTCATTCCATTCCTGGAGGGTGATCGAGATTTTGTCTCTAGCAACCACTCCGCATTGGTTGATATACTTTGTGTTGTGCTGTTTGGGCTCCATCAGCCTGCCATTTTCATCGATAACATCGAGGGTCAACGTTTCTCCAGGTTTCATCGTTTGAGTTCTGCCACGCGGCTTTGCAGTCGATTTGCTCGATCCAGAAGGCTAAAAAAATAAAGAGTAGTGTTAATACATATTTATTCAAATCACTAAATTTGTATCGCCAGAGGCTCAATGTATATATATATACCTCGCCGGAGGTGGTTGTTTGCAACTCGGGATCGTCGTTGTTTGTTTGCCCTCCGGCAAGCGTTTCAATGTCCATGCCTTGACCTTCACCTTCGGCGTCAAGGTTTAGATATGAAGAAACATCGTCTTCATCTTCTGGTAGCTCATAGGGAATATCACCGTTTATGATTGCGTCTATATGTGCTTCAGCTTCCGCATCATAGTTATCCAAAATCGGATCTATTGCCCGCCATATGTCACTCTTGAAGACATGTAGTAAAACTTAGTAAGTAAATGAACATATCTATCCTGTAAAAACTAATTGTATAAACATTAGTGTGGCATGACGATGCGCACGGTGGTGGAACTCCTCCGAACACTACTAGGAAAAAGGCAATCAGTGGTGCACCACATATAGCCTTCAGTGGTGCACTAGTGGTGCACCACTGCTATCACGCCACTGCTAACTCCTAGTAGTGGCGCACTAGGGGTGCGCCACTACTAGCCTGGATACCAGTGGCGCACTGCATGGTGCGCCATTGACATGTCCAGCAGTGCGCCACTCGTTACTCCAAAGTGGTGCGCCACTCGTTGGTCGATGGCAGTGCGCCACCACTGTCTAGACGAGGTGCGCCACTCGCTACCGTTTTGCGTGCGCCACTGTTTCGGCGAGGTGGTGCGCCACTCGCTGCGTGTGGACGTGCGCCGTTGTCGTCTCCGGGATGTGCGCCACTCGCTGAGGTTCCCGATGCGCCACCGCTAGTCTCGGAGAGGATCACGGGGCGGTGCGCCATCGGATCCAGCGCAGTGCGCCACTGCTACTTAGTGGACGTGCGCCACTGATGGGCCACTAGTGCGCCACTGCTACGATTTCAATTTTTTTTATCCTGGCAGGTACTATATAACACAGGATATATAACACATTAGCACATATAAACAGGATATATAACACATATAAACAACAACACAACTTATCCATACATAGTTCTTCACATTAGCCCCACATGATTCACAAGATTTCACATTAGAGAAGTTACGAGGTTACAATGCAAGTTACGGGGTTACAAAGTCGCAAATGAGCTAGTGGTTACACAAGATCGATCATCTAAAGTACAATCACATAGAAGAGAGCTAGAGTCGAGTACTAGCACCATCCCGATGATAGTGGTCTTCATCCGGTTCCTCCTCCGCTCCCTCCTCTCTCCCGCCAAATAGCGTGCGTATCTATCTTCGGCCTCCGCTCTAGTGGTGTACCCTTTGTAGCTGTTACCGCTAAAATGGTGAACCTGTCTCCGACACTCCTCCCAGTCGTTGTAGACTCCGGGAACCTTGCCCTTGTACACGACATACCACTTCATATCTGCGTACATATGCACAAGCCAAAGAAACATTAGTGCACGCTCATAGATGTTTGCAACGAATAAGAGCAAATTAAAAAACGATCCAAGTAGTATGAACTAAAAGGCATGCCTCATACATTGTTGGTCGGAACAAATATCAACATTCAGGGAAGGGGTTAGTGAAACCAAGTTGGATGCACAAGAGATTGATACTTGTGTCATCGCACCAGGTTCACTAGCCCCTCCCCCGAGTGTACAAGTGACCAAACATTCTAATCATCGGCCAATGCAATTAAGAAGTGCCAACTCAAATAAGAGATAAGTCGCTAGTATGAACTAAATGGAATGCCTCATACATTGTTGGTCGGAACAAATATTAACATTTAGGGAAGGGGTCAGCGAAACCAAGTAGGATGCACAAGAGATTGATACTTGTGTCATCGCACCGAGTTCACCGACCCCTCCCCAAGTGTATAGGTGACCAAACATTCTAATCATCGGCATTTTGAGATACCAAAGCAAATGGAATGACAAGGGCCTCATACATTGTTGGTCGGAACAAATATTAACATTTCGGGAAGGTGTTAGCGAGACCAAGTAGGATGCACAAGAGATTGATATTTGTGTCATCGCACCAGGCTCACTAACACCTCCCCCAAGTGTAGTGACCACAAAATTTAATCATCGGCCAATGCAATTAAGAAGTGCCAACTCAAATAAGAGACAAAGTAGCTAGTATGAACTAAATGGAATGCCTCATACATATTGTTGGTCAAATATGAACATCCCGGGATGGCGTTAGTGAGGCCAGGTAGGATGCACAAGAGATTGATATTTGTGCCATCACACCAGGCTCACTAGCGACACCCCGGAGTGTACAGTTGACCGAACATTCTAATCATCGGCACTAAAATGTAAGAAAGAGCCAAGTGGTATCAACTAAATAGCATATGCCTCATACATTGTTGGTCAAAACAAATATTAACATTCCGTGAAGGAGTCAGCGAGACCAGGTAGGATGCACAAGAGATTGATATTTGTGCCATCACACCAGGCTCACTGATGCCTTCACGGAGTGTGCAGGTGAACAACCATTCTAATCATCGGCATTCTGAAAAACCAAAGCAAATGGAATGACGAGGGCCTCATACATTGTTGGTCAAAACAAATTTTAACATTCCGGGATGGAGTAAGCGAGGCCAGGTAGGATGCACAAGACATGGATATTTGTGCCATCACACCAGGCTCGCTTGCTCCACCCCCGAGTGTACAAGTGACCAACCATTCTAATCATCGGCATATGCAAACAAAATTAACGACCAAATCAAGTGCGGAAAATGACAGAGCCATATATATAAGTTCACAAACATAGCCAAACTAGTAATTAAACATACATGCAAGTAAAGTGCTGGATAAAGTTCATTACAACACAAGCTCGTCTTTAGTTCACAACTACATAACTAGGCTCGCACATCAAGACTCGGCTAAAGGGACTTAGGAGCGTGGATAAAACCGCCGCCATTCTTCAAGCACATCCATGAGCGGTAGTTGTCACCCTGCATTTGGAGCATTGTGTCTATGTCACTGTTCGACGGCTGATAGCCGGCATAGAACTCCCCCGCGCTTCTAATGACATCTTGAAAGATGATTTCACAGAACTCTACTTGGATGCGAAAGAACTCTTGCTTGATGCCGTCGTCAGGGACCCGCGACAATTTGTTGGCCCGGTCTACGAGATGCTCGGGTAGCGTAAGTCTGCTGCTGGTCCCGTATGAACTTATCCATGTGATAGAGGGCGTAGTAGGCATCCTTGTTACTAGAAGGCGGCTTCTTGACGCAGGGAAACTTTGTTTGGTGCTTGAACACATGCTTCCCGTACCTAACATTTGGCCTCTCGCATGTGGCCTTTCGCTTTGACGTAGCCATTGAGAGCATCATCAAGTACGGCCTTGACATTCGTGTAGTCCGTGGTTGACTTACCGTCCGCATCGAGGTATGTGGCCACGGAATGTTTAGGGGTTATGGAGATGAGTGTGCAGGTTTTGTCTCTGCGTAGAACACATAATGTTTAAGAACATGACAATTGAAATCTAAAAAAATCACGAGTTAAGACCGGTACGGTGAGGGGTGACTTACTCGGGAAATACAGGCAGGAGGAGGTTACACTTCTTCTGGTTCGCTAGAAAGAAGTCTTTGAGGTATCCACTCGCGACTGCCTGGTCTCCGGCGGTGGCCAAGTGGACGGCACGCATGTAGAAGGGGTCGGCTATCGCGATGTCCGGGATGTTGTGTCTAATGATCCGCATCGCCTTGCTGAGCGAGTATAGGCGAATGAAGGTGTAGTGCAGCGGATAACTGTTCAGCATGGCGAAGATGTCATCATACCGCAGGAAGATCTTCTCCGGGAAGCCACTATCGACAAAGCCATGGCCCGAGGGCACCTTGGCAACATACACTGGATATCCATGATCTTTCTCCCTGATACGCCGCTCCTCCATAAACTGAATACTATCAGCTGACAGAGAATTACTGCACTCTTTCATCACTTAGGGAAGAACACATAGCAGCAACATAGCAAGCAAGCAACCTAGCAAGCACATAGCAGCAGCAGCAACCTAGCAACCTAGCAAACACATAGCAGTAGCAAGCAACCTAGCCACAAAAACAGCACAAACCACTTGGCATTTTGAAGGTTTGCCAATGGGATGGAAACATGGCAAACCAAAAAATAGATCTGTAATGCAATTATGCAAGAATGACAATTCAATTTCCTAACCCAACTAGTGTAAATTATACTCTCCCAGCAATTACTAGCATTTCTACAGAGGGAGGAGGAGGAGGAGCATAGGGAGCTCACCCTGAGCAGTAGGTTGGGGAGGTCGTCGTGGTGGCGTCAGCAATGCAGAGTTCGTCGCGGATCGAGGTCGTCGTGGTGCCGTCGTGCGAGTTCCGGGGGCGTGGCGGTGAGCTCCGGGGATCTGCGTGGCGGTGAGCTCCGGGGGCGTGGCGGCAAAGCGGATGAGGGGGATCTGCGTGGGGGAGAGAACGTGAGGCGGGTGGGGAGGTGAATCGAGGGGGAAGGCGACCACCGGCGGGAAGGTGAATTGAGGGAGACGTACCTGCGCGACGGTCGCTCGCGTGAGAAGTGGTGGCGTCGCTCAGGGGAGGGGTGGCGCCGGTGCGAGGTGGCGTTGCTTAGGGGGCGCCAGCGAAGAGAGGCGTCGGTGGGAGGTGGCGTCGCTGAGGGGGGCGCCGGTGGAGAGAGGCACCGGTGGAGAATGGGCGAGCAGGTGGCTTCGGAGATCCAGGAGCAGGTGGCCGACGGAGAGGAGGGCGCAGTGGTGAATGGGCGCAGGGCGTCGCCGGCGGAGAGGAGGGCGCAGTGGTGAATGGGCGCAAGGAAGAAGAGGATCTGGTCGGGACGGGGAAGAGAATGGGATTTTTCTCTAAGTCCCCGACTCCCCTTAGCAATAGCGCACCTCTAGGGGTGCGCCACTATGAGGCTTAGCAATAGCGCACCTCTCGGGGTGCGCCACTGCCTCTTTAGGTTTAGGTCAAAAGGTGCGCGGCACCTACAGTTGACAAGATCCGAATTGTACCGCAGTGGCTAGCTCCCCCTCTCTGGTTTGTTTACCCTGGCCGGCCAGGTTCGAACCCTGGCGGCCCCAAAATTTTTCACCTTTTTATTAAATTGATTTAACACTATAATAAATATCATAATACACCAAAATAAAGGGCATAAATAATTATAATTATGTAGAATATTTAAAATACTATAGAATCTAGAAAATATCCAAAAATATAAATTATATGTCTATTTTGATCGGTACAATGTGTAGATTAACAATATGACATCCATTATTCATACAAGATAATGATACATAATTATCTTTTCACAATCTTCTTGCCCTTCTTTCTCGCGGTTGAATAATTTAGCCCCGAACTCCTAGACTTCTTCTCTTGAATGGACGGCCTTTAGGTAGGGTGGTCCTCGCTTCTTCTTGTTGTGTATGGTTCTTCATCATTGTCGTCGTCATCTTCCATCTTCGGATCGCCGTACTGGTCGAAGTCTAGCTCGTTGGCGGCTCCATCCATTCCGATGATGC
This sequence comes from Lolium rigidum, assembly GCF_022539505.1. Classification (NCBI taxonomy): domain Eukaryota; kingdom Viridiplantae; phylum Streptophyta; class Magnoliopsida; order Poales; family Poaceae; genus Lolium; species Lolium rigidum. The sequence goes on along the minus strand of NC_061513.1, from coordinate 135,138,400 downwards.
TCCTTTTGCCTCTCCTCACGACAACACGGCTGGGCTTTTGCGGGTCTGAAGAATCATTGGTCCACTTGGGAAGCTAGTACCCATGGCTCATATTTCGCGGTGACCTTTGCGCCCGCTGTCTTGGATTTTACTTCGGGTATAACCATGGTGGTGAAATGTCGGTCTTCTTTTACGACGTTCTTGGCCCACCTGACACGGAACATCGGCACATTCTCTCCGGCGTAGCTCAGCTCCCAGATCTCCTCGATCTTTCCGTAGTATCTCTCGCTTGATGTCACCGGTGTAGGACTCCATCGTTACCCCGGAGTTCTGATAATCGCTCTTCATGTCCTTTTCCTCGGTGTAGAATGTGTAGCCGTTGATATCGTACGCCCGAAATGTCATCAGGTTGTGTTCGGCGCCCGTGACAAGGCGAATATGAGTTTTTCTTCGGCAGTAAGAATCCTCATCTATAGGGTACGTCAGCATCTTGTCCTTGAACCACCGCGTGAAGGTTGAGTTGTGCTCTTTGATTATATCTCTGTCCGTCCTCTCGTTGGCCCCGATCATTGTACGTCGTGGCGATGAAGGTTTTGTGCTCTACCACCCAAGGATCGACCACGTCTATGTGTTGTAGCGCGACTAGGTTTGCTCTTTCAAAGTCGGCGATTCGACCCTTGAAGTCGACATGCATTTCGCGGCTACCCTCACGGTGAGCTTCCCGAGGTGCCTGTTTACGGGCAGACCGACGGGATTCTCGATTTCTAGATAACTCGTGCAGAAGGAGATGCACTCTTCGGTCAGAAAGCCCTTGGCTATGCTTCCGTTTGGACGTGCCCTGTTGCGAACGTACCCTTTGATGACACCATTCATCCTTTCGAACGGCATCATGCTGTGCAGGAACGCCGGCCCCAGTTGGATGATATCCTCCATGATATGTACCAGCAGATGCACCATAACGTCGAAGAATGCGGGCGGGAAGTACATCTCAAGCTCGCACAGTATCACCACGATCTCTTCCTGTAGCCTTCTAAGTTGCCTCACGCCAACAGACTTCCGAGAGATGACGTCGAAAAAATTGCATAGGCCAAAAAGCATTTCACGGACATGCGCGTCCATGATCCCACGGATTGCAACCGGAAGTATCTGCGTCATCAGCACGTGACAGTCGTGAGACTTCATCCCGCTGAACCTCTGCTTCACTTTGTCTAGGTACCTGCTTATCTTCCCCGCGTAACCGTAAGGAAGTTTTACTCCTAGGAGATAGTCGAAAAACTGCTCGATCTCCTTCTGACTTAGAGTGAAGCACGCGGGGGGGGGGGGCAGTAATATTCGATCTTTTTGGCCTTTTTGCCCTTGCGACGACTTTGCGTGTCCTCCACCTCATCATCTTCATCGTCATCATCATCATCATCATCATCATCATTAGGGCGTCCCGCGTGAAGCTCCTCCCTGATCCCAATTGATTGCAAGTCGTACCTTGCTTTCGGCCCATCTTTGGTCTTCTCGGCATGTTGAGGAGGGTACCAAGCAGACTCTCGCACACGTTCTTCGTGATGTGCATGACATCAAGGCTGTGAGGCACACGGAGGATCTTCCAAGCACGGCAAGTCCCGGAAAAACGGACCTCGTCTTCCATACCTTAAGCAGCGGCTCCGGCGTCTTTCGCTTCTTTCCCGGCGGTGGGCACTCTTTCCAATTTTTCAATAGCTCGTCTATTTGCTCGCCGCTTCTCGTACGTGGCCGTCTTCGTGGTTCGTCTTGACCATCGAACAGATCCTTGCGTTTCCTCCATGGGTCGTCCTCGCGAAGCCACCTTCGATGTCCCATGAACACCGTTTTCAAGGACCCAGGATCTCTATCTAGCTGGCGGTACGTTGTGTCGTCCATGCACCTGACGCATGCATTGAATCCATGGACCACCTGCCCCGCGACATATCCGTAACCGAGAAAGTCGTGCACCGTCGTGAGCAACGCGGCTCTCATAGGGAAATATTCTTCCGCGGTGGCGTCCCACGTGTTGGCAGGCGCGTCCCATAGCGTGGCTAGCTCCTCTTTCAGAAGCCCCATATACAGATTGATGTCGTTCCCTGGTTGTTTCGGCCCTTCAATTAGCATACTCATTTGAATGTACTTCCTCTTCATGCACAACCAGGGGGGGAGGTTGTACATCCACACAAACACGGGCCAGGTGCTATGCGTGCTGCTCGGCTGCCAAACGGATTGACTCCATCGGTGCTCGTGCCCAGCCTTATGTTCCTAGGATCGTCCCCAAATTCTGGGTACTCGAGGTTCAACGCATTCCACTGGCTAGCATCCGAAGGGTGTCTCAACATCCTGTCCTTTTTCTTTTTCTTCGGATCATCTCGCGTCATCTTCTCCCTTCCTCATCTCCGCGTGCTAGCGCATTAGCTTTGCTTGCTTAGGATCCGCGAAATACCGCTGCAGACGAGGAGTGATTGGAAAGTACCACACCACCTTCCGAGGAGCTTTCTTCCCTTCTTGTACCGATCGACGCCGCACTCGGACATATGGTACACTCCGCGTGCTCGTTCCGATATATGATGCAATCGTTCAAGCACACATGGTATTTCACATGCGGTAAATCCAGAGGACACACGATTTTCTTGGCCTCCTCGATACTAGTCGGACACGTGTTACCTTTGCGAAGACGTTCGCTGCGGAATGACATGTTGTCGTTGAAGGATGTGTCGGTCATTTTGTGCTTTACCTTCATCTCCAGAGCCATGAGCGTTACTTTCAGGCGGGTATCCTCCGGCTCGCATCCTTCATACAATGGAGTAACCGCGTCTACCTCCAGCTTGATCCATCTTGGCTTTCTCTGGCGGCAGCTCTTGCGTTACTCGTCCGCTTGAGAAGCAGCTCTTGAAGATAAGGGTCCTGCACCCGAGTCCATCGATGATGGTCCATCGTCTTCATCTTCATGATCGTCATGATGACCTCCATCTTGATCTTCCTCATCATCGGGTCCAGGATCTCCTACATTGTGATCATGATCATCTCCGGGATCTTCTACATCCCGATCATGTCCGAGATCTTCTACATCCCGATCACCTCCGTAAC
>NC_061513.1:135063192-135135237 GCF_022539505.1 Lolium rigidum | reverse complement strand
TAATATCCCAGTATTTGAGATTACAAAAAGAGAAGAAATAGATGTGTGCATTGCATTCATGCATATAAAATCCGAGGAATTTTCGCGCATTTATTTAAACATGTCAAAGAGATCAAGGTTTCTCTTACGCCGGTGTAATTGAATTAGGTCATCGGCATAACTGTGATAAATTTCTACATGACCTTGCTTGAACTATCTAGTTTTGGGAGAACACAATTTGAATTCAATTAAAAATTGAATATTAGAAATCCAAATAATAATTTGAAATGGAATTCGAATTCTAAATCATCATATAAGATAAAAAAATGTTTAATCAAACAAAATAGATAAAGTGCTTAACATTTAATTACATCATCCAATATTTACAAGTTTCATATAGACAAGTAATTTAAGAATAAGGATATTATACAATAAGGAAATCATTTCTTTATTGATATTAACACAATGATACAATGTTTTTACAAATGAATAAATAAAAATGAAATTACGAATATAATTACAAGTTCTGAAAAACAAAAGTAAAAGCCTAAACTAAGTCTTGATCATATTCTTCTTCTCAAATTGAAACCTGCACAACAAAGTCAAACAAATGGTAATGCCAAATGGCAGAGGATAAAAAAATAAAAGAGGTAAAATAGAGGTAGATATTTTCAGCTGAGCCTATCCAACTTTGCTTAGAAGCAAAGCAACCAAGCAGCCACACATGCAGCCTTACACAACTCAGGGTTGTGCTGTCGACCAAAGGCAACACTAGGCCACCATATAAAAGCAAGTCACTCGCATCAAAAGAGCTGCCGAAGCCTCACGCCCATACACATCCATTGACCAGCTCAAGAACCTCAAGAACACATCTCGGATCAACAGCTAAAACCATAAATCGTTCCCGAGCAGTCACTTAGGAAACTCATTAGACTACATTGAAGATCACAGCCGAAGCTGCAACAAGAGCCATGGTGAGATAATATCCTAGATGGAGTCGATTCAACCCCAAGGAGGAGAAGATCACCAGGACCAGCAGCAAAACCAGACCAACATCAGGCAAAGCTACATATTGGAGAAGGAGAGAGGTACACCAAAATCATGGAGCTTATTATTTGGATCCATTCCCAAATAGCATCATCTCATCCAAATCAAATAGTTTATCAAACATAAATTGTTGTGATGATTTTAACATCATCTGATCATAGTTATGATCCAAGCCTAATAAATCACCCTGCATAACTACCAACAACACCAATCTTACTATGTAATAAACATCCATGTGCACACTCTTAGGAGGCACCACAGAAAGTATTAAATCCTAGTAGATAGCATATGGGTAGTAATTGCAAGCAATGAACTAGACAAAGATCAAACTATAAATCATCAGTTTAAGTCATGAGAAGTGATTCTCTCGGATCCGCACATAAGTGATATGCAAGATTCATCATAGAGAATTTTAGGCACCATAGTATCTGTTCTTATTTCAATCTGTGCCTCAATTTATGCATCACTGGCTGGACAACAAATAAAGCACAAGTATCTGTTATTATCAACGGTACATCTTATAGTAAAATACATGTCTGGATGAAGGAATCATCCAAATAGGGGCATCATCAATATATAGCAAACCTGTAGAGAAGCCAATTATTATTGAACAAACTGTAGGAACCCACTTAAGGTCCAGGAAATCACCCCAGGCCAACCAAGTAGTACACAGTTACAGCAAATCCACATGAATCAAGCAGATAAGCCACCAGGATAATCATCAAGTAAACTATCCTCTTCTAGCAACCATATTTGCATCTTATATGTATACACCCATCAATAAGTTATACAGGTGTGTAACTGAAATTTCAGTATAATGAATGTTCTATTTGGACATTAGAAGCAAACCAGTAAGCTATATCTTCCAGGAATGAGCAACCCATTCAAATTCAAGCATCTCCCTGTAGCATTGCCTAGCTATTGAATTAGTACTTGTCAATCTCAAGTAAACCATACACCTGTAAGAAACAAGACTTGCTCCTTACATAATTAAACCACTAAAAATAGTCAACCGAATGCAAACATTTAGTTTTGGCGAGTTAAGATACCACTGAAATTACATGTGCTGGGATGAGCACTCATTCAAATAGAGGCACCTAATTAAGCATAGTTCACCTATCAGTGAATTTATTACTTGACTAGCTCAAGTCACAGAGCACAATAATCAACACATATAATTACTAAAACATGATCAACTCGAAACCAATCTTTAATTAGCTCCACTACTATAACCCGAATTTATACCACACACAAGCACAAGACGCCGGGACATGGTCATAGGCAGAGTGGAGAGGAGAGGAATAGCTCACGAGTGGTGCATACGAGTAGAGGAAGAGGCCGACGCCGGGGTTGCGTCCGCGGCACCGTCCCGCCGGCGTCGAGGTCGAGGATGCAGTGGGAACAGCAACATCACCACCACAACCATCACGGCAGCAGCACCACAACCACAGCAACACCGCAGCCACACCACACTAGCACCACTCCACCGAAAGCAAGAGCTCGGGAAGAGCGAAGTAGTGCTTGTAGGTGACGAGACAGAGCAGCAGGAGGCGTGGCAACCGAGAGAACCACACCGGTGACCTAGCCACGGCTAGGGTTGCCGTGAGGCACGTGTGCGGGAAGGGGGCGGCGTCAAGGCAGCGGTATATGGTAGGATGTCCGTGGCGAAGCCACGCCGGGGCGCAGTATCGGAGGAGGAGACCGGCGGCGGTCAAAAGACCACCAACGGCGACCTAGGGTTCCAGGTTGGGGAAGCACAAGAGAGGCCACGAGGATCAAATCAAAGAGAGGGGAGTTGAACAACGAGGTCGAGGCGGAGCAAAGCCCTCTCGTGCCGGCGCCGGAGCAGGCAGGAGGCGGCTAGGAGAGGGCGGCGCGGCGGAGCCAGGGGCGTCACGGGAGCGTGCGCGCATGCGTGAGCTAAGAGAGGGATGCCAGTAGGGGTTCGGTAGAGGAGAGAACAGCGGAGCCTCGGCGGCGTGCGACGGCGCCGGAAGCAGCCGGTGACGGCCGGTGCGACAGCCGGCGGCGCGGCAGTAGCGCATCGCCAGAAGAGCAATCGTGCGCGAGCGTGTGAGATGAGAACGAGTGAGAGAGTCGTGTTGGGCTGGGCTCGTACTTGTACGCGTTTGACTCAGCCGTGTGTGTACGTTTATTCTACTAGAACCAATTAGCCCAATCAGCTTTAGTCCAAGATAGAATCAACTAGTATCGTAAGTGAGTATAAATTGCCCAATTAACTCTCATCTTAATAACTAATGTGTACGCGTGTCCCTAACCATATAAGTTCATTGAATTATATATAACTTGTACTTACATGTTAGTGCATTTATGAGTGCCTATTTTTTTAATTATATTACAGATTAAATAAAAACATTTAACAATAATACAAGTTGTTTTCTAACTTCTAAAACCATTATGAATATTACTCATGTTTATATTGATTAAATTTTTAAAATGCTCAGAATACTATTTCACCCTTAATCATGTAATATAATTCATCATATTCAATAAATAGAACTTAGTTTTTGATGTTGAATTAAAAAAAATCATTAAGTAAATAAAGAAAGCACTAAAACTAATTTTATTTTATCATTATCTTATTAAATCCTTATTAGAGGGATTTAAATCCCGATTAATAATTATCTTAATTATTAAGTCTCTAAAAATAATAAAATACCAAATCCAATATTATTTTTATTTCAAAGTTATTAATAACTTCAACTCTATAATGAAGTTATTACCTTAAGAATTATATGGTAGATCAGGAAACCCAGTTCCATTATCAACAAAGTGATAACCTCATAATTTTATGTCGAACCCTAAAACCCTAATTCAATTATGAACCAAAGCCTAGCTCCACTATTTCATCTAAACCCTAGTTTACTTTTAAACCAAAACCCTAGAGTATTACATGTGATCATATTACTTCCTTTTGACTCATAGATCCATAGTAACAATTAAATGCTTGTCATGCCCACATAAAATGTAGAAACCCTATCTCTACTAATTTAGCATTACATGTATGCACCCCATCAGACCTAGATGATCAAGTAGAGTCAACCAAGTATAAACCCTAGTTCCTATCCTTAGAGACAACAACCTTAATTATCCATATTTAGCATCACACCCTTGTGATGAACCATAATAGCAACCATGCCCAATACCGTGCATCATATACCATCACTAAACCCCATTAGTGTTAGATATTTATGAACCATCTTATTTAGGAACCAATTGTTCATTATCTAATGAAACCAATAGTAAACCCTAGACCACCCAACTCTAATTGAGATACTTATTATTAGTTAAGAAGTATGTTCTTCAAAAGTTATTCTTTTGAAGAAAATATAGAATAGTCATCAACTATACCTAATAAGACCTATAAACCCTAGCTAGCTATCACCAACAAGATGAACCAACCTTGATAGCAACCATGTATAAATAATTTCTTAGGATGCCTAGGCTTAACTCAAGCTTACAAGCCCTAGGTGTTGATGAATCCAACATTGTTGGGATCCATCTAATCCTTACTCTAGAACCCAATTAGAACCATAGTAAACCATAGAACTCCACAATCCTAATTATCATACTTGTTCTTTATCAAAGAACATGTTCTTCAAAAGTTATTCTTTTGAAGTATATGATAAGCAATCATTAACCATGTCTTATAGTAATCAAACCAACAACTATCCATTACATGATAGGATTATACCAAATCTTATTATTGTGTGCTATTAATATTATTGTTATGATGTAATGCATTACTTGTTTATGATTCTAGGTAATCAACCCCTAATAAGAACCTTGTTTGTGAACCATCTCTAAAAGTGCAACACACTTTGAACTAATCATTACAACTCACTAATCCTAAATCATCGGGGTTAGGTCATGCTTAGAGCAATTGCATCCCATACTTATGCATTATCGCATCCTTGGCAATGTTTTAAACATCGTCCTTACCGGACGATGATGCTATTTCAGAATTTGGAGTTATTGCGTATCGAAGACCTTGTCCGCATAATCTTGCGAGTCAAGAAAGGCAAGTTCATCACTTGCTCATGTCATTTGAGTATCTTTATCAAATTACTTGCAAAGTACTATGATTATCACTATTGCATAAAAACCAAAACCACTACTTTCATAACTATGAATATGACTATGTGGTGGGCAATGGAACCATGGATTGTGTTGATATGGTGGAGGTTCCATTGCAAGGGTTTATATCCATCTAGGATTAACAACAAATGTCGCCGAGTGATTCTTGTGCTCGTAATACCCGTGTTAACCATAAGATCCGGAGTGGGACGGAATAGTCAATTGTATTTCCACCTCTTGTACATCAACGGATGCGCTTTACCGTAGACCCTTGATCCAAGAGAGGACAAGTGGTACCCTTGATCCAAGAGAGGACAAGTGGTAGGGTGGGGGTCCCGATGAAGTCCCCACGGTTATTGCGGTCTATGATGGGTTGCGAGCTGCCGACGAAGGAGTTCATGGTAGAGACCCGAACTGTTGTCGTGGTCGGGGGCCGTCCTTAATTGGTATAAGAGCACCGGCGAGGACCCAGGGTCGGAGTTTGCAACAAAGGGTGGGTGTATGAGGTAGCGGAGGAATATGATTGGCTATGACCTTATACCGGGCCTCACACCGAAGGAAGTGTGGACGGGAAAGCTGCCCGGTTGGCACCAAGGTTAAGATCTCTTATGGGTAAAGCAACACACCTCTGCAGAGTGTAAAGAACCGTGACCTGTCACTCCTCGTTCCGGGATAAGGAAGCTGCGAACGCGGCCGGAAAGGAGCTCCATGAAGTTCTAGTAAACCGGTGAAGGCCGACGGACATAGCTCTTTGAAATAAAAGCAATCTCTTGAAAAAATGTTTATCAAAACCTGCATTGGTATTAGACTTTCTGGTCTAATGTTGTAGCTAGTGCATTAAACACCTCTTTCCTATAATGAACTTGTTGAGTACGCTCGTACTCATCCCACTCTTAAATCCCCTGCTTAGATATGGAGGCATCGAAGGAGGATCTACAGTGCAACTCGAAGACCGAGGAGTCAACAACTACTTCAAGGGACAGGAACCCGTCAGAAGAGTCAGATACCACATCCAACAAGGAAACAACCTAGATTAGCAATAGAAGGGAACTAGCTTCCTAAACTTAGCTCCTATTTAACTAGAATCTATTCATAGCCTCTATAGCTAGTAAAATATTCTACAAATAGAGTTCGTGTTAGGATTAGTCTACGAGTCGATCTTCTGGAGTTTATTTGCAGTTTTACCTCATTGTAAAGTAGGAGGCTATGATGATCTTATGTAACAGAGTCAGTGTTGTAATTCTATAGACATGCCTTGGACCCGCATATGTTTCTATTGTACCACTCTGAGCGATATAATACTAGTGGAACGGTGTTTCATTGGTGTTATATCAGACTTGCATACTACACCATGCAGTGGTATGCCGGGTCACCACAGTTGGTATCAGAGCAAATGCTTTGACCCTAGGATTAACATCCTTTAAAGGAGACCTATAGGATTGGTAGTGTCTATAGAAAGTTTTTTTTTAGATAAACTAAATACTTCTTATGACTTGAGATGGATATTCACTTGAGAATAATCCTGACACACTTGAGTCAACATTTCTTACCTAGCTTACCAAGATAAAGTAAAGTTAGTCAGCTAATCCCAAATATGTAGTATATCATTAAGTCCTTAAAACAATGGATGAGTAGATCACAGTTGGTATACAATACATGGTAGTCCAAAGAGAGGATACAACCATAAGGAAGCTATCCTACTGGAAAATGTGTACCAACAGATGTTATGATTAAGTAAGAGTTATCCAGAACTGTAATAGGAGTTATATCAAGTGATGAAGATAATTAAGATATCCAAATAGAAGATGTAGACCCAAACAAGTAATGAGTAAGTAAAAATTATCTAGACATGTGAAATAATTGATAGTAAGCGATAACTATGAGTCATATGAGGTAGTATAGACCATGATGAGTCAATCATTGAAGGTAAGAGAGATAGAAATAAAACATGTCTATTTACAGAATAGTGATAGTAATCATATATGATTCACCTGAGAATCATTATGTGATGGACTAGAACCTCATAATTAATTAAGAGGAGTACAATAAAAAGCCAAGTGCAAAACAATAGTGCAAGAATTGTGTTCCAAAACAATGGGAAGTGTGCCAAGCACATCAAAACCATATGTTTATGATAGAAACACCTAGAAGTATAGGAGTTATATCCTAATAGATATGTGTTTAGAGTAGCAATGTTAGAACCTAGACATATCATGTGAGATAGTCCTCAATAAAATGAAAGTTAAATAGTACTTCCAAAGAAAATTAGGTTAACCTTAATTATCCTAAACCACTTTGTGTCAAGTTTATCTCATTGCAATTGTGCAATTAAGGTAAAGGTTGAGACAAATAGTAGAATCCCATATAGTCGTGCTAAGTATCATGATATAAACCTATCTTATGTGGTGTTATATACTACACTTCGAGCCTGATGTTTAGAGATGTCTTACTCAACTATTATATTCAGGCTTATGATGGTGTGTACTATAAACACAAAGCTGAATCTTCTTGGATTTATTGGATTTTCATTGTTTGACTAGATCCATACATGAAGTTAGACTTTGATATGCAAATGCATGTTGCAATATCAAGTCCTTACTTGATGCTATAGATCTAGAGGGTAATGGTAAAAGTGTGAGGAAGTGACGAATTCTGGAAGATTCCGAAGACAAGATGAAGGTACATCAGAAAAAGGAAGTAAAGTTGTGGGAAGTAACCACAATACTCTGAAGAAAGTATCAATCAAAACTCATACTTAGCCTCAACAGAGGAGTACTTTAGTACATGAGAAGCATGAAGGTAAAAAATATGGTGATTATGGTGAAGCTGAAGCAGATCCATAGTCAACATAGAAGAGGGAATGCATGGGAAATCACTTAGGATACTATATTCATAGTGTCAGCTAGTGGTTTTCTTGCAACAATAAACCCTCGAAGAAAGGAAGATGACCTATAAAACCATAGAAAATATAAGAAGACCACAGTTGGTAACAGAAGACCACAGTTGGTATAGGATCAATACTGCAAGATTAAGTAGAAGATGTTCCGACCAATTGGTCAAAACCGATAATAGAATCCATTTCTAGATAACAAATAGCCACAATTAGTATCAAGTAGTCCGCAATTGGATTATCTGTACCAAGAAGTTATGAACAAATGAAATCTTGTCAGTCAAATAATTATGACCTATAAAACATTCAGTCGAAGGATTCATGTTGGATGTCCACAAATTGAGTGCATACACCACAAACATTCTTCACGAGACCTTAGAAGAAGTACAAACCATAAGCTAGAACCAGACCAATATTCTAACCATAAGTCCAATGGTTGGAAGAAAAGGAGTTGAAGACCTTAAGAAAACTCTAAGGGGTAGAGTAAAGATTGAGTTGGATTACAATAACTCAATATTTTGAGCAAGAAAGATGATGAAGGTCCGAACCGAGAGGAAGTTCTATCTTATTTTCATAAGATTGTTGGACATTACTTTCAGAAGGATGTCAGACCAGAAGCCGAGATTGATACTTCGAGGAAGTAAGAATTGGACTATAACTTGAGAAAGTGAGTAGTATTTACTCAGAAGTACTAAAGCTCAAGTAAGTCAAGCATAAATAAGTTGGACGAAGGAAATACAATAGGCTCAATAAAGCTCAAGATGGCCAAAGACTGAAGAAGATTGACCATACCAAAATCAGATACTATTTGAAAGATTCCTTTCATGGAACCTTAAGAACCAAAATAATTATAGGTATCAACTATAATCCATGATTGGATAGACTAAATGAGTCTAATCAATTCTTAGTGAAATAAACCGTCAAGACCATTTCCATGGTAAATACCTTACTAAGTACCATTACTATAGTTTTAGTCGGTAATGGGAAACCGAATCAACCTTATACAAGTCTGGTAGAACCAAGTTTTTGGATGAACCATCAGAGTATGTTACCCAATTAGTCCTCAATTAAGACTGTCAGGACAAGAAGAAGTCCCAATCATTGAATCTTCAATGAGAAAGGAAACAAGCTTATAGAGTTGGAAGAAATCAAAGAATCAAAGTAAGAGCAATCATTCAGAGACAAACACTAATGGATTCCAAGAAGAATCTGGACAAGGGGTATATTCAAATATATCCAGTGATATCACCATGGATTTCGAGAAAAGATATAGTCTGCACAAGTTAGATCCACACTCCGAAACATAAGAGAGTTCAAACTTCGAGGACGAAGTTTAGTTTAAGGGGTAGAGACTGTAATATCCCAGTATTTGGGGTTACAAAAAGAGAAGAAATAGATGTGTGCATTGCATTCATGCATATAAAATCCGAGGAATTTTCACGCATTTATTTAAACATGTCAAAGAGATCAAGGTTTCTCTTACGCCGGTGTAATTGAATTAGGTCATCGGCATAACTGTGATAAATTTCTACATGACCTTTCTTGAACTATCTGGTTTTGGGAGAACACAATTTCAATTCAATTCAAAATTGAATATTAGAAATCCAAATAATAATTTGAAATGGAATTCGAATTCTAAATCATCATATAAGTTAAAAAATGTTTAATCAAACAAAATAGATAAAGTGCTTAACATTAATTACATCATCCAATATTTACAAGTTTCATATAGACAAGTAATTTAAGAATAAGGATATTATACAATAAGGAAATCATTTCTTTATTGATATTAACACAATGATACAATGTTTTTACAAATGAATAAATAAAAATGAAATTACGAATATAATTACAAGTTCGAAAAACAAAAGTAAAAGCCTAAACTAAGTCTTGATCATATTCTTCTTCTCAAATTGAAACCTGCACAACAAAGTCAAACAAATGGTAATGCCAAATGGCAGAGGATAAAAAAATAAAAGAGGTAAAATAGAGGTAGATATTTTCAGCCGAGTCTATCCAACTTTGCTTAGAAGCAAAGCAACCAGCAGCCACACATGCAGCTTACACAACTCAGGGTTGTGCTGTCGACCAAAGGCAACACTAGGCCACCATATAAAAGCAGGTCACTTCAGATCAAAAGAGCTGCTCGAAGCCTCACGCCCATACACATCCATTGACCAGCTCAAGAACCTCAAGAACACATCTCAGATCAACAGCTAAAACCATAAATCGTTCCCAGGCAGTCACTTAGGAAACTCATTAGACTACATTGAAGATCACAGCCGAAGCTGCAACAAGAGCCATGGTGAGATAATATCCTAGATGGAGTCGATTCAACCCCAAGGAGGAGAAGATCACCAGGACCAGCAGCAAAACCAGACCAACATCAGGCAAAGCTACATATTGGAGAAGGAGAGAGGTACACCAAAATCATGGAGCTTATTGGATCCATTCCCAAATAGCATCATCTCATCCAAATCAAATAGTTTATCAAACATAAATTGTTGTGATGATTTTAACATCATCTGATCATAGTTATGATCCAAGCCTAATAAATCACCCTGCATAACTACCAACAACACCAATCTTACTAAGTAATAAACATCCCTGTGCACACTCTTAGGAGGCACCACAGAAAGTATTAAATCCTAGTAGATAGCATATGGGTAGTATTTGCAAGCAATGAACTAGACAAAGATCAAACTATAAATCATCAGTTTAAGTTATGAGAAGTGATTCTCTCGGATCCGCACATAAGTGATATGCAAGATTCATCATAGAGAATTTTAGGCACCATAGTATCTGTTCTTATTTCAATCTGTGCCTCAATTTATGCATCACTCGGCTAGACAACAAATAAAGCACAAGTATCTGTTATTATCAACGGTACATCTTATAGTAAAATACATGCCTGGATGAAGGAATCATCCAAATAGGGGCATCATCAATATATAGCAAACCTGTAGAGCAGCCAATTATTATCGAACAAACTGTAGGAACCCACTTAAGGTCCAGGAAATCACCCCAGGCCAACCAAGTAGTACACAGTTACAGCAAATCCACATGAATCAAGCAGATAAGCCACCAGGATAATCATCAAGTAAACTATCCTCTTCTAGCAACCATATTTGCATCTTATATGTATACACCCATCAATAAGTTATACAGGTGTGTAACTGAAATTTCAGTATAATGAATGTTCTATTTGGACATTAGAAGCAAACCAGTAAGCTATATCTTCCAGGAATGAGCAACCCATTCAAATTCAAGCATCTCCCTGTAGCATTGCCTAGCTATTGAATTAGTACTTGTCAATCTGAAGTAAACCATACACCTGTAAGAAACAAGACTTGCTCCTTACATAATTAAACCACTAAAAATAGTCAACCGAATGCAAACATTTAGTTTTGGCAGAGTTAAGATACCACTGAAATTACATGTCGTCGGGATGAGTACTCATTCAAATAGAGGCACCTAATTAAGCATAGTTCACCTATCAGTGAATTTATTACTTGACTAGCTCAAGTCACAGAGCACAATAATCAACACATATAATTACTAAAACATGATCAACTGAAACCAATCTTTAATTAGCTCCACTACTATAACCCGAATTTATACCACACACAAGCACAAGACGCCAGGACATGGTCATAGGCAGAGTGGAGAGGAGAGGAATAGCTCACAGTGGTGCATACGAGTAGAGGAAGAGGCCGACGCCGGGGTTGCGTCCGCGGTACCGTCCCGCCGGCGTCGAGGTCGAGGATGCAGTGGGAACAGCAACATCACCACCACAACCATCACAGCAGCACCACAACCACAGCAACACTGCAGCCACACCACACGAGCACCACTCCACCGAAAGCAAAAGCTCAGGAAGAGCGAAGTAGTGCTTGTAGGTGACGAGACAGAGCAGCGAGGAGGCGTGGCAACCAGAGAACCACACCGGTGACCTAGCCACGGCTAGGGTTGCCGTGAGGCACGTGTGCGGGAAAGGGGCGGCGTCAAGGCAGCGGTATATGGTAGGATGTCCGTGGCGAAGCCACGCCGGGGCGCAGATGTCGGAGGAGGAGACCGGCGGCGGTCAAAAGACCACCAACGGCGACCTAGGGTTCCGGAGTTGGGGAAGCACAAGAGAGGCCACGAGGATCAAATCAAAGAGAGGGAGTTGAACAGCGAGGTCGAGGCGGACCAAAGCCCTCTCGCGTCGACGCCGGAGCAGGCAGGAGGCGGCCAGGAAAGGGCGGCGCGGCGGAGCCCGGGCGTCACGGGAGCGTGCGCACATGAGTAAGCGAAGAGAGGGATGCCAGTAGGGGTTCGGTAGAGGAGAGAACAGCGGAGCCTCGGCGGCGTGCGGCGGCGCCGGAAGCAGCCGGTGACGGCCGGTGCGACAGCCGGCGGCGCGGCAGTAGCGCATCGCTAGAAGAGCAATCGTGCGCGAGCGTGTGAGACGAGAACGAGTGAGAGAGTCGTGTTGGGCTGGGCTCGTACTTGTACGCGTTTGACTCAGCCGTGTGTGTACGTTTATTCTACTAGAACCAATTAGCCCAATCAGCTTTAGTCCAAGATAGAATCAACTAGTATCGTAAGTGAGTATAAATTGCCCAATTAACTCTCATCTTAATAACTAATGTGTACGCGTGTCCCTAACCATATAAGTTCATTGAATTATATATAACTTGTACTTACATGTTAGTGCATTTATGAGTGCCTATTTTTTTAATTATATTACAGATTAAATAAAAACATTTAACAATAATACAAGTTGTTTTCTAACTTCTAAAACCATTATGAATATTACTCATGTTTATATTGATTAAATTTTTAAAATGCTCAGAATACTATTTCACCCTTAATCATGTAATATAATTCATCATATTCAATAAATAGAACTTAGTTTTTGATGTTGAATTAAAAAAAATCATTAAGTAAATAAAGAAAGCACTAAAACTAATTTTATTTTATCATTATCTTATTAAATCCTTATTAGAGGGATTTAAATCCTGATTAATAATTATCTTAATTATTAAGTCTCTAAAAATAATAAAATACCAAATCCAATATTATTTTTATTTCAAAGTTATTAATAACTTCAACTCTATAATGAAGTTATTACCTTAAGAATTATATGGTAGATCAGGAAACCCAGTTCCATTATCAACAAAGTGATAACCTCATAATTTTATGTCGAACCCTAAAACCCTAATTCAATTATGAACCAAAGCCTAGCTCCACTATTTCATCTAAACCCTAGTTTACTTTTAAACCAAAACCCTAGAGTATTACATGTGATCATATTACTTCCTTTTGACTCATAGATCCATAGTAACAATTAAATGCTTGTCATGCCCACATAAAATGTAGAAACCCTATCTCTACTAATTTAGCATTACATGTATGCACCCCATCAGACCTAGATGATCAAGTAGAGTCAACCAAGTATAAACCCTAGTTCCTATCCTTAGAGACAACAACCTTAATTATCCATATTTAGCATCACACCCTTGTGATGAACCATAATAGCAACCATGCCCAATACTGTGCATCATATACCATCACTAAACCCCATTAGTGTTAGATATTTATGAACCATCTTATTTAGGAACCAATTGTTCATTATCTAATGAAACCAATAGTAAACCCTAGACCACCCAACTCTAATTGAGATACTTATTATTAGTTAAGAAGTATGTTCTTCAAAAGTTATTCTTTTGAAGAAAATATAGAATAGTCATCAACTATACCTAATAAGACCTATAAACCCTAGCTAGCTATCACCAACAAGATGAACCAACCTTGATAGCAACCATGTATAAATAATTGCTTAGGATGCCTAGGCTTAACTCAAGCTTACAAGCCCTAGGTGTTGATGAATCCAACATTGTTGGGATCCATCTAATCCTTACTCTAGAACCCAATTAGAACCATAGTAAACCATAGAACTCCACAATCCTAATTATCATACTTGTTCTTTATCAAAGAACATGTTCTTCAAAAGTTATTCTTTTGAAGTATATGATAAGCAATCATTAACCATGTCTTATAGTAATCAAACCAACAACTATCCATTACATGATAGGATTATACCAAATCTTATTATTGTGTGCTATTAATATTATTGTTATGATGTAATGCATTACTTGTTTATGATTCTAGGTAATCAACCCCTAATAAGAACCTTGTTTGTGAACCATCTCTAAAAGTGCAACACACTTTGAACTAATCATTACAACTCACTAATCCTAAATCATCGGGGTTAGGTCATGCTTAGAGCAATTGCATCCCATACTTATGCATTATCGCATCCTTGGCAATGTTTTAAACATCGTCCTTACCGGACGATGATGCTATTTCAGAATTTGGAGTTATTGCGTATCGAAGACCTTGTCTGCATAATCTTGCAGTCAAGAAAGGCAAGTTCATCACTTGCTCATGTCATTTGAGTATCTTTATCAAATTACTTGCAAAGTACTATGATTATCACTATTGCATAAAAACCAAAACCACTACTTTCATAACTATGAATATGACTATGTGGTGGGCAATGGAACCATGGATTGTGTTGATATGGTGGAGGTTCCATTGCAAGGGTTTATATCCATCTAGGATTAACAACAAATGTCGCCAGTGATTCTTGTGCCGTAATACCCGTGTTAACCATAAGATCCGGAGTGGGACGGAATAGTCAATTGTATTTCCACCTCTTGTACATCAACGGATGCGCTTTACCGTAGACCCTTGATCCAAGAGAGGACAAGTGGTACCCTTGATCCAAGAGAGGACAAGTGGTAGGGTGGGGGTCCCGATGAAGTCCCCACGGTTATTGCGGTCTATGATGGGTTGCAGCTGCCGGCGAAGGAGTTCATGGTAGAGACCTGAACTGTTGTCGTGGTCGGGGGCCGTCCTTAATTGGTATAAGAGCACCGGCGAGGACCCAGGGTCGGAGTTTGCAACAAAGGGTGGGTGTATGAGGTAGCGGAGGAATATGATTGGCTATGACCTTATACCGGGCCTCACACCGAAGGAAGTGTGGACGGGAAAGCTGCCCGGTTGGCACCAAGGTTAAGATCTCTTATGGGTAAAGCAACACACCTCTGCAGAGTGTAAAGAACCGTGACCTGTCACTGTTCCGGGATAAGGAACTGCGAACGCGGCCGGAAAGGAGCTCCATGAAGTTCTAGTAAACCGGTGAAGGCTGACGGACATAGCTCTTTGAAATAAAAGCAATCTCTTGAAAAAATGTTTATCAAAACCTGCATTGGTATTAGACTTTCTGGTCTAATGTTGTAGCTAGTGCATTAAACACCTCTTTCCTATAATGAACTTGGTGAGTACGCTCGTACTCATCCCACTCTTAAATCCCCTGCTTAGATATGGAGGCATCGAAGGAGGATCTACAGTGCAACTCGAAGACCGAGGAGTCAACAACTACTTCAAGGGACAGGAACCTGTCAGAAGAGTCAGATACCACATCCAACAAGGAAACAACCTAGATTAGCAATAGAAGGGAACTAGCTTCCTAAACTTAGCTCCTATTTAACTAGAATCTATTCATAGCCTCTATAGCTAGTAAAATATTCTACAAATAGAGTTCGTGTTAGGATTAGTCTACGAGTCGATCTTCTGGAGTTTATTTGCAGCTTTACCTCATTGTAAAGTAGGAGGCTATGATGATCTTATGTAACAGAGTCGGTGTTGTAATTCTATAGACATGCCTTGGACCCGCATATGTTTCTATTGTACCACTCTGAGCGATATAATACTAGTGGAACGGTGTTTCATTGGTGTTATATCAGACTTGCATACTACACCATGCAGTGGTATGCCGGGTCACCACAGTTGGTATCAGAGCAAATGCTTTGACCCTAGGATTAACATCCTTTAAAGGAGACCTATAGGATTGGTAGTGTCTATAGAAAGTTTTTTTTAGATAAACTAAATACTTCTTATGACTTGAGATGGATATTCACTTGAGAATAATCCTGACACACTTGAGTCAACATTTCTTACCTAGCTTACCAAGATAAAGTAAAGTTAGTCAGCTAATCCCAAATATGTAGTATATCATTAAGTCCTTAAAACAATGGATGAGTAGATCACAGTTGGTATACAATATATGGTAGTCCAGAGAGAGGATACAACCATAAGGAAGCTATCCTACTGGAAAATGTGTACCAACAGATGTTATGATTAAGTAAGAGTTATCCAGAACTGTAATAGGAGTTATATCAAGTGATGAAGATAATTAAGATATCCAAATAGAAGATGTAGACCCAAACAAGTAATGAGTAAGTAAAAATTATCTAGACATGTGAAATAATTGATAGTAAGCGATAACTATGAGTCATATGAGGTAGTATAGACCATGATGAGTCAATCATGGAAGGTAAGAGAGATAGAAATAAAACATGTATATTTACAGAATAGTGATAGTAATCATATATGATTCACCTGAGAATCATTATGTGATGGACTAGAACCTCATAATTAATTAAGAGGAGTACAATAAAAAGCCAAGTGCAAAACAATAGTGCAAGAATTGTGTTCCAAAACAATGGGAAGTGTGCCAAGCACATCAAAACCATATGTTTATGATAGAAACACCTAGAAGTATAGGAGTTATATCCTAATAGATATGTGTTTAGAGTAGCAATGTTAGAACCTAGACATATCATGTGAGATAGTCCTCAATAAAATGAAAGTTAAATAGTACTTCCAAAGAAAATTAGGTTAACCTTAATTATCCTAAACCACTTTGTGTCAAGTTTATCTCATTGCAATTGTGCAATTAAGGTAAAGGTTGAGACAAATAGTAGAATCCCATATAGTCGTGCTAAGTATCATGATATAAACCTATCTTATGTGGTGTTATATACTACACTTCAGAGCCTGATGTTTAGAGATGTCTTACTCAACTATTATATTCAGGCTTATGATGGTGTGTACTATAAACACAAAGCTGAATCTTCTTGGATTTATTGGATTTTCATTGTTTGACTAGATCCATACATGAAGTTAGACTTTGATATGAAAATGCATGTTGCAATATCAAGTCCTTACTTGATGCTATAGATCTAGAGGGTAATGGTAAAAGTGTGAGGAAGTGACGAATTCTGGAAGATTCCGAAGACAAGATGAAGGTACATCAGAAAAAGGAAGTAAAGTTGTGGGAAGTAACCACAATACTCGAAGAAAGTATCAATCAAAACTCATACTTAGCCTCAACAGAGGAGTACTTTAGTACATGAGAAGCATGAAGGTAAAAAATATGGTGATTATGGTGAAGCTGAAGCAGATCCATAGTCAACATAGAAGGGGGAATGCATGGGAAATCACTTAGGATACTATATTCATAGTGTCAGCTAGTGGTTTTCTTGCAACAATAAACCCTCGAAGAAAGGAAGATGACCTATAAAACCATAGAAAATATAAGAAGACCACAGTTGGTAACAGAAGACCACAGTTGGTATAGGATCAATACTGCAAGATTAAGTAGAAGATGTTCCGACCAATTGGTCAAAACCGATAATAGAATCCATTTCTAGATAACAAATAGCCACAATTAGTATCAAGTAGTCCGCAATTGGATTATCCGTACCAAGAAGTTATGAACAAATGAAATCTTGTCAGTCAAATAATTATGACCTATAAAACATTCAGTCGAAGGATTCATGTTGGATGTCCACAAATTGAGTGCATACACCACAAACATTCTTCACGAGACCTTAGAAGAAGTACAAACCATAAGCTAGAACCAGACCAATATTCTAACCATAAGTCCAATGGTTGGAAGAAAAGGAGTTGAAGACCTTAAGAAAACTCTAAGGGGTAGAGTAAAGATTGAGTTGGATTACAATAACTCAATATTTTGAGCAAGAAAGATGATGAAGGTCTGAACTGAGAGGAAGTTCTATCTTATTTTCATAAGATTGTTGGACATTACTTTCAGAAGGATGTCAGACCAGAAGCCGAGATTGATACTTCGAGGAAGTAAGAATTGGACTATAACTTGAGAAAGTGAGTAGTATTTACTCAAAAGTATTAAAGCTCAAGTAAGTCAAGCATAAAGAAGTTGGACGATGGAAATACAATAGGCTCAATAAAGCTCAAGATGGCCAAAGACTGAAGAAGATTGACCATACCAAAATCAGATACTATTTGAAAGATTCCTTTCATGGAACCTTAAGAACCAAAATAATTATAGGTATCAACTATAATCCATGATTGGATAGACTAAATGAGTCTAATCAATTCTTAGTGAAATAAACCGTCAAGACCATTTCCATGGTAAATACCTTACTAAGTACCATTACTATAGTTTTAGTCGGTAATGGGAAACCGAATCAACCTTATACAAGTATGGTAGAACCAAGTTTTTGGATGAACCATCAGGAGTATGTTACCCAATTAGTCCTCAATTAAGACTGTCAGGACAAGAAGAAGTCCCAATCATTGAATCTTCAATGAGAAAGGAAACAAGCTTATAGAGTTGGAAGAAATCAAAGAATCAAAGTAAGAGCAATCATTCAGAGACAAACACTAATGGATTCCAGGAAGAATCTGGACAAGGGGTATATTCAAATATATCCAGTGATATCACCATGGATTTCGAGAAAAGATATAGTCTGCACAAGTTAGATCCACACTCCGAAACATAAGAGAGTTCAAACTTCGAGGACGAAGTTTAGTTTAAGGGGTAGAGACTGTAATATCCCAGTATTTGGGGTTACAAAAAGAGAAGAAATAGATGTGTGCATTGCATTCATGCATATAAAATCCGAGGAATTTTCGCGCATTTATTTAAACATGTCAAAGAGATCAAGGTTTCTCTTACGCCGGTGTAATTGAATTAGGTCATCGGCATAACTGTGATAAATTTCTACATGACCTTTCTTGAACTATCTGGTTTTGGGAGAACACAATTTGAATTCAATTCAAAATTGAATATTAGAAATCCAAATAATAATTTGAAATGGAATTCGAATTCTAAATCATCATATAAGTTAAAAAATGTTTAATCAAACAAAATAGATAAAGTGCTTAACATTAATTACATCATCCAATATTTACAAGTTTCGTATAGACAAGTAATTTAAGAATAAGGATATTATACAATAAGGAAATCATTTCTTTATTGATATTAACACAATGATACAATGTTTTTACAAATGAATAAATAAAAATGAAATTACGAATATAATTACAAGTTCTGAAAAACAAAAGTAAAAGCCTAAACTAAGTCTTGATCATATTCTTCTTCTCAAATTGAAACCTCGCACAACAAAGTCAAACAAATGGTAATGCCAAATGGCAGAGGATAAAAAAATAAAAGAGGTAAAATAGAGGTAGATATTTTCAGCCGAGTCTATCCAACTTTGCTTAGAAGCAAAGCAACCAGCAGCCACACATGCAGCTTACACAACTCAGGGTTGTGCTGTCGACCAAAGGCAACACTAGGCCACCATATAAAAGCAGGTCACTTCAGATCAAAAGAGCTGCTGAAGCCTCACGCCCATACACATCCATTGACCAGCTCAAGAACCTCAAGAACACATCTCAGATCAACAGCTAAAACCATAAATCGTTCCCAGGCAGTCACTTAGGAAACTCATTAGACTACATTGAAGATCACAAATCGAAGCCGCAACAAGAGCCATGGTGAGATAATATCCTAGACGGAGTCGATTCAACCCCAAGGAGGAGAAGATCACCAGGACCAGCAGCAAAACCAGACCAACATCAGGCAAAGCTACATATTGGAGAAGGAGAGAGGTACACCAAAATGATGGAGCTTATTGGATCCATTCCCAAATAGCATCATCTCATCCAAATCAAATAGTTTATCAAACATAAATTGTTGTGATGATTTTAACATCATCTGATCATAGTTATGATCCAAGCCTAATAAATCACCCTGCATAACTACCAACAACACCAATCTTACTAAGTAATAAACATCCCTGTGCACACTCTTAGGAGGCACCACAGAAAGTATTAAATCCTAGTAGATAGCATATGGGTAGTATTTGCAAGCAATGAACTAGACAAAGATCAAACTATAAATCATCAGTTTAAGTTATGAGAAGTGATTCTCTCAGATCTGCACATAAGTGATATGCAAGATTCATCATAGAGAATTTTAGGCACCATAGTATCTGTTCTTATTTCAATCTGTGCCTCAATTTATGCATCACTGGCTAGACAACAAATAAAGCACAAGTATCTGTTATTATCAACGGTACATCTTATAGTAAAATACATGCCTGGATGAAGGAATCATCCAAATAGGGGCATCATCAATATATAGCAAACCTGTAGAGCAGCCAATTATTATTGAACAAACTGTAGGAACCCACTTAAGGTCCAGGAAATCACCCCAGGCCAACCAAGTAGTACACAAGCTACAAAGAAATCCACATGAATCAAGCAGATAAGCCACCAGGATAATCATCAAGTAAACTATCCTCTTCTAGCAACCATATTTGCATCTTATATGTATACACCCATCAATAAGTTATACAGGTGTGTAACTGAAATTTCAGTATAATGAATGTTCTATTTGGACATTAGAAGCAAACCAGTAAGCTATATCTTCCAGGAATGAGCAACCCATTCAAATTCAAGCATCTCCCCGTAGCATTGCCTAGCTATTGAATTAGTACTTGTCAATCTCAAGTAAACCATACACCTGTAAGAAACAAGACTTGCTCCTTACATAATTAAACCACTAAAAATAGTCAACCGAATGCAAACATTTAGTTTTGGCAGAGTTAAGATACCACTGAAATTACATGTGCTGGGATGAGCACTCATTCAAATAGAGGCACCTAATTAAGCATAGTTCACCTATCAGTGAATTTATTACTTGACTAGCTCAAGTCACAGAGCACAATAATCAACACATATAATTACTAAAACATGATCAACTGAAACCAATCTTTAATTAGCTCCACTGCTATAACCCGAATTTATACCACACACAAGCACAAGACGCCAGGACATGGTCATAGGCAGAGTGGAGAGGAGAGGAATAGCTCACAGTGGTGCATACGAGTAGAGGAAGAGGCCGACGCCGGGGTTGCGTCCGCGGCACCGTCCCGCCGGCGTCGAGGTCGAGGATGCAGTGGGAACAGCAACATCACCACCACAACCATCACAGCAGCACCACCACCACAGCAACACTGCAGCCACACCACACGAGCACCACTCCACCGAAAGCAAAAGCTCAGGAAGAGCGAAGTAGTGCTTGTAGGTGACGAGACAGAGCAGCAGGAGGCGTGGCAACCAGAGAACCACACCGGTGACCTAGCCACGGCTAGGGTTGCCGTGAGGCACGTGTGCGGGAAAGGGGGCGGCGTCAAGGCAGCGGTATATGGTAGGGATGTCCGTGGCGAAGCCACGCCGGGGCGCAGTATCGGAGGAGGAGACCGGCGGCGGTCAAAAGACCACCAACGGCGACCTAGGGTTCCAGGTTGGGGAAGCACAAGAGAGGCCACGAGGATCAAATCAAAGAGAGGGGAGTTGAACAGCAGGTCGAGGCGGACCAAAGCCCTCTCGCGTCGACGCCGGAGCAGGCAGGAGGCGGCCAGGAAAGGGCGGCGCGGCGGAGCCTGGGGCGTCACGGGAGCGTGCGCACATGAGTAAGCGAAGAGAGGGATGCCAGTAGGGGTTCGGTAGAGGAGAGAACAGCGGAGCCTCGGCGGCGTGCGGCGGCGCCGGAAGCAGCCGGTGACGGCCGGTGCGACAGCCGGCGGCGCGGCAGTAGCGCATCGCCAGAAGAGCAATCTTGCGCGAGCGTGTGAGATGAGAACGAGTGAGAGAGTCGTGTTGGGCTGGGCTCGTACTTGTACGCGTTTGACTCAGCCGTGTGTGTACGTTTATACTACTAGAACCAATTAGCCCAATCAGCTTTAGTCCAAGATAGAATCAACTAGTATCGTAAGTGAGTATAAATTGCCCAATTAACTCTCATCTTAATAACTAATGTGTACGCGTGTCCCTAACCATATAAGTTCATTGAATTATATATAACTTGTACTTACATGTTAGTGCATTTATGAGTGCCTATTTTTTTTAATTATATTACAGATTAAATAAAAACATTTTACAATAATACAAGTTGTTTTCTAACTTCTAAAACCATTATGAATATTACTCATGTTCATTATCGCGACCCCGGAGGTCAGGGCTAGACAAACCCAGATATCACATCTGGCATAAGCCTAACCTAGATCTCTAGGGCCTACAGGGTGAGAATCGGTAACACAACAGTGACTCTACGACTGAAAGCAAATATATTACAACTCTTAGCAGAGTTAAGATCCAAATTTATTACACGCAGAGGTCACTGACCACAATTCAACAAGCAACGGAAAGCAAATTATGTTATCTAGATAACAAGACTGCAAAGGGCCTAAGAGGCCATAACATAAGGCGACGTCCCAGCCCATAAGTCTCAGGCTGCCGCCTGAGGAACTCCGAACTACTCGTCGACGTCAAGGTAGAAGCCACCATCAGTTGGAAGAACTTCGTCTGAAACAAAGCATGCAAGGCCGAGTACAGGGACTCAGCAAGACTTAGTACAACCTGTTAGCAAAGCGGGTATGCGAGGCTTTATGTGGAGCTTACTTTGCGGAAAGCCAGTTTTCCTTTGTAAACAGTGAGGGAGCGTAAGCTCGTCTATTCGGACCATTTTCAAAAGGGGTAAGAGAGCGATAACAACTCTAGCTCTAAGATCATCATGTTGAATCCACCGAAACTTCATCATTACCTGAACCTATCACCTAGGATCACCCCCTCGACACCCTGAGAGGGGATCCTTATCACACATTGACATCAAGTTTTACGATTAAGTTCAAGTTGTCTATGATCACAGTAATCCATCACCAAGTCGTCCATAACCGTGGACACGGCTTTTCGAAAAGATTTACCCCGCAGGGGTGTACAACTTTACCCACACGCGCCGACCGACTCTTAGTGCCACTAGATTAACACACTTCCTTGGTGTGCCGGCAGAGGGTGGTCGACCAAAACCTTTCCCTTACTTCGCCTATTCCATGAGTCAAACTAACTGGGAGCTCCGTCATCGTAGGTAGCCATGCTCCGAGGCGGTCCCTGGCCATTGTGTGCAGGGGATCCAGCTCAATGCCTACAAGCATCCTTCACCCCGGCCACACCCCGTATGATGCACTTTGAAAACCTTTTCCACCTTTTCCCCATGCGTATGGCAAATGGAACTCGCAAACTAATTGACTCATGGGTAAGCTAGGTAAGTTCGGGCCAAGGGGTTCCCATGGGCCCCGTGTGGCCGTACGCTCGCCTTGGTTCCGAAGGCGAGAACTCGGGTCCTAGTATCGGCGAGAACGAGTCAAATCACCACATACCCATGTGGCGGCCCATCCAAGCCTTTAGCATGTTTATTAACATCATCTCTGATCTTACCACGTCATCCTGACAAACTAGGTTCATTCGTAGCTCTGATTCATCAACCGGATGGATCAGGACTTCAACAGCTAAGCATGGCTAAGCATATCATATACAAGGCCCTAGCGATGCGATCAAGCTCAACCTAGTTTTGCTAGGAGCGGTGGATCAGGAACTTTAGGCTACAAGGATAGATGGTGCACACATAGGATATCTACATCTGCCGATAAAACATATTTGAAGCGTATGCAATATGTAATAACCAGAAGTAAAAGCATTTCGAAACCATATATGAACCAGGTTAGGGCTTGCCTTGTCCCTCGTTGTTCGGGTGCTGCTCTTCGGTGGCGTTGATCTCAGGTTCGCGTTCGGTCCCTATCGATGAAGAACCAAACACCGGAAATGGAAGAGCACAATCAAGACAAGGTACAATGCAATGCACATACAATATGATGACATGTCATATTAAAGGGGTTTGGGTAACCCTAGGTGCATCGATGGAAATTAAAGGGGTTCGGCTTCGAACCCCGACATATGAGAGGGGTCAAATTAGGGTTTCTACTAAGGCTCATATTTAATTGGTTCAAAGATGTATGAAACATGGATAAACAACTAGGATTTGTTTTTCTGATCATTTTGATATATAATTTTATATTTTTCTGATTTAAAATGAATTATTTATGAATTTCCCAACTTTAATTCATTTTAAATCAATTCCGGAAAATTATACCAAAAAAAATAATAAAAGTTTAATAATTTGGACCCACTTGTCATAATTTTATTCTTTTCTAAAATATTTACTAATTATTAAAATCCTGACAGATGGGGTCCACCTGTCATATTATTTCCTAACTAAAGAATTACGTAAATTAATTACCTGAAAAACGTAAAATGGGAAAAAAGGATTAATGACGTCACGCTGACGTCATGCTGACGTCAGCGGCGCCATGGCTCACTGTGAGCGCCGGTCGATTTGCAATCCCCCGATTCGGGAGGCAATCGGAGGCGCGCTGGTGGGGGAACGGTCCGGCTCGACGCGGGCGACCGAATAGTGGCGGCGCCGCCCACGATTGGCCGCCGGAGCTAAGCCACCGGCGACGAGCGGCGGAGGCCGGGTCGGGTGCTGTGCGCGGCGGCGGTAGAGAGAGGGAGGGGGCCAACCGAGGGTATGGGGAGGACGAGGAGCTCACCCCGAGCGCGATGGCGGTGTCGGCGACCGCCGGGAGGCCTCGCCGGCGTCGAATCGACGGCGACCGGCCCGGCGAGCAGGTAGGGTTAGGGTTTCGTCGAGGCTCGTGAGAGCGCGGGAGAGGGGGAAAAGGGAAGCTAGGGTTAGGGGCGGCGGCGGCACGGCTATTTATGGCCGCCGGGGGGCGGCGGGGAGCATCGGGGCCGCCGGAGCCATCGCCGGCCGGCGTGCGGCCACCGAGCCGCTTTGGCCTGCGGGGAAGAAACGCAAATTTGCGTAAAACCCCTGCGGGGTGAGTTGGGCTGGTGGGTGCGGCCTGGGCCGAATTGGGCCATTCGGCCAGGGAGAGAAGAGAGAGAGAAAGGGGGCCGAGCCCAGGGAAGAGAGGAGAGTTCTCTCTCTATTTTTTTCTGGTTTTTTTATTTCTCATTTCAAATTCAATTTTCAAACCTGTTTTGAATTTTGTTTGAACTCAAATTTTGCAGAGAAGATATTAAACACACATGGACTTATTGAATAACAACAATGCCATGTTGTCTAATTTTGAAAATCTTGAGAGATTTGAATGATATTGAATTAGAGGGATTTGCATAATTGAAAATGGAGATGCAAATTTGGCTCAAACTCAAACTATATGCATGCAATGCTCATGAACACTCATTTATTTATAAACACAAGGTTGGGATGTTACAACTCTACCCCCCTTACAAGAATCTCGTCCTCGAGATTCCTAGATTTTAGAAAAGAAGGAAGGGTACTCGGATCGTAAACGATCTTCTCGTTCCCAGTGTTGCTTCTTGCTCAGAATGATTAGACCACTGAACTTTCAGGAACTTGATGCTCTGACGTCGAGTTTTACGCTCGGCTTCATCAAGGATACGAACAGGATGTTCTCGATAAGTTAGATCCTCTTGAAGGTCAAGAGTCTCGTGATCAACACCACGGATAGGATCTTTGAAGCAACGCTTGAGTTGGGACACATGGAAAACATCATGAACTTCAGGAAAATTGGAAGGTAACTCCAACTTGTAGGAAACATTACCACGCTTGGCAAGGACGCGGAAAGGACCAACATAGCGAGGAGCTAGTTTGCCTTTGATACCGAAGCGACGGACACCCTTGAGAGGAGTGACTCGAAGATAAGCTTGATCACCAATTTCATACTTCACTTCTTGATGATGGCGATCATAGTAGCTCTTTTGACGTGACTGAGCAGTTTTCAGACGCTCGCGAATGATGCGAACTTGATCTTCTGCTTCATTGATTATATCCGGTCCAAAGAACTTTCTTTCTCCAGTTTCGGACCAGTTCAAAGGAGTTCTACACCTTCTGCCATACAAAGCTTCAAAAGGTGCCATGCCCAGGCTGGATTGGAAGCTGTTGTTATAGGTGAACTCGGCAAATGGAAGGCACTTTTCCCAATCTTTACCGAAGGATATAACACAGTGCCCCGAGCATGTCTTTAAGAATTTGATTCACTCTTTCTGGCTTGACCACCGGTTTGAGGATGATAGGCTATGGTCGAAGGAAAGACGAGTTCCCATAGCTTTTGAAAGCTAGACCGTAACTTTGAGGTAAACGGACTCCCACGATCGAAATGATCTTCTTAGGAACACCATGAAGACTCGACTATCCGTGAGATATACGGATCTGCTAGTTGACTAGCCTTTATGTCTTCTCGGATAGGAAGGAAGTGAGCAACCTTGGATAGACGGTCAATGACTACCCATATAGCATCTCTTCCATTTTTGGTCTTGGGAAGACCGGTAATGAAATCCATGCCAATTTCATCCCATTTCCACTCTGGAATTGATAGAGGTTGCAGAGTGCCAACGAGGTCTTTGATGTTCAGCTTTTACGCGACGACAAACGTCGCATTCGAAGCAACAAACTTAGCGATATCTTGTTTCATCCCGGACCACCGTGAATCTTTGGCGGAGATCCCGATACATCTTGGTACTACCAGGATGGATGGAGAGGGGTGATTCATGGGCTTCTTTAAAGATTAGCTCTTTGAGATCCCGTTTATCCAGCACGACTAGACGCTTACCGAAATAAACGGTACCTTGATCATCGATGGAGAAACATTTAGCAACTCCGCTAGCAATGTTCTTCTTGATCTCGGTAATGCCAGAATCTTGCTTCTGAGCCTTATTGATCTGGTCTTCAAGAGAGGGCTTCACCTCTAGGTTAGCAAGGAATCCACTAGGAACAATCTCAAGGTTGAGTTTTGCAAGTTCCTCATAAAGAGAAGGTTGCGCTTGCTTAACCATCAGATTGTTGCAATAGGACTTCCGACTTAGCGCATCAGCAACAACATTGGCTTTGCCGGGTTTATAGTTGAGACCCAAGTCATAATCTTTTATGACTTCCAACCATCTTCTCTGTCTCGTTATTCAGATCCGGTTGGGTGAAAAGATACTTCAGACTTTGATGATCTGAGTACAACTCGCAACGATTACCATAAAGGTAAGGTCGCCATTGCTTGAGAGCATGGATCACAGCTGCAAGCTCGAGATCATGTATAGGGTAATTGAGCTCATGTGGTTTCAACTGTCGGGAGGCATAGGCCACCACATGGCCATCTTGCATCAACACACATCCGAGCCCTTGGAGAGAGGCATCGCAATAGACAACGAAGTCTTTGCTTGTGTCCGGAAGGACGAGCACAGGAGCAGTTAGGTCAGCCTTGGTTTTCAAAACTCCGGAAACTCTCTTCAGCCTTTTCTCGACCATTCGAACTTCTTATCTTTCTTGAGAAGATCGGTCATTGGCTTGGCAATCTTGGAGAAATTTTCAATGAATCGGCGGTAATAACCTCGCCGTACCGAGAAAACTTCGAATCTCCTTAGCTGACTTAGGTGTCTTCCAGTCAAGAACGGCTTGAACTTTATCTGGAATGACTGCAACACCTTTTTCGGAGATAACATGACCAAGGAAGATGAGCTCTTTTAACCAGAACTCACATTTAGAAAATTTGGCGTAGAGACGGTGTTCACGAAGTTTGGTTAGCACCGTACGTAGATGTTCATCATGTTCATCTTCGGTTTTGGAGTAGATCAGAATATCGTCGATGTAGACCACGACGAACTTGTCAAGATACTCCATGAAAACAGAGTTCATGAGCCGCATAAAAGTGGCTGGAGCATTTGTAAGGCCAAAGGACATGACAGTGTACTCGTAAAGACCATAACGAGTTGTAAACGCTGTCTTTGGAATGTCCTCCTTGCGGATTTTGATTTGATGGTACCCTGATCTCAAATCCATCTTGGAGAAGACTCGTGGCACCGGACAACCGATCAAAAAGATCATTGATTATAGGAAGAGGGTATTTGTTTTTGATAGTCACCGCGTTGAGCGTGACGGTAATCAATAACCAGCCGCGGAACGTTGGTATCTCTCTTCTTGACAAAGAGGGCAGGGCAACCCCGTGGAGGAAGTACTGGGTTGTATGAAGTTCTTCTCTTCTAACTCCTCTAACTGCTTCTTCAGTTCAACCAACTCTTCCGGAGGCATACGATATGGTCTCCGGGAAACAGGGGCAGTTCCAGGAACCAGCTCAATGACGAAGTCCACACTTCGATCAGGTGGCATGCCAGGTAACTCTTCAGGGAAGACATCTGGAAAGTCACGGACCACCCAGACATCAGAGATTTCTGGTTTAGGAAGGGCTTCAACGGCATACAACTCGGCTTCGTGGGTAAACCTTGTCGACGGAGGTATTGCGGATGGAGCCCAAGATAGAATGCTTTTGCTCGAAAGATCGGTCAGGACAATAGACCTGGCTGAACAATCAATGACAGCCTTATGCTTTACTAGCCAATCCATGCCCAAGATGACATCAATGTCGCTTGACTTGAGGGCAATGAGAGAGGTGGGGAACAACAGATGCCCTATACTGATTATGACCTCACGGGTAATCCAAATGGTTTGCCAACGAGACCCGGGAGTTGTGATCTCTAGAGGGGAGGGCATTGTCTCGAAGGGTATATCATGCTTTTGTGCAAACTCTTGAGATATGAATGTATGCGATGCTCCGGAATCAAACAGAACTGTAGCTAGGATTGAGTTTATATAGAGCGTACCCATTAGGACGCTTGAATCCTTTTCAGCCTCATCACCGGAGACATGGGTCGACGAGCACGACAAGAGGAGGGATCAACGGAATGGATCTTGGGTTAAAGGCCAAGCATCATGTACTTAGGTTCACACTAAGAGAACCAAGCACAATCTGGGACCTTCGGTTCAAGTCCAAGGGGAAAACACAAATAAAGGGTAACTACTATCTGAGTGACACTGAGGACACTGCGAGGTAGTAATCACAAGGTATCTTTCAAGAAGCCATACCTAGCTTCAGAAGTATTATTCAAGAAAATGAAAAAGGAAAGGAGGCATCCAAGGTAAACGGAAACCTTGAAGCCTAGGACAGAATTATGTTGAACCCAGAATTAAAAAGATCACGAGAAACGGATTTCTTGGGAAGGATTCAATGGAATGATATCATTGACTGAATAGAAGGAACAAAGATTCAGATCAACTGATGTAACTTTAGGAACACTGAGTTAAGCAACCAAGTACAAGAGTACTTTTTAGAGAAAACAACCCAAACCCGTAGATCCTATAAGTTTGGAAATATCAGGGTAGAGGTAGAAACCTTTTTCAATCAAAACAAGGTAAGATGACTCAGCATTGGAATGACACCAGATAAGGAGTAAAAAGAATCCTATTCAGATGTTTTTGCAAATACTTTTAACTTTCAAATAGTTTTCACAACTACTAGACTCAACATCGACCAGTCGAAAGGGTTTCCTATAGGCAGTCCTGCTCTGATACCAAAACCTATCGCGACCCCGGAGGTCAGGGCTAGACAAACCCAGATATCACATCTGGCATAAGCCTAACCTAGATCTCTAGGGCCTACAGGGTGAGAATCGGTAACACAACAGTGACTCTACGACTGAAAGCAAATATATTACAACTCTTAGCGAGTTAAGATCCAAATTTATTACACGCGAGGTCACCGACCACAATTCAACAAGCAACGGAAAGCAAATTATGTTATCTAGATAACAAGATCGCAAAGGGCCTAAGAGGCCATAACATAAGGCGACGTCCCAGCCCATAAGTCTCAGTGCTGCCGCCCGAGGAACTCCGAACTACTCGTCGACGTCAAGGTAGAAGCCACCATTAGTTGGAAGAACTTCGTCCGAAACAAAGCATGCAAGGCTGAGTACAGGGACTCAAGCAAGACTTAGTACAACCTGCTAGCAAAGCGGGTATGCGAGGCTTTATGTGGAGCTTATTTTGCGGAAAGCCGCTTTCCTTTGTAAACGTGGAGGGAGCGTAGCTTCGTCTATTCAGACCATTTTCAAAAGGGGTAAGAGAGCGATAACAACTCTAGCTCTAAGATCATCATGTTGAATCCACCGAAACTTCATCATTACCCGAACCTATCACCTAGGATCACCCCTCGACACCCCGAGAGGGGATCCTTATCACACATTGACATCAAGTTTTACGATTAAGTTCAAGTTGTCTATGATCACGAGAATCCATCACCAAGTCGTCCATAACCGTGGACACGGCTTTTCGAAAAGATTTACCCTCGCAGGGTGTACAACTTTACCCACACGCGCCGACCGACTCTTAGTGCCACTAGATTAACACACTTCCTTGGTGTGCCGTGCAGAGGGTGGTCGACCAAAACCTTTCCCTTACTTCGCCTATTCCATGAGTCAAACTAACCGGGGAGCTCCGTCATCGTAGGTAGCCATGCTCCGAGGCGGTCCCGGCCATTGTGTGCGGGGATCCAGGTTCAATGCCTACGGCATCCTTCACCCCGGCCACACCCTCGTATGATGCACTTTGAAAACCTTTTCCACCTTTTCCCCATGCGTATGGCAAATGGAACTCGCAAACTAATTGACTCATGGGTAAGCTAGGTAAGTTCGGGCCAAGGGGTTCCCATGGGCCCCGTGTGGCCGTACGCTCGGCCTTGGTTCCGAAGGCGAGAACTCAGGTCCTAGTATCGGCGAGAACGAGTCAAATCACCACATACCCATGTGGCGGCCCATCCAAGCCTTTAGCATGTTTATTAACATCATCTCCGATCTTACCACGTCATCCTGACAAACTATGTTCATTCGTAGCTCTGATTCATCAACCGGATGGATCAGACTTCAACAGCTAAGCATGGCTAAGCATATCATATACAAGGCCCTAGCGATGCGATCAAGCTCAACCTAGTTTTGCTAGGAGCGGTGGATCAGGAACTTTAGGCTACAAGGATAGATGGTGCACACATAGGATATCTACATCTGCCGATAAAACATATTTGAAGCGTATGCAATATGTAATAACCAGAAGTAAAAGCATTTCGAAACCATATATGAACCAGGTTAGGGCTTGCCTTGTCCCTCGTTGTTCGGGTGCTGCTCTTCGGTGGCGTTGATCTCGAGTTCGCGTTCGGTCCCTATCGATGAAGAACCAAACACCGGAAATGGAAGAGCACAATCAAGACAAGGTACAATGCAATGCACATACAATATGATGACATGTCATATTAAAGGGGTTTGGGTAACCCTAGGTGCATCGATGGAAATTAAAGGGGTTCGGCTTCGAACCCCGACATATGAGAGGGGTCAAATTAGGGTTTCTACTAAGGCTCATATTTAATTGGTTCAAAGATGTATGAAACATGGATAAACAACTAGGATTTGTTTTTCTGATCATTTTGATATATAATTTTATATTTTTCTGATTTAAAATGAATTATTTATGAATTTCCCAACTTTAATTCATTTTAAATCAATTCCAGAAAATTATATAAATAATAATAAAAGTTTAATAATTTGGACCCACTTGTCATAATTTTATTCTTTTCTAAAATATTTCCTAATTATTAAAATCTTGACAGATGGGGTCCACCTGTCATATTATTTCCTAACTAAAGAATTACAGAAATTAATTACTGGAAAAACAGAAAATGGGAAAAAAGGATTAATGACGTCACGCTGACGTCATGCTGACGTCAGCGGCGCCATGGCTCACTGTGAGCTCCGGTCGATTTGCAATCCCCCGATTCGGGAGGCAATCGGAGGCGCGCTGGTGGGGGAACGGTCCGGCTCGACGCGGGCGACCGAATAGTGGCGGCGCCGCCCACGATTGGCCGCCGGAGCTAAGCCACCGGCGACGAGCGGCGGAGGCCGGGTCGGGTGCTGTGGCGCGGTGGCGGTAGAGAGAGGGAGGGGGCCAACCGAGGGTATGGGGAGGACGAGGAGCTCACCCCGAGCGCGATGGCGGGGTCGGCGACGGCCGGGGAGCCTCGCCGGCGTCGAATCGACGGCGACCGGCCCGCAGCAGGGTAGGGTTAGGGTTTGCTGAGGCTCGGGAGAGCGCGGGAGAGGGGGAAAAGGGAAGCTAGGGTTAGGGGCGGCGGCGGCACGGCTATTTATGGCCGCCGGGGGGCGGCGGGGAGCATCGGGGCCGCCGGAGCCATCGCTCGGCCGGCGTGCGGCCACCGAGCTGCTTTGGCCTGCGGGGAAGAAACGCAAATTTGCAGAAAACCCCCTGCGGGGTGAGTTGGGCTGGTGGGTGCGGCCTGGGCCGAATTGGGCCATTCGGCCAGGGAGAGAAGAGAGAGAGAAAGGGGGCCGAGCCCAGGGAAGAGAGGAGAGTTCTCTCTCTATTTTTTTCTGGTTTTTTTTTTTATTTCTCATTTCAAATTCAATTTTCAAATCTGTTTTGAATTTTGTTTGAACTCAAATTTTGCAGAGAAGATATTAAACACACATGGACTTATTGAATAACAACAATGCCATGTTGTCTAATTTTGAAAATCTTGAGAGATTTGAATGATATTGAATTAGAGGGATTTGCATAATTGAAAATGGAGATGCAAATTTGGCTCAAACTCAAACTATATGCATGCAATGCTCATGAACACTCATTTATTTATAAACACAAGGTTGGGATGTTACATTCATATTGATTAAATTTTTAAAATGCTCAGAATACTATTTCACCCTTAATCATGTAATATAATTCATCATATTCAATAAATAGAACTTAGTTTTTGATGTTGAATTAAAAAAAATCATTAAGTAAATAAAGAAAGCACTAAAACTAATTTTATTTTATCATTATCTTATTAAATCCTTATTAGAGGGATTTAAATCCTGATTAATAATTATCTTAATTATTAAGTCTCTAAAAATAATAAAATACCAAATCCAATATTATTTTTATTTCAAAGTTATTAATAACTTCAACTCTATAATGAAGTTATTACCTTAAGAATTATATGGTAGATCAGGAAACCCAGTTCCATTATCAACAAAGTGATAACCTCATAATTTTATGTCGAACCCTAAAACCCTAATTCAATTATGAACCAAAGCCTAGCTCCACTATTTCATCTAAACCCTAGTTTACTTTTAAACCAAAACCCTAGAGTATTACATGTGATCATATTACTTCCTTTTGACTCATAGATCCATAGTAACAATTAAATGCTTGTCATGCCCACATAAAATGTAGAAACCCCATCTCTACTAATTTAGCATTACATGTATGCACCCCATCAGACCTAGATGATCAAGTAGAGTCAACCAAGTATAAACCCTAGTTCCTATCCTTAGAGACAACAACCTTAATTATCCATATTTAGCATCACACCCTTGTGATGAACCATAATAGCAACCATGCCCAATATCGTGCATCATATACCATCACTAAACCCCATTAGTGTTAGATATTTATGAACCATCTTATTTAGGAACCAATTGTTCATTATCTAATGAAACCAATAGTAAACCCTAGACCACCCAACTCTAATTGAGATACTTATTATTAGTTAAGAAGTATGTTCTTCAAAAGTTATTCTTTTGAAGAAAATATAGAATAGTCATCAACTATACCTAATAAGACCTATAAACCCTAGCTAGCTATCACCAACAAGATGAACCAACCTTGATAGCAACCATGTATAAATAATTGCTTAGGATGCCTAGGCTTAACTCAAGCTTACAAGCCCTAGGTGTTGATGAATCCAACATTGTTGGGATCCATCTAATCCTTACTCTAGAACCCAATTAGAACCATAGTAAACCATAGAACTCCACAATCCTAATTATCATACTTGTTCTTTATCAAAGAACATGTTCTTCAAAAGTTATTCTTTTGAAGTATATGATAAGCAATCATTAACCATGTCTTATAGTAATCAAACCAACAACTATCCATTACATGATAGGATTATACCAAATCTTATTATTGTGTGCTATTAATATTATTGTTATGATGTAATGCATTACTTGTTTATGATTCTAGGTAATCAACCCCTAATAAGAACCTTGTTTGTGAACCACCTCTAAAAGTGCAACACACTTTGAACTAATCATTACAACTCACTAATCCTAAATCATCGGGGTTAGGTCATGCTTAGAGCAATTGCATCCCATACTTATGCATTATCGCATCCTTGGCAATGTTTTAAACATCGTCCTTACCGAACGATGATGCTATTTCAGAATTTGGAGTTATTGCGTATCGAAGACCTTGTCTGCATAATCTTGCAGTCAAGAAAGGCAAGTTCATCACTTGCTCATGTCATTTGAGTATCTTTATCAAATTACTTGCAAAGTACTATGATTATCACTATTGCATAAAAACCAAAACCACTACTTTCATAACTATGAATATGACTATGTGGTGGACAATGGAACCATGGATTGTGTTGATATGGTGGAGGTTCCATTGCAAGGGTTTATATCCATCTAGGATTAACAACAAATGTCGCCAGTGATTCTTGTGCCGTAATACCCGTGTTAACCATAAGATCTGGAGTGGGACGGAATAGTCAATTGTATTTCCACCTCTTGTACATCAACGGATGCGCTTTACCGTAGACCCTTGATCCAAGAGAGGACAAGTGGTACCCTTGATCCAAGAGAGGACAAGTGGTAGGGTGGGGGTCCCGATGAAGTCCCCACGGTTATTGCGGTCTATGATGGGTTGCAGCTGCCGGCGAAGGAGTTCATGGTAGAGACCTGAACTGTTGTCGTGGTCGGGGGCCGTCCTTAATTGGTATAAGAGCACCGGCGAGGACCCAGGGTCGGAGTTTGCAACAAAGGGTGGGTGTATGAGGTAGCGGAGGAATATGATTGGCTATGACCTTATACCGGGCCTCACACCGAAGGAAGTGTGGACGGGAAAGCTGCCCGGTTGGCACCAAGGTTAAGATCTCTTATGGGTAAAGCAACACACCTCTGCAGAGTGTAATGAATCGTGACCTGTCACTCCCTGTTCCGGGATAAGGAACTGCGAACGCGGCCGGAAAGGAGCTCCATGAAGTTCTAGTAAACCGGTGAAGGCTGACGGACATAGCTCTTTGAAATAAAAGCAATCTCTTGAAGAAATGTTTATCAAAATCTGCATTGGTATTAGACTTTCTGGTCTAATGCTGTAGCTAGTGCATTAAACACCTCTTTCCTATAATGAACTTGTTGAGTACGCTCGTACTCATCCCACTCTTAAATCCCCTGCTTAGATATGGAGGCATCGAAGGAGGATCTACGATGCAACGCGAAGACCGAGGAGTCAACAACTACTTTAAGGGACAGGAACCTGTCAGAAGAGTCAGATACCACATCCAACAAGGAAACAACCTAGATTAGCAATAGAAGGGAACTAGCTTCCTTAACTTAGCTCCTATTTAACTAGAATCTATTCATAGCCTCTATAGCTAGTTAAATACTCTACAAATAGAGTTCGTGTTAGGATTAGTCTACGAGTCGATCTTCTGGAGTTTATTTGCAGTTTTAACTCATTGTAAAGTAGGAGGCTATGATGATCTTATGTAACAGAGTCAGTGTTGTAATTCTATAGACATGCCTTGGACCCGCATATGTTTCTGTTGTACCACTCTGAGCGATATAATACTAGTGGAACGGTGTTTCATTGGTGTTATATCAGACTTGCATACTACACCATGCAGTGGTATGCCGGGTCACCACAGTGAAGATAACAAATGTTGGTTCTACGATGAGTTGGAAATCTTAGATCATTTATTCTTTGGATGTAAGTTAGTCAAGTACGCTTGGAGCATAGCCAAGTGTGCTACTGGAATGGTAGGAGTACAAGTGCATTTCCAGGATATGAGTGAATGGTGATGAAGATTCCAAATAAGTTTAGAATAAGTGTTGTTGTGGGGGTTGCTGCAATTTTCTGGTCAATTTGGAAGGGCATAAATGCAATGGTGTTTGATCATGTTTGCCGTGTGAGCCTAATGTAGTGTTGTATAGTGTTTCTCACTGGATCGAGTCTTGGTTTATGTTGCCGAAAGTAAGCGTGTTTGGTCTATGTTTATCGCGCCTGGAAAAGGTGGAAACTAAGATCTTTCAACATAAAGTGGGTTGGGCTCCGTTGATAAGGAGGATTGGAGTTGGCTGACCCGAAGTAACTGGAGTTTTTCTTGTCAAGAGAATGTGAATTTGCCTCTCAAAAAATGACCTTGAAAATGTTTTCGTAACAGAGTTGATGGGAATGTTAGTTTCCCGTTGTATTTAAAGTGTGTTTGTTTTACTTTGTTGTAGTTTGGTCGCAGTAGTCTGTCTGTAGTAGTTCCTGGATAGGGTAGTTTGTTACTCCCTTTGCAAGAAAGTATGGGGAGAGGGGGGATGTTGATCGAATAACTGGATGTACTCTTTGTAATTTCATTTCAATGAAATCGGGATAGAGCTTTTTAATTCGAAAAATGTGTGAATGCCATTTTGCAAGGCATGGATGTATTTTTTCCTAGTTGCAACTTTACTTGTAACGGATACGTCGTAAACGTATCTATAATTTTTGATGGTACATGCTTGTTTTACACCATTTTTTTACACTTCGTTACACTTTTATACATTTTTCGGCACTAACCTATTGACAAGATGCCACAATGCCAGTTCTGTGTTTTCTACTATTTTGAATTTCAGAAAATTTGTACAGGAAATATTCTCGGAATTGGACGAAACAAAAGCCGAAGTTAATATTTTACCGTAACAAAGA
Organism: Lolium rigidum; assembly: GCF_022539505.1. NCBI lineage: Eukaryota > Viridiplantae > Streptophyta > Magnoliopsida > Poales > Poaceae > Lolium > Lolium rigidum. The sequence continues at coordinate 135,098,563 of NC_061513.1, read as the reverse complement.
CGAGGTCCGTAGGAGAGACGGAGAGGCGCCACAGGGCGGCCACACCACCCCATGGCGCGGCCAAGGGTGGGCCCGCGCCATGGCATGGTGTGGGCCCCCTAGGCTTCCACCGACCTTGCCCTTCCACCTATTTATTCACGATCTCGGGAATAACTTAAACACCTGAGTCTTCATCCACGAAAAGTTCCATCGCTGACCCTAGATTGGGAGGGTTCTGAAGCTCTTCTCGGCACCCTGCCGGAGAGGGAGATCATCACCGGAGGCCTGTACATCGTCATGCCCTCCTCCGAAGTGATGCGTGAGTAGTTCATCCCTGGACTACGGGTCCATAGCAGTAGCTAGATGGTTGTGTTCTCCAATTTGTGCCTCATATTTAGATCTTGTGAGCTGCCTATCATGATCAAGATCATCTTTATGTAATGCTACATGTTGTGTTTACTGGGATCCGATGAATATTGAATACTATGTTGAGATTGATTATATACTTACCATATGTTATTTGTGATCTTGCATGCTCTTCGTTGCTAGTAGTACTCTGGCCAAGTAAATGCGTGTGACTCCAAGAGGGAGTATTTATGCTCGATAGTAGGTCCATGCCTCTAGTTTTCTAGAAGAGTGACAATAACTTCTAAGATTGTAGATGTGTTGTTGCTACTAGGGAGAAAATAACAATGTTTTATCTAAGGGTAATTCTATTGTTTACTTTATACACATTGCTTAATGTGATAATCTGTTCCTTGCAACTTAATACTGGAAGGGGCTCGGACGATAACCGAAAGGTGGATTATTAGTCATAGACGCAGTTGGATTACGGTCTATGTATTATGTTGTAATACCCAAACGAATCTCATAGTAATAATCTTGTCATCTATGGTCGGTATTCTGTTTATTGCCCAGCTGTAATTTATCCACCCATCATGTTATTTATCTTTATGGAGAGACCCTGATACGTCTCCGACGTATCGATAATTTCTTATGTTCCATGCGACATTATTGATGATATCTACATGTTTTATACACATTATATGTCGTATTTATGCATTTTCCGGCACTAACCTATTAACGAGATGCCGAAGAGCCAGTTGCTATTTTCTGCTGTTTTTGGTTTCAGAAATCCTACAAAGGAAATATTCTCGGAATTGGACGAAATCAACGCCCAGGGTCCTATTTTTGCACGAAGCTTCCAGAAGACCGAGGGGGAAAGGAAGTGGGGCCACGAGGCGCTGCCACAATAGGGCGGCGCGGCCCAGCCCTTGGCCGCGCGGCCCTGGTGTGTGGGGCCCTCGTGTGGCCCCCCGCGTTGCCCTTCTGCCTACTTAAAGCCTTCGTCGCGAAACCCCCAGTACCGAGAGCCACGATACGGAAAACCTTACTGAGACGCCGCCGCCGCCAATCCCATCTCGGGGGATTCAGGGAGATCGCCTGTGGCACCCTGCCGGAGAGGGGAATCATCTCCGGGAGGACTCTTCACCGCCATGGTCGCGTCCGGAGTGATGAGTGAGTAGTTCACCCCTGGACTATGGGTCCATAGCAGTAGCTAGATGGTTTTCTTCTCCTCATGTGCTTCATTGTCGGATCTTGTGAGCTGCCTACCATGATCAAGATCATCTATCACGTAATTCTATATGTTGTGTTTGTCGGGATCCGATGGATAGAGAATACTATGTTATGTTGATTATCAATCTATTACCTATGTGTTGTTTATGATCTTGCATGCTCTCCGTTATTAGTAGAGGCTCCGGCCAAGTTTTTACTCTTAACTCCAAGAGGGAGTACTTATGCTCGATAGTGGGTTCATGCCTCCATTAAATCTGGGATAGTGACAGAAAGTTCTAAGGTTGTGGATGTGCTGTTGCCACTAGGGATAAAACATTGATGCTATGTCCGAGGATGTAGTTATTGATTACATTACGCACCCTACTTAATGCAATTGTCTGTTGTTTGCAACTTAATACTGGAAGGGGTTCGGATGATAACCTGAAGATGGACTTTTTAGGCATATATAGATGCATGCTGGATAGCGGTCTATGTACTTTGTCGTAATGCCCAATTAAATCTCACAATACTCATCATATCATGTATGTGCATAGTCATGCCCTCTCTATTTGTCAATTGCTCGACTGTAATTTGTTCACCCAACATGCTATTTATCTTATGGGAGAGACACCTCTAGTGAACTGTGGACCCCGGTCCATTCTTTTATATCGAATACAATCTACTGCAATACTTGTTCTACTGTTTTCTGCAAACAATCATCATCCAAGCTATACATCTAATCCTTTGTTACAGCAAGCCGGTGAGATTGACAACCTCACTGTTTCGTTGGGGCAAAGTACTTTGGTTGTGTTGTGCAGGTTCCGCGTTGGCGCCGGAATCCCTGGTGTTGCGCCGCACTACATCCCGCCGCCATCAACCTTCAACGTGCTTCTTGGCTCCTCCTGGTTCGATAAACCTATGTTTCTTTCTGAGGGAAAACTTGCCGCTGTACACATCACACCTTCCTCTTGGGGTTCCCAACGGACGCGTGTTGTACGCGTATCAAGCATATTTTCTGGCGCCGTTGCCGGGGAGATCAAGACACGCTGCAAGGGGAGTCTCCACAATCCAATCTCTTTACTTTGTTTTTGTCTTGCTTTATTTTATTTACTTACTTGTTTGCTGCATTATATCAAAACACAAAAAAATTAGTTGCTAGCTTTACTTTATTTACTGTCTTGCACTCTATATAAAAAACACAAAAAAATTAGTTACTTGCATTTATTTTATCTAGTTTGCTTTATTTACTACTGCTAAAATGAGTAATCTTGAAGTTGAAGTTCGTTCGTTTAAACAACAAGGTGGAGAAAGTTTTAAAGATGCTTGGTATAGAATTAGTGATGCTCATCATAGGTGCACTAAGAAACACTCCACTATTATCCTACTTAGGAACTTTTATGTTGGTATATCTAGTTGGAATAGGTATGTTCTTGATACTCTTTCGGGGGTAATTTCCTAGGTACACCTGCTTTAGAAGCTAGTTGCATCATTGAGAGTCTAGTTGGAATACCACCTGTTAATGAAACTAAAATTGAAATCTCTCTTGAGGATGTTATGAAAAAATTGGAAACCATAGAGAAAAAATTTCCAAGTGTTGAAACTAAATTGGAAATGTTACTTGATAAAACTGATGAACTTGATAAATCCTTAGGAGGAATTGATGAAAGAATTAGTGTCCTAGGAACTTGTGTTGTCCATGATAATCAAATCAATAGGATTGGCGAACTTGAAAAAGCTATGGAAACCTTGGGTTCAACTTTTTCTTCTCTTAAATATAAGGATAAAGCTTATGTGGGTAAGGAGCAAAAGTTTATGTATATGTCTCTAAAGTGCCTAAACCAAAAAAATATTATTATAGACCTAAAATTGACAAAGCCCTTAGTACCACTACAGATGGGGGAGCTTATGATAACGATGCTCCATCTCTTGATAATACTTGATACACACTTTCTGCGCCTAGCTGAAAGGCGTTAAAGAAAAGCGCTTATGGGAGACAACCCATGTTTTTACTACAGTATTTTTATTTTATATTTGAGTCTTGGAAGTTGTTTACTACTGTAGAAACCTCTCCTTATCTTAGTTTTGTGCATTGTTGTGCCAAGTAAAGTCTTTGATAGTAAGGTTCATACTAGATTTGGATTACTGCGCAGAAATAGATTTCTTTGCTGTCACGAATTTCGACCTGCCTCTCTGTAGGTAGCTCAGAAAAATATGCTAATTTACGTGCGTGATCCTCAGATATGTACGCAAATTTCATTCAATTTGGGCATTTTCATTTGAGCAAGTCTGGTGCCTCAATAAAATCCGTCTTTACGGACTGTTCTGTTTTGACAGATTCTGCCTTTTATTTCGCATTGCCTCTTTTGCTATGTTGGATGGATTTCTTTGTTTCATTAATGTCCAGTAGCTTTATGCAATGTCTAGAAGTGTTAAGAATGATTATGTCACCTCTTAACATGTGAATTTTTATTATGCACTAACCCTCTAATGAGTTGTTTTGAGTTTGGTGTGGAGGAAGTTTTCAAGGATCAAGAGAGGGAGATGATACAATATGATCAAGGAGAGTGAAAGCTCTAAGATTGGGGATGCCCCGGTGGTTAACCCCTGCATATTTTAAGAAGACTCAAGTGTCTAAGCTTGGGGATGCCCAAGGCATCCCCTTCTTCATCGACAACATTATCAGGTTCCTCCCCTGAAACTATATTTTTATTCCATCACATCTTATGTGCTTTGCTTGGAGCGTTGGTTTGTTTTTGTTTTTGTTTTTGTTTGAATAAAATGGATCCTAGCATTCATTGTGTGGGAGAGAGACACGCTCCTCTGTTGCATATGGACAAATATGTCCTTAGGCTTTACTCATAGTATTCATGGCGAAGGTTGAATCTTCTTCGTTAAATTGTTATATGGTTGGAATCGGGAAATGCTACAAGTAGTAATTCTAAAATGTCTTGAATAATTTGATACTTGGCAATTGTTGTGCTCATGTTTAAGCTCTTGCATCATATAATTTGCACCCATTAATGAAGAAACACCTAGAGCTTGCTAAATTTGGTTTGCATATTGGTCTCTCTAAAGTCTAGATAATTCTAGTATTGAGTTTTGAACAACAAGGAAGACGGTGTAGAGTCTTATAATGTTTACAATATGTCTTTTATGTGATTTTTGCTGCACCGGTTCATCCTTGTGTTTGTTTCAAATAACCTTGCTAGCCTAAACCTTGTATCGAGAGGGAATACTTCTCATGCATCCAAAATCCTTGAGCCAACCACTATGCCATTTGTGTCCACCATACCTACCTACTACATGGTATTTCTCCGCCATTCCAAAGTAAATTGCTTGAGTGCTACCTTTAAAATTTCCATTCTTTACCTTTGCAATATATAGCTCATGGGACAAATAGCCTAAAAACTATTGTGGTATTGAATATGTACTTATGCACTTTATCTCTTATTAAGTTGCTTGTTGTGCGATAACCATGTTCTCGGGGACGCCATCAACTACTCTTTGTTGAATATCATGTGAGTTGCTATGCATGTCCGTCTTGTCCGAAGTAAGGGAGATTTACCACTCATTTAATGGTTAGAGCATGCATATTGTTAGAGAAGAACATTGGGCCGCTAACTAAAGCCATGAATCATGGTGGAAGTTTCAGTTTTGGACATATATCCTCAATCTCATATGAGACCATTAATTGTTGCTACATGCTTATGCATTAAAGAGGAGTCCATTATCTGTTGTTTATGTTGTCCCGATATGGATGTCTAAGTTGAGAATAATCAAAAGCGAGAAATCCAAATGCGAGCTTTCTCCTTAGACCTTTGTACAGGCGGCATGGAGGTACCCCTTTGTGACACTTGGTCAAAACATGTGTATTGCGATAATCCCGGTAATCCGAGCTAATTAGGACAAGGTGCAGGCACTATTAGTACACTATGCATGAGGCTTGCAACTTGTAAGATATAATTTACATGATACATATGCTTTATTACTACCGTTGACAAAATTGTTTCTTGTTTTCAAAACCAAAGCTCGAGCACAAATATAGCAATCGATGCTTTCCTCTTTGAAGGACCTTTTTTTTACTTTTATGTTGAGTCAGTTCACCTATTTCTCTCCACCTCAGGAAGCAAACACTTGTGTGAACTGTGCATTGATTCCTACATACTTGCATATTGCACTTGTTATATTACTCTATGTTGACAATATCCATGAGATATACATGTTACAAGTTGAAAGCAACCGCTGAAACTTAATCTTCCTTTGTGTTGCTTCAATACCTTTACTTTGATTTATTGCTTTATGAGTTAACTCTTATGCAAGACTTATTGATGCTTGTCTTGAAAGTGCTATTCATGAAAAGTCTTTGCTTTATGATTCAGTTGTTTACTCATGTCATTACCATTGTTTTGATCGCTGCATTCATTATATATGCTTACAATAGTATGATCAAGGTTATGATGGCATGTCACTCCAGAAATTATCTTTGTTATCGTTTACCTGCTCGGGACGAGCATGAACTAAGCTTGGGGATGCTGATACGTCTCCGACGTATCGATAATTTCTTATGTTCCATGCCACATTATTGATGATATCTACATGTTTTATACACATTATATGTCGTATTTATGCATTTTTCGGCACTAACCTATTAACGAGATGTCGAAGAGCCGATTCTTGTTTTCTGCTGTTTTTGGTTTCGAGAAATCCTACAAAGGAAATATTCTCGAAATTGGACGAAATCAACGCCCGGGGTCCTATTTTTGCACGAAGCTTCCGGAAGATCGAGGGGAAAGGAAGTGGGGCCGGGAGGCGCCGCCACAACGGGGCGGCGCGGCCCAGCCCTGGCCGCGCGGCCCTGGTGTGTGGGGCCCTCGTGTGGCCCCCTGCGTTGCCCTTCCGCCTACTTAAAGCCTTCGTCGCGAAACCCCCAGTACCGAGAGCCACGATACGGAAAACCTTACTGAGACGCCGCCGCCGCCAATCCCATCTCGGGGGATTCTGGGATCGCCTCCGGCACCCTGCCGGAGAGGGGAATCATCTCCCGGAGGACTCTTCACCGCCATGGTCGCCTCCGGAGTGATGAGTGAGTAGTTCACCCCTGGACTATGGGTCCATAGCAGTAGCTAGATGGTTGTATTCTCCTCATGTGCTTCATTGTCGGATCTTGTGAGCTGCCTAACATGATCAAGATCATCTATCTGTAATTCTATATGGTTTGTCGGGATCCGATGGATAGAGAATACTATGTTATGTTGATTATCAATCTATTACCTATGTGTTGTTTATGATCTTGCATGCTCTCCGTTATTAGTAGAGGCTCTGGCCAAGTTTTTACTCTTAACTCCAAGAGGGAGTACTTATGCTCGATAGTGGGTTCATGCCTCCATTAAATGCGGGACAAGTGACGAAAGTTCTAAGGTTGTGGATGTCTTGTTGCCACTAGGGATAAAACATTGATGTTATGTCCGAGGATGTAGTTATTGATTACATTACGCACCATACTTAATGCAATTGTCCGTTGTTTGCAACTTAATACTGGAAGGGGTTCGGATGATAACCTGAAGGTGGACTTTTTAGGCATAGATGCATGCTGGATAGCGGTCTATGTACTTTGTCGTAATGCCCAATTAAATCTCACAATAATCATCATATCTTGTATGTGCATGGTCATGCCCTCTCTATTTGTCAATTGCTCGACTGTAATTTGTTCACCCAACATGCTATTTATCTTATGGGAGAGACACCTCTAGTGAACTATGGACCCCGGTCCATTCTTTTACATCGAATACCATCTACTGCAATACTTGTTCTACTGTTTTCTGCAAACAATCATCATCCACACTATACATCTAATCCTTTGTTACAGCAAGCCGGTGAGATTGACAACCTCACTATTTCGTTGGGGCAAAGTACTTTGGTTGTGTTGTGCAGGTTCCACGTTGGCGCCGGAATCCCTGGTGTTGCGCCGCACTACATCCCGCCGCCATCAACCTTCAACGTGCTTCTTGGCTCCTCCTGGTTCGATAAACCTTGGTTTCTTTCTGAGGGAAAACTTGCCGCTGTACGCATCACACCTTCCTCTTGGGGTTCCCAACGGACGCGTGCTGTACGCGTATCAGACCCCTCTAGTGAACTGTGGACCCCGGTCCTTTCTTTGACACTGATAAAATCATCCACTGCAAACACTATACGGTTAATCCTTTATTTTCAGTAAAACCGGTGAGATGGACAACCTCACTGTAAGTTGGGGCAAAGTATTTTAGTTGTGTTGGGCGCAGGTTCCACGTTGTTGCTGACGCCGGAAGTGCACCCTACCAAAAGTCAGCTAGCAACACCTTCAGAAGTGATTTTTCCCTAGGGGTCGATTAAACCTTGGTTTCTTACTAAGGGAAATTTGCTACTGTGCTCATCATACCTTCCTCTTGGAGTTCCCCAACGGTGTGCAAATTGCGTTCATCAAGCTACTTTTCTGGCGCCGTTACCGGAGGCCTGAAGAAAAGTTACACCACAAAGATTGCTAACTCCCACGGTAACATCAACTTTTCTGGCGCCGTTACCGGGGAGAAAGAGGATTTCTGCAAGGGGAGTCTCTCATCTCCAATCTCTTTACTTTGATATTTTTTCTTAGTTTATTTTACTTTGTCTTGTTTGCTTCATTATATCAAAAACACACAAAAAAAGTTTCCATTATAGCGGTTATTCCTGTTGCTTTGTTTTAATTTTGCTAAAATGGGTACTCCTAAAAACACTAAGTTGTGTGACTTTACTAGCACAAACAACAATGATTTTATTTATACACCTATTGCTCCACCGGCTCCTGAAGCATCCTTTTATGAAATTAAACCTGCTTTGTTAAATCTTGTTATGAAAGAGCAATTTTCTGGTGTTAGTACTAATGATGCTGACTTTCACCTTAATAATTTTATTGTACTTTGTGAGATGCAAAAGTGTAATGATGTAGATATGGTGACATTATAAAATTGAAATTGTTTCATTTCTCTTTGAGAGGGAGAGCTAAGGATTGATTGCTATCTTTGCCTAGAAATAGTATTGATTCTTGGGTTAAATGCAAAGATGATTTTATTGGAAAATATTATCCTCTTGTTAAGATTATATCCTTGAGAAGTGACATAATAAAATTTAGACAATTTGATAATGAACATGTTGCTCAAGCTTGGGAAAGAATGAAATCTTTGGTAAAAAAAATTTCCCACTCATGGACTGACTACTTGGATGATCATGGAAACTTTTTATGCGGGACTAAATTTTTCTTCAAGAAACCTTCCGGATTCAGCTGCTGGAGCTACCTTTATGTCCATTACTTTTGGGGCTGCAACAAAACTCCTTGATGATGTGATGATAAACTATTCTGAATGGCACACCGAGAGGGCTTCACAAGGTAAGAAGGTAAATTTTGTTGAAGAAACCTCCTCCTTGAGAGACATCTCTAGTGAACTGCCGGTCCTTTCTTTTACACTGATAAAATCATCATGTTCTGTTTACTTACTGCAAACATTGTTCTCTTTAATTTCACTACAAATAAACATCATCTTTCCACACTATACATTTAATCATTTGTGTTCAGCAAAACCGGTGAGATTGACAACCTCACTGTAAGTTGGGGCAAAGTACTTTGGTTGTGTTGTGTGCAGGTTCCACGTTGTTGCTGATGCCGGTAGTGCGCCCTGCCACAAGTCAGCTAGCAACACCTTCAGAAGTCACGTCTTTCTCCTACTGGTCGATTAAACCTTGGTTTCTTACTGAGGGAAAACTTGCTACTGTGCTCATCATACCTTCCTCTTGGGGTTCCCCAACTGTGTGCAATCTACGGTCATCAGTAACTAAAAAAATTCAGTTTTAATCCAACTTGCAACTCAAATGCATGAATCATGATGCAAATATAACGATGTATGACTTGGCTCTAGAAAAATCAATAAAATATACATACCCATGATTTTTTAACATTAAACTGTTTTATTGGATTCTCATCGCATCAAACTGATGAAACCACACACACACGAGTTTGGGAAACCCTTGTAACGAGTTGGACATTAATCTCTTTTATGACGCCACTACACTCACGGTGGGAGATGGACAAAAAAGGCCTTTTTGGGAGGCAATTAACTTGGCTTTGCGGGGTCAAGTCTAAGGACATTATCACCTCACTTATCTTCAAACTTTTGTTAAGAAAGAATTTTAGTTTGCAAAAAGCTCTTGACAATAATGGATGGATCTCCAACAATATGGCCTCGGACATCAACCTTTAGCACATTCAGCAATACCTCAACCTATGGGTGCTCCTTGGAGAGATCAATCTTTTTGCAAACGCAACGCAGAGTCCGTGGATCACCTCTTCGTCAAACTCCGCTTCACCACAAGGTTATTAGAGCTAATCAAATATTGGATTGGGTTACGTATCATCGACATCCATACTTGGCCTACTTGGATAATTCATCAATGATGAGACAACATGAAGAAGCGCAAAGACTTGAGTTACTTCACCGGAAGCGAAGCTGGTTCACCCGGGTGCACGTGCACCCCATTATGGAAAATGTAAAAAAAATGTTATTTCAAAGTTTCGGAATATTTTCTAAAAATGCACGCATGTATATATTATGTTGAAACTTACTTGTGCATATTTTGGCATAAAACAACCATGTATGACCTACACATAAATGGAAAAATGGAAATTCCTATTTCTCTGAACATCACAAAACCAATCATTATACCGTTATTTGGACATTTTATTATTTTTTGTAGGCCACATACAATCGTATTTTCTAGTGAAAGCTTGTACAAGTAAGTATCAACATAATATGTACATGTAAAAATTAATTTTAATTTTTTGAAATGTTCAAATAGCATTTTTTCAATATTGAAGAAAACAGGTGTACGCGCACCCAGGTTCCTGATATTTCCCTTCCTTCACCCTCCTAGTTTCGTGGGAGTGGAAATGAGAGGGAATGCCCGAGTGTTCAAGAGCAAGCACGTCCCTCCCACGGTACTCCTCGACAAGATAGAGATGGATGCAACACTTTGGGTGTTAACGGGCGCCAAGTGCATTAGCAATTTGATCCTAGGTAAGTAGGCTTGTGTGTGTGCGTGCATGCGTGCGTGTGTGTGTTGTTGTTGACTACTTTACTCTTTTGTAAAACTAGGGAAAGACTTTAGCCCTCGTTTAAAAAAAATCAAAAACAAAAGAAGAAACCACACACAAGACTGACTTCAACACAAACCTTTGCGCACGAATACGCATGTGGAAGCAATTTAATCTCTACTAATAAGTTATGGATCGGTGGTGTTGGTAGGTAAAAAAACCGGATTAATTTTCGTCCGTCAAATAAACCAATATGAATTGCCCCACCGGCTTGCTGTTTGGTATGTAAAAAACCCTCAAAACCCGGATAGGAGTAAAAGGAAAACATATCTGGACAGCCTTTATCCCGATCGGAACACTCTTTGACTCTTCGTACAAAAGAAAACATAGACACAAAGAGTCACGTCTGAACCGTTCCGCAAAAAAAAAAGGTCACGTCCGAACCCAGCCGCACGATCGGTAAAAAAAGAGAGGAAGAAACGGTTTCAACGTCCAGACGTGAACGATCAGGACCTAGCTTGGACTGGATAATTAATCTCTACTAATAAGTTACGGATCCGTGGTGTTGATAGGTTAAAAAAAATTGGAATAAATTTTCGTCCGTCAAACCGGCGATCGTCTGTGTCGCTCCTACATCATCCGCTATGCGGAACAAAACTTCCCATACGTAAAGAAACCGTCTATATCGCTCGCGTCTAGGGACCTCCCACATGTTGTATCCTGACTCCTTTTCCCGATTAGTAACCATACTATAGACGTATCAGATTCGATCTCTTCAGGAAAGACTTCACGTTGAAGTATAATTGCCTTATGTAGACGGCATGATGCTAATATATACACACCTGGATCGAGCCCGGAGGCTGGAGTATCCATCAAACAACTCTTCGGTGGCGAGTCAGGAATCGATCAATCTCGACAATGCGGCGGCGCGACTCGCGGCTCACATGAACATGGGTTAGGCAGTTTGGGGAAAAAAAGGATGCGCTAGAATCCTTGGGCTGCGCTGGCAGCGGCGAAGCAAACAAGATGATCCGGAGCGAGGTCACATCGTCATTGACAGCACCATCAACATCTGAATTTCCACCGACGGCAGATCGTCACCGCCCGTTGCAGGAGTTTGTGAGGTGTAGAACACGGCGGGTATGTACTAGCTTTTCGGCAGCGACATATAATCCAAAGAAAGCACTCGATACAACATCCTGATCGATCAATCACCGCCGGCTGCCCTGACTTCCATGGGTGAGCGCGTCCACGCCGACGAAGCAGAGTGCAGGGCATCGGCATCCCAGATGATCAAGTACTGCCACAATGATGATGTGCGAGAACTGTCACTATTTCATGCCAGCGAACCTGACAAATGCTTATGTTTAGCTGGTTCATATGGCGACCGTGCCGGCTAGGGAGTAAAGTACTCGCTAGCCATCAGGGCATCACCGTACAAGAACAGCTTGAGCGGGGGGGAGCATGAGGAGCAACACCGTTTCAAAGGATGACAGCTTGATGGCAGCATGATCTCAAAGCTGGTCGGTGGTTTGCTCGCACACGGATACCCATGGGGGTGATTGATATCCAGTTCAACATCTTGTATAATCAGTACTAAGAGACAGATAGACTTGCTCATAGGTGTGTTAGCTTGTGTTTTTTCTTTTCACTTAATGTGTTTGTAGATGTGTTTGTAGAAGAACTAAGATTTTGCATGAGTAGACCGTGGGAACAGCAAAGCTTCGATGTGGTTAAATGCAAAATTAAAATATTATTATAGTTCATAAATAATTTGGAGCAATGTTGAATGCATCCGCATAGCGTTGGAGGATCACGGGCACTACACCATTCTCTGCATGTATCCGCCACAATCAATGTCAATTCATGGTATAATTCCGCCATGGAGCACTTCCAAAATTACACAATGATTATATTCAAAAAAATAGATTTGAGCAATCCGCTGCAACGCGCGGGCACTCAGCTAGTTACAATAAGTATCCTAAAAAGGTGTGGCAGCCGTCAGCCTGATCCTTTGTGCGTGATAAACCCGAAAAAATCACGAGACTCTATCACGACATGGAACCCCAGAGCCAAGTGCTGGCAAGGAGATGGAGGAGAGTGGTCTCCCAATCCTGAGGAACCCCAGAGCCAAGTGCTGTCAGTGCTCACGATTGTATGACTCTTGTCAACGCGACTGACTACGAACCTTATGTCGACCTGTATCTCCAAGTCGTCGAAGGACTTGCCGGTTGAGATGTGATTGTGCACCTCTTTGGCCAACCCAGCCAAGATGGTAGACGTAGTTCCTGTCAGCGTGTCTTTTGACATGTTGTATACTCTGAGGTCGGAAGGAGAAGAGCCGTGGCCAAGGGGGACGCCGTCGAGCAAGATTGCGAACTGCTAATCTGTGATGTAGAGGTATTTCTTCTAGTGTTTGTCGACGCGCATTGTGATGTTGAACGAAGGCAGGACCATCGTGTCTGGTGCTTCATTGAAATTTGACGACCTGATCCCGGTGATCTCCACTCTGTAGTACTCATCAGGTTCAGCAAGCGCACACCAAATCAATATTCCCCAAACTACAGAAAATGCCAGCAGAACCAAGCATCCAATCCAGCAGTCCTTTCAATATTGCTTGTCCGGCTTTGGGGACATGGCTTCACCATCACTGGGCGACATCTCTCCCCTGTCAATAGAAAAGCCGACGAAAATCGAGATTGAGTATCAGGGAGTAGCAGGACAGAATACGATCGGTGCGGAAGTTGTAACTGAAATTTTATATATGGAGAGAGACATACGCTCCGTGCATAAATTGGGTTTAAAACTCAAGAAAAACCAAACCACGACACCGTCATTGGTATTTATAGGAGTCAAAATTGAAGATCTGTTGTAATGGTTGGACGATACCAGGATAAAATCTAACCTAACAGAGCACGGCTGGGTATCCTTTCTGCGAAGGATGCGGCTGCTTGTACCTCGCACGTCATGAAATATAGCAGTTTGCATCTCTTTTTTTTAAAAAAAAAAGTTCTGAAAGGAGTCGTGCCCCTTTATAAAAAAAAGTTCAGAAAAGAGTCGTGCTCCTTTTTAAAAATGATGTTCAGGTAGGAGTTTTCTATCCCACTTGTAGTTATGGATAGAAGAATCCGGTTTGCCTACGCGCCAAGTCTATAAAACATACTCCCTCCGTTATCTATTAATTGACTTGGCTTTAGTATGCTATATTCGAGTTAATTAAAATAGACTGGAGGGAGTACTCGTCTAGGAACCGAAGACACGGTAGTCTTCGTTCTCGTCATCGCAGGACGGAAGACAAGAAGCATGGACGTTCGATTGGAAGCCGAGCCAGCGGGCGGCTGAGATCGAGAAGGATCTGGCAACCTGCGAGAAGATCGGTATTATGGGTGTCAATTTTTGTTGGTGCTTTCAGTGTACTAGCCCTTGGGAACCTACATCTTCCACCATGTGGATCCCAACTTTTCTGTCGAGATTTCAGGCATGGAAAACCTCGACCCGCTGCGTAGCTGGTGATCTTCCTGGAACTGAACCTCACTCTCAATGTTGACAATGGGCGGCAGATACGACGGGAGTGCAGACAGAAAAGCATGTTGACCATATCATTTAATCGGGTGGACATCGCGTGGGGGTAAATTTCCTTCTTTTTGCGTAAACGGGCGATCGACAACGGAGCTGAGCATCTCATTATCTCGTACATACGCGCTCCTACCACGGCAGTTGCGGGACAGGATGGCAGCAGACGTGCACGTCGGCAAACTAGAATTAGGGGTCGATATGAAACCCTCCTGTCCACAAGACGCACACTGGTTGTGCTACCTATCCTGCATTATCAAGTGGGAGAACCTTCGTTGGTATTTAGAGGTTGATGGTTTGTTATATCTTTGGCTGCCTTCAGAAAAGTATAAGATTATATCTTGGAAGAAGAAATGGTTTGAAGATCCAGATTTGCTAGTATTTTTTAGACTTTAGTTTGTAATCGGTGGAGATAGCTCGTGTATCTCTACCATGTAATATTTGTTATTATGAATATATGTGGTATTGATTGTCAAAGAAAAAATTCAGGGAGCTTGATAAGCCACATCTATGTAAGCAGTTTTGTGTATAGTTCTGAATTTTTGATCTCATCGAAGATTGCTAATTAGGACCATAGATCTTTGTCATAATTGGTATATTTTGATTCTTTTATATGGGTCTCAAGTGAGTTTTGTTTAAACTATTGAATGAGGAAGGAGCGCGGCAAGAGATGCTAAAAAATAAATACATTCACTCTAAAAATATATATCAAGTAAATGCAATTATGCAAACCCAATCCACTCCGCTTTTTTGGAAGGGTTTAACGCGCGTTAAGAAGGAATTTTTTTCAAGAGGGTATTTCGATATATAGTGGAACAGTCAGAAAACTAGGTTCTAGGATCTGGCACACCAATATCCATCCCTCTATAACAGTGTACCACCTCCGTTCAATGAATATGGAGTATACATTTATTTACAAATCAAAGCTTACTAAGTTTGGCAAAATAAATTAATGAAGATATGAATATTAACAATAATGAATGTATAAAATGTGAAAATATATGTTATGGGAATCTATTGATATTAATTAAGTGTCGTAAATATTTGTATTTTTGTGTATATCATTGATCAAACTTAGATAATTTTGACTTTTGACTAAATTTACATGTCTTATTCATTGGAACAGAGGAAGTACAACCGAAGAAGTTTAAGTTACACATGTTACAGCCGAAACTACTCTAAACTTAGTGTTTAGAATATCTCTAAATGGTAATACATGGTCATAATGGCTACTTTTAGTTCCTCTAACCAGTAATAAATGGTCATGATGGCTAGTTTAGTTCACCTATTAATTGATATTTATTTATCGAAAGTGGAGGACAATTTTATATGCGGGATTAGCTGCATCATGAGTCTTTACGATTAGATCTATGTACTTAGATGATGATGAATAGATACACTAAATTCCTTCAAAATTATATTTAACATCTTCTCCCAAAAAATATTTAAAATTTGTTCAGGAATTGACTAAATTGAATTGATTAGACATATAAAGTTCAAATATGAGTGTGAGATATTTGAATTGTAAGAAATGACTTCAGGTTTTAACAAGC
Organism: Lolium rigidum; assembly: GCF_022539505.1. Classification (NCBI taxonomy): domain Eukaryota; kingdom Viridiplantae; phylum Streptophyta; class Magnoliopsida; order Poales; family Poaceae; genus Lolium; species Lolium rigidum. The sequence continues at coordinate 135,082,804 of NC_061513.1, read as the reverse complement.
CAGAAAACCCCAAATTTCATGCAGGTTATTTCTTGGGACATGGATGGATTCGTATGTGTTCATTTCTCTAACCGGCCGAGCTCATACAGACATGGACTATTGGGTGCGACCATTTGAAAATAGTAGGACGGGATTTATTCAATAGGTGCAGCTAGTGTTGTTGTAACAGATTATCATGGTTGATACATCGACGCTCCATACTATTATGTTTGTTTAGATGGTTGATACTCTATCGCCCAACGCCGACCTCCAACTCTCCGACATGCAGGTCAGCCGTCAGCATCCATATTGCCGCGTGGCCTCTTAGACAAGAAGGCGCATCCATGTGTCAAGGACACGTTGAGGTCCATTGTCGACCACTTGTCCACACAGCACCAAGTTATTATAGAAAAGCGCTCAAAGGATTGGCACGGGTTAAGCATCTTATTTTAGATCTTCGAGAAGTGTTATTTAATAATGGGCTTCTCCTACTAATTAATTGGAAATAATTTTTATAATTCTCCTCCTCAGAGCGCCATGTAACCTTACTTTTTATGAATGGTACACTTTAAGACGTTCAACATGGAAGAAGAGCATTTGTCGATTCATTGAAAGTGGATTGACGATATTCACCATTTGATTGAAAATAGACTTTTCTTTTATGATCGAGCTAGGTCCCGTTTGGGCTTAAAAGTCCTTTGAGCTGTGAAATCCCTTTTGACTTGATTTTGGAGAATAGGGCATATAACATTTATTCAATCTCGTATGTGTTGTCTGCCGAAAGATGGAACTCAACACCTTCATTTACAGGAGAACAGAGTAGGGCAACACTGAGTTACTGATACGTGAGATGTGAGTCACTACGGGAAAAACAGGCGCTGCCGTGCAGCGTTTCAATGCCGTGAGCCGCCGCACGGCAATGATTTCTTTGCCGTGCGCAGAAAGCAGCACGCACGGCAACGACAATCCGCACAGCAACATCTGAGAACAGCGCACGGCAATGAAAGCAAGCACGGCAAAGACAGAAGCAGCGCCCGGCAAAGAATCAAATGACGGCAAAGTACAAGGAAACCTCACGGCAAAGAAAGGAAGATGGCAAAGTCCCTACGTGCCGCACGGCAAAGAAACCACGCACGGCAAAGGCCCTGGGCATTGCCGTGGCTCGCGCCTTTGCCGTGCGGACAGGTTAGTTGCACGGCAAAGGCACCTTTGCCGTGCGTTCCCTTCTTTGCCGTGCGCCAATATAATTTTTTTTGTTTTTCTTCCTATTTTATTTCATCTAATACTTATATTTATTTGTTAATTAGTTTTTCTTTTTGATGACTATTTATTAGACAATGTGCAATACAAAATTACTCTCCATATATGTTCACCCCCCACATATATCACGGTTTCGGAGCAACCCGCGGTTCGGAAAATCTCCTAAGTGTTATCGCCCAACGGTGAGGAAGGTCACACCGGGGAGCTACTTTTGCACCATTAGACCTTGCACCACACTTTGACACATAGGCCCACATGCAAGATTTGGTGGGGTTCCGGTGCTCCGGCGGTCGTTCTCCCCCTCCTCCCCCCAAAACAGCGGAACGTGTACCCCGGCGGGTCTACCCCTAGATTTCTCCGCGCGAGGGTGCACCAATGTACTTTCTCATTCTTTTAGGTTTGTTTAGGACATATACACATGGAGAACCAATATTGGGACCCTTTGTCACATACACACGCAGCTCGAGCCATTATCACACGATCGACGGTGAGCTGGATCTCTTGGTTAGGGTTAGGTGTAGGGTTAGGGCTAGGGTTTAGGGGTAGGGCTAGGGTTTAGTTTAAAGGTAAGTATTTATGGTTAGGTATAGGTTTAGGGTTTAGGGTTAGGGTTAGGGTTTATGATGCATGGTTCTGCAGCTCCGGTGTTGTGGTTTAGGGGTTTAGAGGGGTTTAGGGCACGAAGCCTCCCCAGTTTAGGGTTTAGGGGAGCTACTTTTGCACCATTAGACCTTGCACCACACTTTGACACATATCATAGGCCCACATGCAAGATTTGGTGGGGTTCCGGTGCTCCGGCGGTCGTTCTCCCCCTCCTCCCCCCAAAACAGCGGAACGTGTGCCCCGGCGGGTCTACCCCCTAGATTTCTCCGCGCGAGGGTGCACCAATGTACTTTTTCATTCTTTTAGGTTTTTTTAGGACATATACACATGGAGAACCAAGATTGGGACCCTTTGGCACATACACCCGCAGCTCGAGCCATTATCACACGATCGACGGTGTGCACGATCTACTAGTTAGGGTTCGGCGTAGGGTTAGGGCTAGGGTCTAGGGTTTAGGGGAGCTACTTTTGCACCATTAGACCTTGCACCACACTTTGACACATAGCATAGGCCCACATGCAAGATTTAGTGGGGTTCGGTGCTCCGGCGGTCGTTCTCCCCCTCGTCCCCCAAAACGGCGGAACGTGTGCCCGGCGGGTCTACCCCCTAGATTTCTCCGCGCGAGGGTGCACCAATGTACTTTTTCATTCTTTTAGGTTTGTTAAGGACATATACACATGGAGAACCAATATTGGGACCCTTTGTCACATACACACGCAGCTCGAGCCATTATCACACGATCGACGGTGAGCCGGATCTCTTGGTTAGGGTTAGGTGTAGGGTTAGGGCTAGGGTTTAGGGGGTAGGGCTAGGGTTTAGTTTAAAGGTAAGGATTTATGGTTAGGTATAGGTTTAGGGTTTAGGGTTAGGGTTAGGGTTTATGATGCATGGTTCGCAGCTCCGGTGTTGTGGTTTAGGGGTTTAGAGGGGTTTAGGGCACGAAGCCTCCCCGGTTTAGGGTTTAGGGTTTAGGGGAGCTACTTTTGCACCATTAGACCTTGCACCACACTTTGACACATATCATAGGCCCACATGCAAGATTTGGTGGGGTTCCGGTGCTCCGGCGGTCGTTCCCCCTCCTCCCCCAAAACGGCGGAACGTGTGCCCCGGCGGGTCTACCCCCCTAGATTTCTCCGCGTGAGGGTGCACCAATGTACTTTTTCATTCTTTTAGGTTTGTTTAGGACATATACACATGGAGAACGGACCCTTTGGCACATACACCCGCAGCTCGAGCCATTATCACACGATCGACGGTGTGCCTGATCTACTAGTTAGGGTTCGGCGTAGGGTTAGGGCTAGGGTCTAGGGTTTAGGGGAGCTACTTTTGCACCATTAGACCTTGCACCACACTTTGACACATAGCATAGGCCCACATGCAAGATTTGGTGGGGTTCGGTGCTCCGGCGGTCGTTCTCCCCCTCCTCCCCCAAAACGAGCGAACGTGTGCCCCGGCGGGTCTACCCCCTAGATTTCTCCGCGCGGTGCACCAATGTACTTTTTCATTCTTTTAGGTTTTTTTAGGACATATACACATGGAGAACCAATATTGGGACCCTTTGTCACATACACACGCGGCTCGAGCCATTATCACACGATCGACGGTGAGCCGGATCTACTGGTTAGGGTTAGGTGTAGGGTTAGGGCTAGGGTTTAGGGGGTAGGGCTAGGGTTTAGTTTAAAGGTAAGGATTTATGGTTAGGTATAGGTTTAGGGTTTAGGGTTAGGGTTTATGATGCATGGTTCTGCAGCTCCGGTGTTGTGGTTTAGGGGTTTAGAGGGGTTTAGGGCACGAAGCCTCCCCAGTTTAGGGTTTAGGGTTTAGGGGAGCTACTTTTGCACCATTAGACCTTGCACCACACTTTGACACATATCATAAGCCCAGATGCAAGATTTTGTGGGGTTCCGGTGCTCCGGCGGTCGTTCTCCCCCTCCTCCCTCCAAAACAGCGGAACGTGTGCCCCGGCGGGTCTACCCCCCTAGATTTCTCCGCGCGAGGGTGCACCAATGTACTTTTTCATTCTTTTAGGTTTGTTTAGGAAATATACACATGGGGAACCAAGATTGGGACCCTTTGGCACATACAGCCGCAGCTCGAGCCATTATCACACGATCGACGGTGTGCCTGATCTACTAGTTAGGGTTCGGCGTAGGGTTAGGGCTAGGGTCTAGGGTTTAGGGGAGCTAATTTTGCACCATTAGACCTTGCACCACACTTTGACACATAGCATAGGCCCACATGCAAGATTTGGTGGGGTTCCGGTGCTCCGGCGGTCGTTCTCCCCCTCCCCCCAAAACAGCGGAACGTGTGCCCCGGCGGGTCTACCCCCCTAGATTTCTCCGCGCGAGGGTGCACCAATGTACTTTTTCATTCTTTTAGGTTTGTTTAGGACATATACACATGGAGAACCAATATTGGGACCCTTTGTCTCATACACACGCAGCTCGAGCCATTATCACACGATCGACGGTGAGCCCTATCTACTGGTTAGGGTTAGGTGTAGGGTTAGGGCTAGGGTTTAGGGGGTAGGGCTAGGGTTTAGTTTAAAGGTAAGTATTTATGGTTAGGTATAGGTTTAGGGTTTAGGGCTAGGGTTAGGGTTTATGATGCATGGTTCTGCAGCTCCGGTGTTGTGGTTTAGGGGTTTAGGGCACGAAGCCTCCCCAGTTTAGGGTTTAGGGTTTAGGGAAGCTACTTTTGCACCATTAGACCTTGCACCACACTTTGACACATATCATAGGCCCACATGCAAGATTTGGTGGGGTTCCGGTGCTCCGGCGGTCGTTCTCCCCCTCCTCCCCCAAAACAGCGGAACGTGTGCCCCGGCGGGTCTACCCCCCTAGATTTCTCCGCGCGAGGGTGCACCAATGTACTTTTTCATTATTTTAGGTTTGTTTAGGACATATACACATGGAGAACCAATATTGGGACACTTTGTCACATACACACGCAGCTCGAGCCATTATCACACGATCGACGGTGAGCCGGATCTACTGGTTAGGGTTAGGTGTAGGGTTAGGGCTAGGGTTTAGGGGGTAGGGCTAGGGTTTAGTTTAAAGGTAAGGATTTATGGTTATGTATAGGTTTAGGGTTTAGGGTTAGGGTTAGGGTTTATGATGCATGGTTCTGCGGCTCCGGTGTTGTGGTTTAGGGGTTTAGAGGGGTTTAGGGCACGAAGCCTCCCCGGTTTAGGGTTTAGGGTTTAGGGGAGCTACTTTTGCACCATTAGACCTTGCACCACACTTTGACACATATCATAGGCCCACATGCAAGATTTGGTGGGGTTCCGGTGCTCCGGCGGTCGTTCTCCCCCTCCTCCCCCAAAACGGCGGAACGTGTGCCCCGGCGTGTCTACCCCCCTAGATTTCTCGCGCGAGGGTGCACCAATGTACTTTTTCATTCTTTTAGGTTTGTTTAGGACATATACACATGGAGAACCAAGATTGGGACCCTTTGGCACATACACCCGCAGCTCGAGCCATTATCACACGATCGACGGTGTGCCTGATCTACTAGTTAGGGTTCGGCGTAGGGTTAGGGCTAGGGTCTAGGGTTTAGGGGCGCTACTTTTGCACCATTAGACCTTGCACCACACTTTTACACATAGCATAGGCCCACATGCAAGATTTGGTGGGGTTCCGGTGCTCCGGCGGTCGTTCTCCCCCTCCTCCCCCCAAAACAGCGGAACGTGTGCCCCGGCGGGTCTACCCCCCTAGATTTCTCCGCGAGGGTGCACCAATGTACTTTTTCATTCTTTTAGGTTTGTTTAGGACATATACACATGGAGAACCAATATTGGGACCCTTTGTCACATACACACGCAGCTCGAGCCATTATCACACGATCGACGGTGAGCCGGATCTACTGGTTAGGGTTAGGTGTAGGGTTAGGGCTAGGGTTTAGGGGGTAGGTCTAGGGTTTAGTTTAAAGGTAAGGATTTATGGTTAGGTATAGGTTTAGGGTTTAGGGTTAGGGTTAGGTTTTATGATGCATGGTTCTGCAGCTCCGGTGTTGTGGTTTAGGGGTTTAGAGGGGTTTAGGGCACGAAGCCTCCCCAGTTTAGGGTTTAGGGTTTAGGGGAGCTACTTTTGCACCATTAGACCTTGCACCACACTTTGACACATATCATAGGCCCACATGCAAGATTTGGTGGGGTTCCGGTGCTCCGGCGGTCGTTCTCCCCCTCCTCCCCCCCAAAACAACGGAACGTGTGCCCCGGCGGGTCTACCCCCCTAGATTTCTCCGTGCGAGGGTGCACCAATGTACTTTTTCATTCTTTTAGGTTTGTTTAGGACATATACACATGGATAACCAAGATTGGGATCCTTTGGCACATACACCCGCAGCTCGAGCCATTATCACACGATCGACGGTGTGCCTGATCTACTAGTTAGGGTTCGACGTAGGGTTAGGGCTAGGGTCTAGGGTTTAGGGGAGATACTTTTGCACCATTAGACCTTGCACCACACTTTGACACATATCATAGGACCACATGCAAGATTTGGTCGGGTTCCGGTGCTCCGGCGGTCGTTCTCCCCCTCCTCCCCCCAAAACAGCGGAACGTGTGCCCCGGCGGGTCTACCCCCCTAGATTTCTCCGCGCGAGGGTGCACCAATGTACTTTTTCATTCTTTTAGGTTTGTTTAGGACATATACACATGGAGAACCAATATTGGGACCCTTTGTCACATACAAACGCAGCTCGAGCCATTATCACACGATCGACGGTGAGCCGGATCTACTGGTTAGGGTTAGGGCTAGGGTTTAGGGGGTAGGGCTAGGGTTTAGTTTAAAGGTAAGGATTTATGGTTAGGTATAGGTTTAGGGTTTAGGGTTAGGGTTAGGGTTTATGATGCATGGTTCTGCAGCTCCGGTGTTGTGGTTTAGGGGTTTAGAGGGGTTTAGGGCACGAAGCCTCCCCAGTTTAGGGTTTAGGGTTTAGGGGAGCTACTTTTGCACCATTAGACCTTGCACCACACTTTGACACATATCATAGGCCCACATGCAAGATTTGGTGGGGTTCCGGTGCTCCGGCGGTCGTTCTCCCCCTCCTCCCCCAAAACGGCGGAACGTGTGCCCCGGCGGGTCTACCCCCTAGATTTCTCGCGCGAGGGTGCACCAATGTACTTTTTCATTCTTTTAGGTTTGTTTAGGACATATACACATGGAGAACCAAGATTGGGACCCTTTGGCACATACACCCGCAGCTCGAGCCATTATCACACGATCGAAGGTGTGCCTGATCTACTAGTTAGGGTTCGGCGTATAGGGTTAGGGCTAGGGTCTAGGGTTTAGGGGAGCTACTTTTGCACCATTACACCTTGCACCACACTTTGACACATAGCATAGGCCCACATGCAAGATTTGGTGGGGTTCGGTGCTCCGGCGGTCGTTCTCCCCCTCCTCCCCCCAAAACAGCGGAACGTGTGCCCCGACGGGTCTACCCCCTAGATTTCTCCGCGCGAGGGTGCACCAATGTACTTTTTCATTCTTTTAGGTTTTTTAGGACATATACACATGGAGAACCAATATTGGGACCCTTTGTCACATACACACGCAGCTCGAGCCATTATCACACGATCGACGGTGAGCCGGATCTACTGGTTAGGGTTAGGTGTAGGGTTAGGGCTAGGGTTTAGGGGGTAGGGCTAGGGTTTAGTTTAAAGGTAAGGATTTATGGTTAGGTATAGGTTTAGGGTTTAGGGTTAGGGTTAGGGTTTATGATGCATGGTTCTGCAGCTCCGGTGTTGTGGTTTAGGGGTTTAGAGGGGTTTAGGGCACGAAGCCTCCCCAATTTAGGGTTTAGGGTTTAGGGGAGCTACTTCCTCACCATTAGACCTTGCACCACACTTTGACACATATCATAGGCCCACATGCAAGATTTGGTGGGGTTCCGGTGCTCCGGCGGTCGTTCTCCCCCTCCTCCCCCCAAAACAGCGGAACATGTGCCCCGGCGGGTCTACCGCCCTAGATTTCTTCGCGCGAGGGTGCACCAATGTACTTTTTCATTCTTTTAGGTTTGTTTAGGACATATACACATGGAGAACCAAGATTGGGACCCTTTGGCACATACACCCGCAGCTCGAGCCATTATCACACGATCGACGGTGTGCCTGATCTACTAGTTAGGGTTCGGCGTAGGGTTAGGGCTAGGGTCTAGGGTTTAGGGGAGCTACTTTTGCACCATTAGACCTTGCACCACACTTTGACACATAGCATAGGCCCACATGCAAGATTTGGTGGGGTTCCGGTGCTCCGGCGGTCGTTCTCCCCTCCTCCCCCAAAACAGCGGAACGTGTGCCCCGGCGGGTCTACCCCCTAGATTTCTCCGCGCGAGGGTGCACCAATGTACTTTTTCATTTTTTTAGGTTTGTTTAGGACATATACACATGGAGAACCAATATTGGGACCCTTTTTCACATACACACGCAGCTCGAGCCATTATCACACGATCGACGGTGAGCCGGATCTACTGGTTAGGGTTAGGTGTAGGGTTAGGGTTAGGGTTTGGGGGGTAGGGCTAGGGTTTAGTTTAAAGGTAAGGATTTATGGTTAGGTATAGGTTTAGGGTTTAGGGTTAGGGTTAGGGTTTATGATGCATGGTTCTTCAGCTCCGGTGTTGTGGTTTAGGGGTTTAGAGGGGTTTAGGGCACGAAGCCTCCCCAGTTTAGGGTTTAGGGTTTAGGGGAGCTAGTTTTGCACCATTTTTTTTTGAACTTAACTACTGCAGGGGAGCCCCCCACAGCCTTTTATTGCTCATTATCAAAAGAAAATATGTACAAAAGTCTAAGAAAGAAAAATATGTACAACAACTACCTACCTACTGATTACAACAAGTTGTCAATCCATGATGACAAAAAGCTTATAGAGTTCTCCTTTACCCTATGCTTAAGAAGGGTAACATCTGTAATGAAGCCAGTTCTCCAACTCCTGAAAGTTGGCTGCATGCCTCTAAAGATCTTATTATTCCTTTGTTTCCAAATATTCCAGCATGCAAGAATTATAATTTCTGTAAAACAGGGGCCTTTGAATCTTCTCTTAGTCTCTTTTAACATCTCTGGCCCAGAACCATGCACCCAATTAACTTGTAGATATATCCAAATTCTCACACTGAACATACACTCAAAAAATAAGTGTGACCAATCCTCCAATGCATGGGTACTGCATAACACACATCTGTGGTCTGATGTGACATTCCAATGCCTTCTTCTGAGCATATCCTTTGTATTGATACGATCATGCACAATGAGCCAAGCAAAAAAATTATGCTTTAATGTACACTTACTCTTCCAGATCCATTGAGATGGAAAGTGAGAGGGAATATGTTGGTAGGTTAATCTGTAGACTTGACTTGAAACGAAATCTCCATTATTTTTACATGAAATAAGCCATTGATCTTGATTCTCTGATGTGACTACTCCTCTCAAAATGCTCTGTAACATTCTGAACTCATCTGAAGCTTCATTGGATAAAGGGAGATGAAAAGCTTGTGCAGGATCGAAAAGCTGTAATGCCTCATTTACCGAAATAAGTTTATCCTTAACAAATGAAAAAAGCCTTGGGAACCTTTCATCAAAGAACATATTTTTCCAATTATCCGACCAAAATAGAATTGTCTCTCCATTTCCCAAATTGCAATGTGTCATTTTCCTATAAATATCGATTAGCTTCATAATGTTCCTCCACCAAAAGGAACCACAGATAGTAACTGCATGTGGGACTTCCTTATAATAATATGAGTTTCGAATTAACTTGACCCAGGGAAGATCCACATTGTTGTAGAATTTATGCAATTGCTTCAACAGAAGACATTTATTCTGAATTTTCAGATTAATGACACCCAAGCCACCCTTTTTTTTTGGTTTACAAATCATCTCCCAAGAGGCCAAGGAATGTGCTTTATCATCATCTTTTTTCTTTCTCCACAAACAATTCCTTCTAGCTCTATCAATCACCTCAATTGCCCCATCTGGTATATCTAGTGTACTAAGGTAGTGAATGGGCATTGAAGACAATACTGAAATTGACCGAGAATTAACTCTGTCACCATAAGATAAGAAAGAGGCTGAGCAGTGAGCCTTCTTTCAATTCTATCGATTAGAGGAGATAAATCTCTTATTGTTGGCTTAGTAGTGCCCATAGGAATGCCAAGATATGGAAAGGGCATTGATGCAATAGAACATTGTATTTGAGTTGACAAAGCCTCAGCTTCAGCTTGAGATATGTTGATAGGAATGAGTGATGATTTGTGGTAATTGACTTTGAGCCCAGTAAAAGCAGAATATTCCTCCAGTAGCTCTTTCAATACTTGTAACTGATCTGCCTCAGCTGGCAACATGATAATAGTATCATCTGCATATTGTACAATAGGATAATCATTACTGCCTCTATTGGGAATTGGAGCCTTTAATCTTCCTTCTCTGAAAGCATGATTCACATAACTTTGCAACAGGTCACCACCAAGAACATACAGACAAAGGAGAGAGAGGATCACCCTGCTCGACCCCTCTTCTGCACAAGAAAGGTTTCCCAGGAACACCATTTAACAGGATAGAAGGAAGAGCCAGAAGTCAGAATTTCTTTAACCCACTGAATGAAAGTTGAATCAAAACCTTTAAGTTCCATTATCTTGATGATAGCCTTATGCTCAATTGTATCAAAAGCCTTTTCAAAGTCCAATTTAAGTAGAATCACTTTTCTCTTGGATTTATGACACTGATGCAAATATTCAAAAGTCCAAGCCAGACAGTCTTGAATTGTTCTCCCTCTTATAAATCCATACTGATTTTCATGAATGCAATTTTTGATTTGTAGCTGTAACTCTGTTGGCAGCCAATTTTGTCAAAAACTTTAGACATGTATTTGTTAAAGAAATTGGCCTAAAATCATTCACTGTCTCTGGGGACAAAATCTTTGGAATCAAGGTTATGTATGAACTATTAATACTTTCCAGGGGGGCTTGTCCTTTGTGAAAATCCCTACACAGATTAATGAAGTCATCATTGATTATATTCCAGCATTTCTTGACAAACATTCCATTAAAACCATCAGGCCCAGGAGCTCTATCAGTTTTCAAATGCTTCAACACTCCCTCAATTTCATCTATGGTAAATTCCTTAGACATGATATCCAAACCTTCCACTGGAGTAATCAGATGTGATATATTGGCTTGTGTTGCATTATCATTGGTAACTCCCATTCTGTTCCTGTAACAAGCCCACAATGCATTAGCTTTCTGGTTATGTTCCACCAAAGGGTTTCCTTGCTCATCCTTTATTACTGATATTACATTATGCCTATATCTTTCAGTGGCCTTTGCATGGAAAATTTTGGTGTTTTCTTCTCCTAATTTAATCCATCTAATAGTACATCTATTCCTCCAATAGTTTGACTGTATACTCAAGAGTTTCTTCAGATGTGTCTTGACAATATTCCTAAAATTGAATTCAGCTCTATTCAAGTCTCTGGAGTCTTCCAAATTATAAAAAAATAGAATGACTTTATTGCATTGCTCAATAAGTATCTTCAAATGTGATAGACCTTTCCCCCATTTCTTCAAAGCATATCTAAGATTTTTGAATTTTGCAGTTAGCACTGAAGCCACATTCTTCTTATTTACTGGCAAATTCCAAGCATTTGTAACTACTTCCATGAATCCTGGCTGCTCTAACCAAATATTCTCAAATCGAAAAACCTTTGCCTTTGGTATAGATGTAGAGATAGATACCACACAGGGAGTATGATCAGAGGTTGATTTTGCAAGTGGAAAAACCATTGTATTAGGAAATCTCAAAGTCCACTCACAAGATGTAAAAAACCAGTCTATTTGCTCCAAGAGTGGAGTAGCTTGCATATTGGACCAAGTGAATCTTCTTCCCTTTAGAGGCAGCTCCAATAAACCCAAATGAATTATAATATTATTAAAAAGAAAAATGTCTGCCATATCAGCCACAGGTTTATTCCTATTTTCCACTGATCTCATGAAATTAAAATCTCCAAGAAGTAACCAATTATCATGCAGAGGGATATCCAAATCAAATAACCATTGGACAAATTCATCCCTCATAACCCCTCTACAAGGTCCATAAACAGTAATCATAGTCCAAATTTCAGCAGTATGGGCAGAAGCAAATTGTATTCTAATAGCCGAGTGAGTTGTTTCAATTAAAGTGCCCATAAAAACCTTACTGTTCCAAAGAACAATAATACCTCCAGAAGCACCAATGGAAGGCACAAACACAAATCTATCAAATCTCTTAGGGCAAAAAGTCCTGATGAATGAGTGTTCAAAACTTTCACATTTGGTTTCTTGCAAGCATATAATGGCACAATTACTCTCATCAATCTTGTTGTATACAGCTAGTCTCTTATCTTTATCATTTAAGCCTCTAACATTCCAACAGAGCACATTCCAGTCAACCTTCAAATTTGGGGCACTATTCATTGAAAACCAAACTGATAGTAGCCAAAGTGATCCATACATACCAGGTCACAGAAAGAGAATTCATTACCACATGAGTATTTAATAATATCATTACAGATAGTGAGTAAAATAACAAGTTTTGCATTCTCAAAAGCCTCATCATGATCTGGCACAAAAGCTATACTGATTGCATTACAGATTCCTTCAATCATCATTACTGCTTGAAGTGGTGCCCTTGGAGTCATCAGAAGTAGCCATAAGCCTCTCTTCTGTCAATTCTTCTTCAGATATCTGCAACTGTCTACCAATGTGTTGCAGAGTTGGTACTGGTATGAAGGGAACCACCTCTTCATCTGCTTCATCAGGCTTGGATGCTTGTGCCTTCTTCCTTGTTGTGCTTTTGTCCTTCATGGATTCAAATTTGTACCCACCAGTCTTAGCCATGTGCCTTGTACACCTCCTGACTGAATTCTCACTCCAGTCTGAGCTGTCCACTGGATCAGTGAACAAAGAGACACCAGCAGAAGATCTCCTATCCTTATTCCTCCAGGTATGCTTCTGAATGCTCATCTGAGCTTTAAGAGCACTCCTTGTGACCCTAGAACTTGGTGGGATGACTTTCTTGCTCTTCCTGATTGCCCCTTTTCTAATAAGGGGCTCCATATCAGCAGGAACTATAAAGCAATTATTCTGCAGCCTGAAGTTGTCAGTAGAGGACTTAAGCCAAGCAAGCTTATTGACTGTAACTGCAGCAGGAATTGTGTACATAAACATGCTAGGAATTAGGTCCTTAGAGATTTTATCCAACAAAATATCCTTTGGCAAGATAGGGCCAACAATGAGACCATCCATGCAGTTTCTATAGTTTGGAAATTGTCTGTCCAGAAAAGAGATAAGGTCATTGTCTAGAACAGAAAATTGGAGCTCAGTTGTGTTTACAATCATCTGCTGGGGCCCCTGCATCATGTTAACTGAACCCTCTGAACTTGATGAATCAATAACAGCTGACTCATTGAACTGCTGGATTTCATGCTCCACCTGCTGCTCAAGCACATTGTCAGGTAGCTGTACTTCCCCTTGCACTTGCATCATCTGATCTTGATCATTACCATGATTGTGTGGGTGCTGAAAGCCCTGTTCTGGAGGTTGCACTTGTTCAGGAACATTCATAGGCATAGGGTCATTCCAACCAATTTCAGGATATTGTGGGAGCACAAAGTTGTTCAAATTTGGCAAGAGCTGTCCAGGCAATGGATGTGGGTTACCATTGACAGGCATCTGATCCTCATCATTGGGCAGAGCATCAGCAAATTCAGCAGTTAAAATATAACAAACAGCAGTCCATGATTCCTTGATCCCCCCAACAGAAGCATATTTGGTAAACACAACATCCCTGGGAACAGTTGCTTCAGAAGAAAAAGCCACATAACAAATTGTCCTCTCAAGCAGAGCATCATCTTGATGCCAATGCAGTAACTTCCCAAAAGAACTGATGGCATTAGCTAAGTCATAATCTGTCCTAAAATCCAAAGGGATGCTGAGGAACATTAGCCAGCCATTACGAAATCCCTGAACAGCTCTATGATTATCCCTATCATCATGTTTCAGGAATCGAACAAAAACACCTGTCGTATCCGATATGGTACATGATTCACCAGAGCAGTCTGTAGCGGCAGGGCTTCGCGACGATAAAAAGCTAGCCCCAATAAACAAGGTTGGACTTCCTCCACGGTGCGTTGCGGATGATGTTCGATGAAAATCCGTACCGTTGCCTCCAATGCGGGATCAAGGGAGCCGGAGGCGGAGGCAAAAGCTCGGCGACGCGATGTTGTCATGGCGCCGAGGTGGGTCAACCGAAGGACTATAGAAAGTCCCGGGTAGACGGGTGGGGCCGCCATCAATGATTTGATGTCCATGCGGCAGCCGGGCGTAGGATCAACCTCGTAGTTGGCCATGGCCGGAGCACTCGACGGTGGTGGCAGCGGAGAAGACGAGGGCGGACAAACAGGGGAGGAGGACTCTACAGGAGGTACTTGTGTACATTTAGCAATATGAATAGAATCTGAACCAGCACTCCTCCGGGTAGCCGACTCCAGGTGGGAATCATTGTCTGAACCGACCAGGGGTTCATTAATTACAATGTTACCTTTCCGAGGAACCCATTTAAAAGACTTATTTTGCTTCCAATCAAAACAATCTTTCCGAAAATGACCATATCTGAAACAAAAACGACATCTGACTTTCCTTGTGCACTCCTTGGCATGATGTCCCATAGATAAACACCTTGAGCACTCCCAAACTTCATATGCCATATCATCAACCAACTTTTCCAGGGCAATATATCCATGTGGGTCCTCTACATGCTCAGTAGGGTCAGGATTTTCCATTAAACAATCTTTAACACCAGAAGTACTTGCAATATCTGTATTAGTAACAAGATCAACCATAGGACTCTTAAGCTTTGCTCCAATCTTCTCTTGCACAAAATCAAATGGTTTTGCAGAACCAAAATGCAGTGATGGTGATGTGGATGTCACATGTGTAGGTGGCAAAATAACACCAGGGGCAAAAGAAGGTTTTTGGTATCCTTGACAAGCAGTGTATTCAATGGAGTCTGAGAAAGACAGCTTCTTAGGAGGAGCATCCTTTGCCTTCAAGATAGAATTTGGCCTTCCTTGCTTCAATGCATTCATGCCAAGTTGAACCCTTTTTTTACCAGGACTCACAAGTGTCCAAGATTGCTGATTTTCATCTTGCCATTGTTGAAATTCTCTCTGCCAATTTGGTCCACCTCTTCCCCAAAGATGGAAAAAACACTTAAACTGCTTGCATGCAAAACTCCTCAAATTGAAAAGATGAAAATCAACAGACTTGGTGGACACACAAAAGGAGAAAACTCGATCACAAAGCAATGAGACCATAAGATCTCCACTGAAGCCCCCCGTTGCTGCTTCGAGAGCAATACTCACTGAGCTTTCATCTAGCTTAAAAGAAGCTCTTCCAAAAGAAACCACCATGATAAAATGTCCAGAGCTAGCCGAGGGATGTACTGATCTGGCAAATTTAGTGAAACAATATTTTGCAACCTTGAGACCCGGGCTATAATCCAACTCCTTAGACAAGTCATAATGATTTACTAGAGATGAATCATGGTGATTATTCATATCAGTAGTTGCCTTGGGAACCGTGCCAGGATCTGCATGGGCCATGCACTTATCTGTGATACTAGCAGAACTTATGATCTGACCCATACGGACCACATGAATAGGAAAATGTAATTTTGCGCCCACAGAAAAATTATCTCTTGTCTCCTTATATCTGCAACCAACAATTTTACCTTCTGCATCAAGAAGAGAAATCCATCCATCCTTCACAGAGAGAGACAGAGTGCCTTCATAAGCCTTCATCCTTCCACGATCAAGATCTTTGTGTGTAGAATAAGTGATCCTCCAGGTCTTAGAAGGTGGAGTGAGCTCTGATATAGAGGGTTTAACCGTAGGATGAATGGCCGGAGCATTAACAACAAGGTTGGCTCTAGATTTGGCTTCAAAACTTACGGGATCCACAACCCCAGCATATTTCTCGGAAGGAGTAAATCCATTTGAGACATCACATACCTTTGCCTTCACAAGGGAAGTTTTATCCAGGATCTTGATCACATGATGAGGAAAAGTTATATAAGAACCTTTTTGAATCACCTCCCCTTCATACAGAGATCTAGATGCAACAGAGACGCCAAAGGAATCCACAAGAGCTTGCAGGAAATGAGATTGGAAATCCGAAACAAGAAGTTCACCGTCCTTAGGACGGAAGTTCACCAGATCCAGATCTTGAACGCTGCGGAATGAGACCTTCCAAGACTCCATCAGGGTAGATCCCATCAGATCCAGCCCTAGAAAAACAAGAACAAAGAAACCGAACAGCAGAGAAGAGAGACGCAAGAAGAATGTGTGGAGAAAAGGGACCAGAGATCGGAGAGATCACTGGCAAAGGTGTCTAGGGTTTAGTCGCCGGAGGTGGAGGTGGAGACGTCGCCATGCCAAGCACAAGGAAGTGCGGCAGGTAGGCAAAGTACTTTTACCTTTTTTTACTTTTGCACCATTAGACCTTGCACCACACTTTGACACATATCATAGGCCCACATGCAAGATTTGGTGGGGTTCCAGTGCTCCGGCGGTCGTTCTCCCCCTCCTCCCCCCAAAACAGCGGAACGTGTGCCTCGGCGGGTCTACCCCCCTAGATTTCTCCGCGCGAGGGTGCACCAATGTACTTTTTCATTCTTTTAGGTTTTTTTAGGACATATACACATGGAGAACCAAGATTGGGATCCTTTGGCACATACACCGGCAGCTCGAGCCATTATCACACGATCGACGGTGTGCCTGATCTACTAGTTATGGTTCGGCGTAGGGTTAGGGCTAGGGTCTAGGGTTTAGGGGAGCTACTTTTGCACCATTACACCTTGCACCACACTTTGACACATAGCACCGGCCTGGCATGACAGGATACGATCTACTGAGGAGGGTCAAGGTATAGATATATTTGCATAGCCTTTATTCTTGCTCTGCTAATTTGAGCATGCATTCATTCATTTCATAGCATGGTACACATTTTCCTCCTTCTCTTCACGATCGAGTCTTATTTACGGCTTTCTCTCAAGTTAGTAGTTGTATTAATTCTATATGTAACCTCCTACAATGGTTTTGAGTGAACCAAAGCATACTATCTAGCCTCAAATCCCTTATATCAATGTCAGCACTAAAGGGTACAAAATCATCCTAGCACCCTTATAAATGAAATGGTAAAAATAAAAATAAAAATCGTTGCCGTGCGC
This sequence comes from Lolium rigidum, assembly GCF_022539505.1. Taxonomy (NCBI): domain Eukaryota; kingdom Viridiplantae; phylum Streptophyta; class Magnoliopsida; order Poales; family Poaceae; genus Lolium; species Lolium rigidum. The sequence goes on along the minus strand of NC_061513.1, from coordinate 135,065,706 downwards.
AGGCGCACGGCAAAGCCTGCCCTGCGCACGGCAAAGACTCCCCGCACGGCAAAGGTGCTTTGCTGCAAGGCAAAGACACCCCGCACGGCAAAGAGTGCGGATAAGGCGTGGTCGGGACGCGCCTGAGCCACAGACACGCCCCCGCATATTAGCTCGACCCGCGCCTGCTGCCCCCTTCCACGCCGCCGCCGCCGCTGCTTGCCCCACCCGCGCGCCGCCGGAGTCGCCCACGCCGCCACCACCGCCACCGCCACGCACGCCGCCGCCTCTCCCCCGCCGCTGCTACTCCCCCGCCCCGCTCCCCCCGCTGCTGTTGTGCCCCCACGGTCGCCCGCGCGCACCGCCACTGCTGCTCGCCACCATGGCCAGCGCGGCCGAGCTCGGGAGCTAGGGGCCGCCGCCCCTGCACCACGCCCTGCCCCTACCCCTCCCTTCTCGCCACCGCCCCTGCTCCCATCCTCAACCATTCCGGCCGGCTGCTAGCTGCCTCCCCTCCTCCGGCCACCAAGCCCGCAGGTAAAACACCCCCGGTAGCTAGTATGCATGCTATTTCTTGTAGTATTTAGAGTAGCTAAAATATCCATGCTAATTGTTGTAGTATTTAGGTTATTAGAAATGGGATTTAGGGCACAATAATTAGAACTAGTTTATTTATAATAGTGTTTTCATGTTTTAGTATTTAGGTTGTTTTATAGCCTATACCTCTTACGGAAAGAAAAAGGCCCCTAGTTAATTTAGTATAGAAATGTGCTGCAAGGAATTTTTATGTAAAAGTGGACAAACAAATTAAAATTTTGCACTTTAATTCTTCATGGTGAAGTAATATTGTTATACCACTATTGTATAAAAGTCGTGTTCACTTGCATGACTATTTTATTTCCTCGGTATGCAGGTGATGCTTCGAGGTGGACACGGGGGGCAGCGTCGTGGGGGTGTTTGACGGGGGGAAGGCGTCCCGGAACTTCTTCGGCGATTCTCTCACGCGTCTAGGGTATAAATCTCCCTCCCACCTTTACATGTACCTAGGTTTTCTTTGTGTCTAGATCACCACGTCTGTCGCGATACCTAGGCGTCTCTTCCCGACCGTAAGGGTTACGCGGATAAATATGCATTAGTGGTCTCGCATATTATGAACCGTAACGCATTTATCGGGACAGCCGGCAGATGCGTAGTTGGGTACGTTCTCCCTGCTCTACCCCGATCCGAGACAGGATTTCGGTAGCGCCTCCCCGTTCTTCTCCGGATGCACACCCCTCTCGGCTTTTTGCCGAGACGTGTATCGGGAGAGCAGCGGGGAGGTGCTGCCGAAATTCTGTCTCGGATCGGGGTAGAGCTGGGAGAACGTACTCAATCTACGGATCCGGCGGTTGCTAGGAGCCCACCTAGTAGAGTTTCAGGTTGATGCACGCGTAAAAAAAAGATATGATGCATTTATTTCCTATTTGATATATAAATGCTATGTTCGTCTGTTTTGTTGCTGAATAGAGGATGGATAATCGTGGCTGGATGTACGATGGCAGAATCAGTCAGTGGAACTATACTGATGAATGGGGAGAAAAGACCGAGCAGTTTGTGGATATGGCGTTTGCCATCCCTAGCAGACCTATAAGAGTTTGGTGCCCTTGTAGTAAGTGCGCTAACCAAAAGGCACAGGACAAGGACACTATGAGTATGCACCTGATCAAGTTTGGGATCACACCGTCCTACAAGATTTGGACTTACCATGGAGAAAAGGCAAAGAAACGTGCTAGGAAGGAGGTGCGGCAGATTCAACCAAGGGGGGAATATGACACTGGTTTTGATAGGTGCTTAGAAAACTTGGCTAATGGTAATGTGCCTGAAAGCTCTCATGTAGAGGTGGAGACACCTCAGGATGTGGAGACAAGTGAGGACCCGGAGGAAAACACAAAGGAGTATTATGAGGCTCTGTTTGCTTCGTAGAAACCCCTACATGAAAATACAGAGGTTACCCAACTAGATGCCATCGCTCGCCTTATGGCCTTGAAGTGCCATAGGAACTTGTGCAGAGATGGGTTCGATGAACTTCTGGTCATCGTGGGCAGCCTTCTGCCGAAAGGGCACCTCTTGCCGCAAAACTTCTACTATTCGACCAAATTGCTCAGTGACCTTAAGATGTCATCTCAGCAGATACACGCATGTCCAAAGGGATGCATGCTATTCATAGAGGAGCACGCTGACACAAATTATTGCATCAAATGCAATTCCTCTAGGTACTTTGAGGTAGACCGCAATGGTGATGGTCAGAAGAGGCAGACCACGATTGCCAAGAATATCCTCCGCTATCTTCCGGTCTCTACCGAGGATCCAGCGGCTCTTCATGACCGAGGATATCGCCCGGCCAGATGAGGTGGGCCGTGGAAGGAAACGAGATACACCGACAAGATGATACATCCGTCGGATGGTACCGCATGGAAGAACTTTGTCAAGAAATTTCCACTGAAAGCGAGTGACCCAAGGAGCGTAGCGAGTTGCGATATCAACCGATGGGTTCAA